>NC_073399.1:18081322-18426322 GCF_028641065.1 Leucoraja erinaceus | reverse complement strand
TCAGCTATAAGGAAAGGTTGGATAAACTTGGATTGTTTTATGAATCGGGGAGGTTGAGGAAGTAATATGAAATCGAGAGGCATAGATAGGGTAAATGCCTATGTTCCAGGGTGGATATGTCAAATACTAGAGGGCATAGCATTAAGATAAGAAAGGAAAAAAGCTTAAAGGAGATTTCCAAGCTAAGTATTTTTACAGTGATGTGTGCCTGGAATGTATTGCTAGAGGAAGTGGTGGAAGCAGATAAGAGCCATTTAGACCGGAGCAAGCAACGCAGGAAATGGAAGGATGTAATCCATGTGGAAGCAGAGGTGCAGTTTAAGTTAACATGAAGGCAAAGGGGGTACATAAAAAAAATTATTGCCAAGTAAAATCATGGAAAAAACCAAGCTGCTTTATAGGTATGCAAACAGAAACAAATAAAGTAAGAGTTAAGTCCTTGGAAAAATGGAGTGGAAAAAGTATGTAATTAAATATTTTGTTTCACGGAAGAGGGGATGGATGCATTTATATATAGTGAAAATGAAATATTGTGTATGATTCATAAATTGACGACATATGTAGATATACTATAAAAGTGAGCCTGGGTCAAATGTATCCCAATTGCTTAAAAAAAGCAAGGACAAAAAAAGTCTCTAACCATCATTTTCCAAGTGCTGTGTGATGGCAGGTCTAGCACTGCAAATCTGCCAATAAGCCACTGTTGTTTGTGGGATAGACTGAGACTGATGGCTGCTCAATTGTTGACACTGACATAACGTGAAGGGCATCATTGATAATTGAGGGGCGGCATTGATCAACATTTGGAGAAGCACATGGTAATCAATGAAAACCAAAAACAAATGCAGATACTGGAAATCTGAAATCAAAATAAATTGCTAAAAATCTTTTGAGGTCAGGCAGCATCTGTGAAAAGAAGCAAAATCGTTTCGGACCTGAAATATTTTGGGATGTGGGGCCCAAAATAGTGTAATAGATGAAGTTGAAATAAATACATTCGTTCAGGTGACCCAAGTTCAACAGGCAGGACAAAAAGCAACTTGTGTATTTAACCATTATTATACCTCCTTGCATCCCACCTCCCTGCTGACTAATTTAAACCCACCCGTGGGGCCACTGTAGCTCAGTTGGGGCCAGTCCCTCTTTTTCACGTCATCTCACCTCTGTCCAAAGAGATTCCAATGGTCCAAGAAACCGAGTCCCTCCACTTGCACTAGCTCCTCGGCCATATTGCATCCGCTGCTCTAGATGTCAGCTGCTCTACATCGGTGAAACCAAGCTTAGGCTTAGCAATAGCTTCGCCCAACACCTCCGCTCGATTCGCATTAACCTACCTGATCTCCTGGTGGCTCAGCACTTCAACTCCCCCTCGCATTCCGAATCTGACCTTTCTGTCCTGGGCCTAATCCATGGCCAGAGTGAGGACCACCATAAATTGGAGGAGCAGCACCTCATATTTCGCTTGACTTCTCTAATAGAACATTGACTTCTCTAATTTCAGGGAGTCCCTGCTTTCTCCTCCCCTTCTCAGCTCTCCCTCAGCCTACTGTCTCCACATCTTCTTTTCTTATTCTTCACCCCCCCCCCCCCTCTCATATCAGTCTGAAGAAGGGTCTTGACCCAAAACATTACCTATTTCCTTCGCTTTATTCATTTTCCATAACTACTTTCCATAACTATTATTACTCACTTACGTTTGCATGACGCAGAGAGTAATCCAGGTATTACAACCCTAGAGATACTGCTATTTTACCTTCAGCTGAACTTCCTATATATACACTGCAGAACCTCATCCCCTTTTCTACCTGTGTCATTAATATCAATGTCTACTACAAGCTCTGTAGGAAGAAACCCAGCTAGTCAGGCAGCAACTCTGTAGAAAAGGAACGGGTGGCCTTTTGGCCTTTCTTCAGACTGAAAGTGGGGGGGTGTGGGGGAGGATCTGGAGATAAGAAAAGGCCTGACAAAGTGTTCCGACCCGTAACGCCAGCTGTTCCTTTTCTCCAGAGATGCTGCCTGACCCGCTGAATTGCTCCAGCACTTTGTGTCTATCTTCTACCACAAACTGACTGTTTGCCCTACCCTTTGACAATGTTCTGCAATAACTGCATCATTGACACCAGCATCAGGAGACAACACAGCATCTGGGAGATAAATTTGTGGTAACAGAACCTCCTGTCTAACCCACTAACTGTGGCATCTCTTATCACTATAGCTCTGATAACTCCACCCTCCCCTGCTGAACATCAGAAACCATTGTACCACAGATTTAGCTGCTGTTGGTTTCCTCTGAAAGTCCAAGCTACTACCAACAATATTCAAAATGATGTATGTTACTGAGAGGAATGGCCAGATCAGATTGTAATGATCAGGTGGGAGTTTGTAAGAATAATTGAGACTAGAGTGAACGTACTAGGCCTATTATAGTGTTCCTTGATGTTATAAATTAATTAAAAACTTGTCTGTTCTTGTTTTTCAAATGTACTAACATCGGTGAATACGTGTTAGATAATACAGCTTTTTACTGGCTTGTTTCATCCGCTATTGGAAGGATATTGATGTTTGCGATTGGTATACTTATGGTTCATAGGATTCCCAAGAATTATTACATTCATATTTTTACTCCCATGTCTCCTTATGGCACAGGAGCCTATATCGGCTCATCGAGTGTATCCCAGCTCTTAGCAATCCCTTTCCCAATTAAATTTCCCTTGAATTTATTCTCCAGACATTCTGATCAACTCCCTGCCCGATTATTACTACTCACCCATGCACCGTGCAATTTGGAGTGCCCAGTTAACAGGAAAGCAGACTATTATCTAAATGGTGGCCGATTGGGAAAGGGGGAGATGCAGCGAGACCTGGGTGTCATGGTACACCAGTCATTGAAGGTAGGCATGCAGGTGCAGCAGGCAGTAAAGAAAGCGAATGGTATGTTAGCTTTCATTGCAAAAGGATTTGAGTATAGGAGCAGAGAGGTTCTACTGCAGTTGTACAGGGTCTTGGTGAGACCACACCTGGAGTATTGCGTACAGTTTTGGTCTCCAAATCTGAGGAAGGACATTATTGCCATAGAGGGAGTGCAGAGACGGTTCACCAGACTGATTCCTGGGATGTCAGGACTGTCTTATGAAGAAAGACTGGATAGACTTGGTTTATACACTCTAGAATTTAGAAGATTGAGAGGGGATCTTATAGAAACTTACAAAATTCTTAAGGGGTTGGACAGGCTAGATGCAGGAAGATTGTTCCCGATGTTAGGGAAGTCCAGGACAAGGGGTCACAGCTTAAGGATAAAGGGGAAATCCTTTAAAACCGAGATGAGAAGAACTTTTTTCACGCAGAGAGTGGTGAATCTCTGGAACTCTCTGCCACAGAGGGTAGTTGAGGCCAGTTCATTGGCTATATTTAAGAGGGAGTTAGATGTGGCCCTTGTGGCTAAGGGGATCAGGGGGTATGGAGAGAAGGCAGGTACGGGATACTGAGTTGGATGATCAGCCATGATCATATTGAATGGTGGTGCAGGCTCGAAGGGCCGAATGGCCTACTCCTGCACCTAATTTCTATGTTTCTATGTTTCTATGTTAACATCATCTCCATGAATTTGGCATGAGAAAGAAGTCATGTTAAGTCAAGAGAGTTTATTGTCATGTGTCCCAGATAGGACAAAGAAATCTAGTGCACCTGGAGCTAACCCATGACCTGTCAGACAATATGTAAATTCCACACTCCTGGAGGTTAGGATTGAATCTTTGTCATCTGTTTGACATCTTGGGACATCTGCGGCACAATTGAAACAACATTAGCTCTCTCAGCTATCCCTGTGGTTCGCCAATAAAGGTTGCAATTTAATACTGAATTGGGAGGCAATCTCAAGCCCACAACTAGAGTTTGTGGAAGGCTTTAATGCTTCTGCAGCCTGTTGTCCATCAGAGATTAAGGCTGGCAAATTGATTGAACACAAACTAATGTTAGCTCAGTGAATCTCTGAACCCTCAGTTGACAAGTCATGTTTCCTTCAACACTTTCTTATTACTAAGTCTTGTGTATTGCCCATATCATCTGAGCTAAAGTTGGAACTGTGGTGATGTGTTTCAGGTTGCGTTACAGAAATGTTTAATCTAAAAGATGGATTTATAATGTTGAGAGACAATGTATTGGATTTGAGTAAACATTACTTTTACTGACCAGTGTGTTCCCCAAATTGAAAGAAATGTAGTTCCATTCAATTTAAAATATATTAGTTATCATTTGGATGACTAAATATTTTGGGTTATTCACAATGTTGTACATATTTCACAACTACCAAACAACACCTCCATATTGTTTGGAATATTAAGTAACTGGCCCATGTGCAGGCGGGACAAAATTCCTCTTATTTGTAAAATCTCCTTGCAGTAAAACCGCATTAATTATGTGATTTATTGTCACGTGTACCAAGATAAAGTGAAAACTTTGTTTTGCATGCTACTCAGGATAAAAAGCAAACATCCATCCACGATTATGATCAAAAACTACGTGAGTACAATATGCAGAGCAAAGAGAAAGGGTGTTCTGCAGAATATTGTGTAATACCTGCAGAGAAAGTTCAGATTTTCAAAAATGCAAGGTCTGCAATGAGGTGGATGGGGGGAGTTCAGGAATGCATCTCTTAGCTTCTAAGAATCTGATAACAGCAGGGGAGAAGCTGTTCTTGAACATTGTGCTGTGTTTTTTTTTCAAATGGAGCATAGATAGCATCATGTGGTGGGGTGGAGGGGAAGGGGAGAAAGGTCACTTTGCATGATGCACTGGGCTGCGTCTATAACTCTTATTTTCTCACAATCTCGAGCGGAGCAGTTACCAAACCAGTCTGTGATGCATCCTGATAAGATGTTTTTATGTTGCATCTTTGGAAATTGCAAGAGTTGATTTGTGTCATGCTGTATTTTCTGATTAGTTAGAGGTATTGGTGTGCATTCTTGGCCGTAATGACAATTGTTTTGAACCAGGATAAATTGTTGGTAGCATTTACACCTAGGAACCTAAAACTCTCAATCATCTCTACTTCAGCACCATTGGTAAAAGCTGGGGCATGTACACCCCACAGGTCGATGACTGCCCCAATGATGCTGGAATAGGTGGTATCGTAGACTGTGAATATTGTTACCCACCGCAGTTCCTTGTGCTCCAAATGGCTAATGGAGTTTAATAGTGAGATTAAACGAGTACTTACCAGTACGAAGTTTGATCTGTATTTTATGAGGAGTTACGATGAGGGATTACGTGAAGAACCCACCCAGCGCGCAGGCGCAGCATACTTCCAAGCAGCGGTGTGGAATCACAGGTAGACACAATATTGAAGTAAAGATAGTAAAGATTAATGAGACATCAGCCCGAGTTTGATCTATACAATGAGGGTGGGAGCGGAGGGCACGTAATCCCTCATCGTAACTCCTCATAAAATACAGATCAAACTTCGTACTGGTAAGTACTCGTTTAATCTCACTATTTTACTTCGGAGTCACGTGAGTGACTACGTGAAGACTTCAAAGGTCTGTGATTTCAAACCGTGTAACAGTTATATCACTCACTGCCGAAAGATCATCGAGGGAGGAAGTGGTATCTAAAGACCAACGAATTTGTTAGTTTTTTAAAACAAAAATGTTTATTTAACAATAACAAAAATAGCTCCCCTGGGCTTTAAATTATAAATTTGCGGATTCTAAAATTTTCTCCGCAAAGACGTCCTTCTCCATCAGCGGTTTGTGGTAGAATTTTTGGAATGTCGATTCCCTTGACCATCCTGCTGTACTAAGGATGTGGTCTATGGGAACCTGCATCCGTGTCGCCGCTGACGTGGACGCTGCCCTGGTTGAATGGGATTTAAAAAACATCCGTGTTAATCCCCGCGGTATTTAGGACCTGTTTCAACCATCTAGATATTGTCTGGCTGGTAACCCGTCCAAAAGGCTTTTTATGGCTGACCCATAAGGCTTTCTCACTCCCTCTAAGTGTTTGGGTTGTGTCTATGTAATCATGTAGGTGGGTCACAACACATAGCCTAGGTTCTGGAGGGTAAGCCCGGAAGATTAACGGAGAGTTGGATATACCTGGCCTGCTCTGTTTAACCAACCCCGGCATGGTAAAAGTAATGGAATCTGGGGTGGTCACCATGTAGTCCAGTCTTAATTGATGCAGCGACTGAACCCTCTGAGCAGAGACGAGCGCCATGAGCATGAGGGTCTTGATAGTGGACTGCTCCAGGCTCAAGGATCCCACCGGAGGCCAACCTCGAAGGTGTTGCAAAACTACACTAACATCCCACACATGGGTGTATCTAGGTGTAGGGGGTTTGGTATTATAAATCCCTTTAAGGAGTTTGATAACCAGGGGGTGGGATCCAATACTATGATGTCCTGAGGGCATAAGGTATGCGGACAGGGCGCTTCGTGCTGCATTGATGGCACTGTAGCTCATCTTTTGGTCATGGTGCAAGTGGCCCAGGAACTCCAGCACGTCCGTGATTGAAGCTGTCTTGTAAGATGTCCCTGCATTCAGGCAGTACTGTTCCCA
This sequence comes from Leucoraja erinaceus, assembly GCF_028641065.1. Taxonomy (NCBI): domain Eukaryota; kingdom Metazoa; phylum Chordata; class Chondrichthyes; order Rajiformes; family Rajidae; genus Leucoraja; species Leucoraja erinaceus. The sequence goes on along the minus strand of NC_073399.1, from coordinate 18,419,767 downwards.
TTTCCTGATGTAGGTCAAGTACTGTTTCTTGGTAGAAACTCGCAGGGATGCCGACATGGTGGTGATTGTTCGTTCTGATAACCCCAATCCCTGGTAAGGTCTGTTCAGAATCTGGAAACCAGGAGGTTCAATTTTTGATGGCATGGATGGCTTATGCCAGATACCGGGTGAGTCAATAGTTGTGGGTGGCTGTGAAAAACCATAGGTGACTCTACCACCATGTCGTGGAAAATTGGGAACCATGGTTGGGTAGGCCAGTCGGGTACGACCAGAATACCTGAAGCTGAGTCAGCTTGTATTTTCTGGAGTACCCGACTGATGAGGCAGAAGGGAGGGAAAGCATAGAAAAAGAAATTTCCCCAGTCCAGCGTGAAGGCATCTACCGCTGCTGCCTCTGGGTCTGGTTCCCAAGCCACATACATGGGTAGTTGGTGATTTAGTCTAGATGCAAACAAATCTATATCTGGCGTACCGTATTGCTTGACAATTCTAGCAAATATTTTTGGGTCTAACATCCTTTCGATGTTGTCATTGAATTTTCGTGACCTGGTGTCCGCCACTGAGTTTAGCTTGCCTGGTAAGTAGGCAGCTGATAGCCAAATATGTCTCTCGACGCACCATTGCCAGATTATAGTAGTCAATTTGTCGCATGATACTGATTTTATGCCACCCATGTGCTGGATGTAAGACACCGCCGTTGTGTTATCAATCATAACCCTGACATGCACATGCCGCATATCGGATGCATATGCTTTTAGCCCATAAAATGCGGCGAGCATCTCCAAGTAGTTTATGCCAAGTGATTGTAGTAGCGATGCCTCTGAGTTAGTCCATCTGCCACCTGTGCTGGCTATAGAGTTAGTAGCTCCCCAGCCTAAAGCACTGGCATCCGTAGTGATGGTTATGTTAGGATTGGTGACGGCGATAGGACTGTAACTGTGCCAAATATTATCCACCCACCACTGAAGTTCTGATTTGGCTTCAGCGGGTAAATCCATTTTACGGTCATAATGCCCCCTACTTAGACGTAGTGCATGTGTCCTTGCTCTTTGCAAATTTTGATAATGCAAGGGCCCATATTGAGCAGCTGGGAATGCTGCTACTATACTACCAATGACTCTGGCTACGTGCCGTATCCTTGGTTGCGGTTTTGCGATTAAACTGTTACAGGCTTCTGTAAGTGTAACTTTTTTATCTCTAGGCAGAGTGACAGTCATACGGATAGTGTCAATAGTGAAGCCTAGGTAATCCATGTTAGTAGTTGGCTCCAATATTGATTTATCTGGGTGTAGAATAAATCCCAATGTTTCAAGGAGTTGTTTAGTGGCTAAAACTCCTGCGACAGCTAGTTCCCTTGTTCTCCCTAATATGAGAACATCGTCCAGATAGGCCACGACTAAATGTTTTTGTTCTCTCAATTTTTTCATGGCCACTTTAAGGATTTTGGTAAATAATCTGGGAGCTGTCGTTAAACCATTGGGTAATGCTCTATACTGCCATAGTTGCCCCATCCAGATAAATTTCAGATATTTGTAATGATCCTTATGAATGGGTACTAAATAGTAAGCATCCTTGATATCTATGCTTGCCATGAAGTATCCCTTGGAGATCAGTTGTCTGGCAGTGACAAACGTCTCCATTTTGAAATGTTGATACTCAACAGACTGATTAAGTGATGTCAAATCAATGATAATACGACATCCACCATCTTTTTTAGTTTTGAGAAAGATATTCGATACAAATTCCAACGGCTCGTGTCTGGTCCTTTCTATGATGCCTTTGGCCACGAGCCTGTCTAGTTCAGCTTGTCCTTCTACCTTCTCTAAATCTGAGGGAAGGAATACCCTTTGGGGCATGTGCTGAACTGGCGGTTCTATGCCTGATTTGAATTCAATTTTGTATCCACTGATACTGTTGAGAATAAACTCGTTGTTAGTAAGGGAGCACCAAACATGTTTGAAGAACCTCAAACGCCCTCCTGTTAATACAACACCCTTTGTCTGTGTATGTCGACAGGAACCAGACCCACCTACCTCCATGTTTATTTCTGGGAGCGTTTCCGATGGGTTTGGCCCGAGGGTGTCCTTGTTGGTGCTGCGGTGGGGCGGCGTATCTTCCCACGGCTCCGCCCTGGGCCCCGCTCTAAAAAAGAGCTCTGGGGGTAGTGGGAGGCGGTCACCAGGCTTTCACCAGCTCTGTACCTACTGGTGGATGCCGAGGCGTGCTGCCAACTGGGTGTCTTCACCCTGCTCGGTCCTGGCGCTGCCCTCATAAGGCCTACAGGTTTGGCCGCCTCTTCCAGTTCCTTGAGCTTTTTTGCCAAGTCTGCTCCGAATAGCAGCGCCTCCCTTTCTGGCGCCGGAGCTTTGCAGAGGCCCGCATATTTGGGGTTGAGGGCAGGCCTGATGTTTTCACGCCGTAGGTTATTGAGCTCGTACTGTGTGTTACACATTAACGCCAGCACATCCTGCTGGGGTGTAGAGAGCTCTGCGTCTCCGACGGACCGAGCAAAGGCGGTAATGGCTGCAGTGTGGAGCTTCAGGATTCGTTGCATTTTCACCTCCTGAGTCCTGATCTGCTGCCCCAGCTGGTTCCATATTTGGCCGTTTACGGTCTTTACCCGCAGCGCCTCGCAGTTTTCCGGCGCTGTATAGGTGTCAAGGGCCTCCTGAACGACCTTCTCCTGCAAGGGCTTGTTGGAGAGCCTGATGATACTGGCCGCCATCCTTGGTGGTAGTATCATCCCGGTCGTCGGGCGCGCCGCGTACTGACTGACAACACCCAGTAGCTCTTCTTCCTCCAGCTCGCCCGGCATACTTGTGCTGTCGTCCGCCTGCCCTTGTGATAGGCCAGCCCAGTCCTGGCCTCCCTTGCTGCCCTCGAACAGAGAGGGAACAGAAGGGTGTGGCGACGGTTTGGAGGAGGCCAAAGCCCGTCCTCCTTGGAGATGCCTAGCCCGCATCTCCTCGTCGAGCATCTGCTCAAGCAGCTGCCTCATGCAGCTTAAGCGGCCGTCTCCCCGTTTCGCCGGTGGAGAGCGTTCCCGTTCCTCCGACGAGTCGGAGGTCACCGGCCGGTCTGTTTTGCGAGTTGCTTTCCTCCCTGTGCGGGGCGTCGTAATCGGCGGCACAGGGAGCGGCTCGGCTTCGGGTGTGCGGGAGCGTCGAAACAGCTCCTCCGCCGCTGGTGGCTGCCGCCCAGATATTGACCCCTCCTCGGGTGGAGTTGGGCAGGCAGTCCTCCTTGCTGGTCGCTTTCGAGAAGCCATTCTTTTTCCTCCGTTTAGCGACTCTGTAACACAAAAGACACTTACCTGAGGTCTTGTCTTTATGCTGCCGCTGGAGAGCCTGGCTCCAGCTGCTGCCGCTGTTGCGCTGCTGACGTAATGCCGCGCCTGCGCGCTGGGTGGGTTCTTCACGTAGTCACTCACGTGACTCCGAAGTAAAATTCAGATAAAATAGACACAAAAAGCTGGAGTAACTCAGCGGGACAGACAGTATCTCTGGAAAATAAGAATAGGTGCCGTTTCGGATTGAGACCCTTCTTCAGACATTCAAGAGTCTGAAGAAGTGTCTTGACCCGAAACTTTACCTATTCCTATTCTCCAGAAATACTGTCTGACCCGCTGAGTTACTCCAGCTTTTTGTGTATATTTTTGGTTTAAGCCAGCATCCGCAGATCCTTCCTACACTATAATTAGTCATTTTCCCAGGGTACCAGAATCAAGAACTAGAGGGCATAGGTTTTAGGTGAGAGGGAAAAGATTTAATCGGAACCTGGGAGGTAACTTTTTCCACACAGAGGGCGGTCTGTTTATGGAATGAGCTGCCACAGGAAGTAGTTGGGACAGATACTATCGCATTCGACAGACATTTGCACCTGTACATGGAAAATAACATTTTAGGGGGGTTTGAGCCAATTGTGGGCAAATAGGACCAGCATAGATGGAGCATTTTGATCGGTATGGACAAGTTAAGCCAAAAGGCCTTTCAGTACTAAGATTCTTGCACCTTCCTTTTGCTAACATTGAGGTTGATATTGTTGTCATCCTTGTGCACTTGTTTGACCACAGCAGTAAATATCTAGCTTGTAAATGACCTTTAGGTAAAAGGGCCTAATTTGTCAATTCTACCCCAAAAGATGAGAACCAAACAAGTTAAATCAGGTTTAATCAATTGAAATTGATATCATAGTGGATGGGATCAGGTTGTGAATACATAATATCCATATTTGCATGGCAAATTTTGCGAATGCAAACAAACTTCCTAGTTTTTTGTTGGAACAGTTATCGAGTCATGTAGACATGGGTATGATGCCCATTTTAGAACTTCAGGACGTAGATCACTTTATAGATTCCAAACCAAGTGGTACATCAATGCCGTGCAACAGGTGAAATGTTAAACTAAGGCCCATTTGTCAAAGGGAAGACCTAAAATATCTTGTGAGAAAAGTTTGTCAATTGAAGCTCCTAACCAGTCAATATCACTGAGCAGTATTTATTTATTTTTTTATCTCACTGCGTAATTATGTAATTATGGTTGCTGTGTACGCTGGCATTGCATTTTAGACATTGCAAGGTTTTGGGATACAAGCTGTGATTTGGTTTCTGATCAGAACTTCTATTCAGGGCAAACACTGGCATTTGCAAACAAGGAACAGCAACACTTGAGAAACCTGTTTCCTGTCCCAGTTTGGAGCAAAATTACATGAGGGTGGGTGTCTCCCAAGTGCTCTGTTGTTTAGGTGAGAAACATAGATTTAAGAGCCATAGAAAATAGTTTTGATAATTGGTAATTATCAACACACATCAGTCACACATTCGCAGTATTTCCCTCACTGGCCTCTCGTCAGAAAGACCTGTAAATTATCCTGGCACCATTTATCTTCACAATTTACATTTTAGGTAAAATACTTGCCCTGATGGCAAAGTCCTGACATTCAATTTACAGGTCTAGAGCTGCCAATGTTGTCTCAAATAAGAGTAAAACGTGAGAGGTAGATTGGGGCAGGGACGGTAAATCAATGAAGCATATAGCACATTATATCTAAAATTGTAGTTAGTGACAATGAAAGAAGATCCAGGCCCAGGCCGATCACTGCAGCCTTCTGTACTCAACCCTGACATTAGATGTTTCCTGGAATCTGCACACAATGTGGAAATATCAAGTGTTTATCTCAACTTTAGCTGAGACCTTCATAGCAGTTTTGGTTACTTAGTGCATTGCTTCAGGTAAGCTGGGCTTTGCCTTTAAGTTAATGCCTTTAAGTTATTAATTTGTGGGGTTTAAGGAGCCTCGGGGTCCCATGTGCAGTTCCATATCAATACCACAAAGGACAAAATGTTTTCATGTCAAAAACTGCTGGCAGCCCTACCTGAGGCCTTTGCATCAAAATAAAGCCTGAAGCTTCATTTTAGATACGTGAATGTACAATCTAAACCCATCAAAATGTAAACTAAAGTGTACCTGTTCATCACTCAATCTAACCTGTTATTTTGTGTGTTGCCTGTGCAGGTTTTAAATGAAGAATGTGATCAGAACTGGTACAAGGCTGAGTTGAACGGAAAAGATGGCTTCATCCCAAAGAACTACATTGAAATGAAACCACACCCGTAAGTTAGTGCTGTCCTTGCTGTCTCCAAGTCCAATTGACGGGGATCAATATGATGCCTGCATACTTGGGGCAATATTAGTAACTACATAATTTCCTTGCAACATTACCCCTATTTCTCTCCAACATTGATGCCTTGATGTGGATTTCTTGATGTCCTCTCCGTTGTGGATATGTATCAGGCATATTTGAATTACATTATCTTTAGCTGGATTTAATGATGTCTGATATGTTTAATGTTTGCCATGCTACACTTAAGCATTATGCCAACAGTTGTTAAAGATAGTGTATCTTAGACATGCAGGCACAAATGACAGCATTGTTCATCCTTGTGCAATTCAGCACAGTGACTAGTTTGCATTCAGAGTAACATCAACCTCTTCCTGACTCTCTGATTGTAAGTTATAGCCCAGTGATTAGAGGGAGGTGGATGTAAACCAGGCAGTGTGAAATGTCAGCAGGTTATGCCAGTGAAATGCTTTTCCGCTCAGACAAGGTAATTGTACAGCGAATGGCGGTTTGCAATTTATCTTATGATTGGAAGCTTGGAGATGGATCTAATTAAGATAAATGAGAGCACTAATGTGATTAAAACAAAAGTTCATTAGGACAGTGGCACAATAATTTAATCTGAAGGAACAAATATAAAATGAGAATCTTGACAAAGTTAACGTAAGGCTGTTTAATGAAACTAGGATGATCTATTTACAGGCTAAGTATTAATATAAATCTGAAACTTGCTTCTCTAAAGGAAAATGGATGCTAGGGGCAGCAATTTGATGTTTTCTTGGTTGAGTTCAGTAGAATTTTGGGTAGGAATATTGAGGGATTTGACCAAAATAGACTTGGTAAGGACACCCTGCATTGAGTTGAATACAGATTTGATAGGAATATTTTTTTTTAGATGGTGAAAATTGCAAAATAAACATATACCATTGTAGCACAACAGTGCAAAATGTATGTGATATAATTTGAATGAACTGCTACAGAATCTAACATATTAGAAATATATTTGTCATCACCATATCTATACCACTCCTTGCACCTAAGTTGCGCCCACTACACTGGTCTGTCTTCATAGCAAAACGTCCCTTCAAATATTTATTCAGTTCCCTTTTACAAGTTCCAACTGCACCCTTCTTTAAAACTGTGCATTCTTGCACATGCTGTATAACTTTTCTCAATACAGATCTGGTGCTTTTAGTTAAATACATGTTCACTGGTTGCTGATCTGTCTTTAGAAACAACAAGTAATTCAAATATAGATTGGAATGGCAGAGAGAGCGGTTTATCAACTGAGATTATCACAGACCCTGCGAAGAAGACAAATAGGCAGAATTTAGTAGACAAGTAGACAGTCAGCTTGCTGCCACGTCACCTTTTTTCTTTCCAATGTTTTTTCTTTCCATTGTCCTGACTATTTTCCATATTCCTAGGGACACTGGTTTCTCAAATGAGCATCATCTCCCTTTTAAACAGTTCCACTGGCTTTTCTCATCACTTCCTGCTTCTTGCTTTTTCTCAAGCTCAGAATTTAAATAATTAATTCCCATGGATAATGTTTAATTCAGCTCTATTTCTGGTTGGACAAACAGATTATGGTCAAACTAGCTTTACGGTCAGAAAGAGAAAGTTTAAAGGACATGTGTGAGAGAAGTTTTCTACACATATTAGTGGGTGCCCTAGATACACTTCCGGGAGTAGTGATGGGAGCAGTTACGATAGTAGCATTTAAGAGGCTTTTAGATGGCCACATTGATATGCACGGAATGGAAGATTATGGATCACGTGCAGGCAGAGTTTAGTTTCGAGCTAAAAGAGGTGCGGAGGGTGGGGGGTTTGACCCAAGGTAGATGGTAGACACAAAATGCTGGAGTAACAGCGGAGAAACAGGTGCGTCCAGGTGGGGCGCAGGGTAGAGAGGGGGTGGGGAGGGTTTGGTAGTTAGCTGTAATTGGAGAATTCTATGTTTATAGCGTCGTGTTGTAGGCTGCCCAAGGTGAGGTGTTATTCCTCCAGTTTGTGTGTGGCCTTACGCTGGCAATGGAAGAGACCCAGGACAGAAAGGTCTTTATAGGAATAGGAAGTAGCGTTAACATGGTTAGCAACCGGGCCAGGATATAAGCATTCTGGCAAGCAAATCTGTTTTGTCCATTCCTCGGTACCTTGGAAAAGGTTCTCCCGCAATTCTGTTGGGTGAGGATTTTTGCCATTTAGAGTTATGAATGAGGCAGTTTTTATTTGCAAGTCAGGATACTTAGTGACTTGGAGAGGAACTTGCTGGCACTGGCATTATATAGATGTAGGAAGGAACTACAGATGGTGGTTCACTGAAGATAGAACCACTGGAACATAGAAAATAGTTGCCGGAGTAGGCCATTCGGCCCTTAGATCCAGCACCGCGTTCAATATGATCATGGCTGATCATCCAGAATCAGTACCCTCTTCCTGCTTTTTCCCCGTATCCCTTGATTCCTTTAGCCCTAAGAGCTAAATCTTGAAAACATCCAGTGGATTGACCTACTGCCTTCTGTGGCAGAGAATTCCACAGATCACAACTCTGGCTGAAAACGTTTTTCATTATCTCGGGCCTAAATGGCCTACCCCTTAATCTTAATCTGTGACCCCTGGTTCTGGACTCATCCAACACGGGGAATATGATTCCTGCATCTAGCCTGTCCAATCCCTTAAGAATGTTATATGTTTCTGTAAGATACCCTCTCATCCTTCAAACGTCCAGTGAATATAAGCCCAGTCGATCCATTCTTTCATCACATGTCAGTCCCGCCATCCTGGAAATTAACTTGGTGAACCTACGCTGCACACCCAAAACAACACGAATGTCCTTCCTCAAATTAGGAGACGAAAACTGAACACAATACTCTAGGTGCGGTCTAACCAGGGCCCTGTACAGCTGAAGTAGGACGTCCTTGCCCCCATACTCAAATCCTCTCGCTATGAAGGTCAACATGCCATTAGCTCTACCTGCCTGCTTACTTTCAATGACTGATGTACAAGGCCACCTAGGTCTCGTTTCCTAATCTGACACCATTCAGATAATAATCTGCCTTCTTGTTCTTCCCACCAAAGTGGATAACCTCACATTTATCCACATTATACTGCATCTGCCCACTCACCCAACTTATCCAAGTCACCCTGCAACCTCATAGCATCCTCCTCGCAGCTCACGTTGCCACCCAGCTTTGTGTCATCCGCAAACTTCAAGGTTTCATGGTCAAGGTCAGTTTATTGTCACATGTACCATTTAAGGTTCAGTGAAATTTAAATTACCTTACCGCCATACTAAACAAAAAGCAACAAGACACACAACTACATAAAAGTTAACATAAACATCCACCACAGTGGATTCCCCACGTTCCTCAATGTGATGGGAGGCAATAAAGTCCAATCTTCCTCTTTTATTCTCCCGGGGTCGGGGCAATTGAACCATCCGCAGTCGGGGCGATCGAAGCTCCCACAGCCAGTGGTCAAAGCCCCCGCGTCGGGGCAGTCGAAGCGGTGGGAGTGAACCCAGGCAAGGGATCCGCTCCGATGTTAAGTCCGCGCCCCGCGGTGGGGCTCACGACAGTCCGAGGCGGCTCCCAGGTCCAGTGATGGTAGGCCGCAGAGCCCGGAGAATGTGATCCGAAAATTGATCACATCTCCGGGAAGGTAGGAACCTGAACAAAAGGAGCCCCTGGTGCATTCCGATGTGGTTAAGGCCTTGTTTGTATGTGGACAAAGACTTCCTCATTATCTGATGGAATCCATACACAACTAAACATTGCATTTATCGGTAAGAATCCCAAATTGGGTTTTATGATTGTAGGAAAGTGAAAATAAAATAAACAATGCTGGAAACCTGAAAATCCCCCCAGAAATTGCCAACAAAGTTCAGCAAGTCACGCAGCATGTGTGGAACGAGAAATAGAGTTAACATTTCAATTTGAAGACCTTTAGTCAGAACTGAGAAAGAGACAGAAAACCAAGTTAGAAAACAAGTCCTCTGCTTCACCCTTAGACATTAAGGAAACTTGGGCATCAACATGCTCCTTGTAGGGCTAATGGAGCCTATCCATTTCTGTTCCACCAATACATTCACATGGCTGAATTTGTCCTCACATTGGACAAAATCTTCACCTCCACTCACTTTCTCCAGATCAAATGTTCCTTTGGAAACTCTCACTTATTAATGTGACAACTGGAGATGGTTGTGTTTAAGTTAATGTTCTGATGTCTTCTGCAGCAATAGGCTGGGCTAAGGTCCCAAGCCTCTGGCAACCACAACCATTTTCCTTTCTGCTAGATATGATTTCACCCTGTGCAGTTTCATAGAGTCATAGAGTGATAGAGTTTGGTAACAGGCCCAAATTTCCCACTCCGGCCAACATGTCCCAGCTGCACTAGTCCCTCCTGCCTGGGTTTGGTCCATATCCTTCTAAACTTGTCCTATTCGTGTTTCCTAAATGTTGGGATAGTCCCAGCCTCAACTACCTCCTCTGGCAGCTTGTTCTATACACCCACCACCCTTTGTGTGAAAAAGTTACCCCTCAGATTCCTATGAAAAAAAAATTTCCCCTTCACCTTGAAACTATGTCGTCTGATCCTCGATTTCCCTACTCTGGGCAAGAGATTCTGTACATTGACCCGATTTATTCCTCTCATATTTTCATACACCTCTATAAGATCACCCCTCATCCTCCTGCGCTCCAAGGACCCTCTTGCTCTAGCTCAAGCTCAGACCCTCTAGTCCTGGCAACATCCTCGTAAATCTTCTCTGAACCCTATCAAGCTTGACAATATCTTTCCTTTAAGATGGTGCCCAGAACTGAACACAATACTCTAAATGCGGTGTCACCAACGTCTTATTCAGCTGTAACATGACCTCCCAACTTCTATACTCAATACTCTTGACTGATGATGGCCAATGTGCCAAAAGCCTTTTTGAACTCATTATCTACCTGCAAGGGACCATGCACCTACACTCCTAGATCCCTCTGCTCTACAACAATCCCCAGAAGCCTACCATTCACTGTGTAGGTCCTGCCCTTGTTAGGCATCCCAAAATGCAAAACTTCACATTTCTCTGTATTAAATTCCATCAACCATTCCTCAGCCTACCTGGCCAATCGATCCAGATCCTGCTGCAATATTTCACAACCATCTTCACCATCTGCAAAACCACCCACTTTTGTAACATCAGCAAACTTGCTAATCTTGCCCTGCATGTTCTCATCCAAATCATTGATGTAGATGGCAAACAGTAACGGGCCCATCACCGAACCCTGAGGCACACTACTAATCACAGGCCTCCAATCCGAGAAGCAACCTTCCGCCATCATCCTCTGCTTCCTTCCATGAAGCCAATTTACTATCCATTCAGCTATCTTTCCTTGGATCCCATGCGGTCTAACCTTCCAGAGCAACCTACCATGCGGAACCTTGGTGAATGCTTTACTGAAATCCATGTATACAACATCTACAGCTCTGCCCTCATCGGTCTTTTTGCTCACGTCTTCAAAAAACTCAATCAGATTTATGAGACATTACCTCCCACGTACAAAACCATGCTACTATCCCTAATCAGCCCTTGCCCATCCAAATGCCTGTACAACCTATCCCTCAGAATACTCTCCAGTAACTTCCCAACTACAGATGTTAAGCTCACCGGCCTATAGTTCCCAACATTTTCCCTGCAGCCCTTCTTGATTAGAGGCATAACATGCGCCACCCTCCAGTCTTCCGGCACTTCTCCTGTATTGAAGGACGACTTGTAAATTTCCTCCCATTCACATTGACTTCAATTTTACTTTGGTTCCTTAATACCATATTTGGTTAAAAGCTGCCTTGATGGCTGCCGGAGATGCAATTTCTTTAGGGCCATTCTGCTCAGTGTATTTCTATGGTAATGTTGTTTGTAAGAGCCCTATTTATAGTGTGGCAAATGCTGAAGTTCTCGGTGAGCTTTAGATGGTGCAGAAGATTGAAGATTCTTTTGGTAGGTTCCTTTTGACAAACATCAGTAAATATTCTACTGCTTTCACACTTGTTGCTATTCGTTCATTGTGCAAGTGAAACCTTGTCACAAAGATCAGCAGTCTACAGTAAAATGGCAATAATGGATTTTGGTTATAGCAGACCAAATCCTATTGTACCAGCCCCCTCCAACTTCTGCTCAAGTTACTGAATGAGCTGGCGCCACATGCTGTGCTTCCTGTTGCAGGAGCAGAGTGAGCAAACAGCATAAAGGCGGCATGAGTACTGGACCCATCCTTGGGTCGCCATGTTTGGGGATACGTACTCTGCAGCTCCCCGGTCTCTAAATTCCCACTTGGATAGCCGCAGGCACAATGGACTGCATGACTGCATTTCTCTGTGTTGAATCCCACTTCTACTTATCGTCCACACAATTTTGAGAAGACATTTTGCTACGTTGGGAACTTGGATGTTCGTAATGTTTAATGCAATCTTAAATTATCTATTTAAGCGCTGAACCTCATACTGTAGCGATGTTACAATACTTACCTTCAGCAGCGCTGCAGTTCTGCCACTGTCCGTGTGCGCGACTTTGGTGCCTTTGAGGGGGAGGGAGGGGGGGATTTAAGTGCTGTTTGGTACTGCTTGTCGGAGGCAGACTTCCTCGGGTTGCTAGCTGCTGATAAAAAATCGATTGGACTTCCGTTCGCGCTATATTTTAAAAATAATTTGCTGGACAATTGAATATTTGGATTAAAATAAAAAGCGACTTCGAACGCCCTCAATGCCTACAACGTGACGGATCTCAAGAACGGGATAAAACAAAGGGTAAGTCGTCTATTTTACATATAATCTTGCTTCTTGGGACGGCTTTAATCTGATTTTATGTTGCGAAAATGGTATTTGGGCCCCATACGAACCGCCAGTGTTTTTCCGGCCGACATGGAGTTCAAATTCACCACAAATGCAACGTTCCAATCGATCACGTTCCAGAAGCAAGATGATTAAAATGCCCTTTTTTTTTTTTTGAACAATCATGTCATTCAAAGTAACATTAGCAAATTGCAGATGACACGAAGCTGGGTGACAGTGTGAACTGTGAGGAGGATGCTATGAGAATGCAAGGTGACTTGGACAGGTTGGGGGAATGGGCAGATGCATGCCAGATGAAGTTTCATGCGGATAAATGTGAGGGTATCCACTTTGGTAGCAAAAACAGGAAGACAGATTACTATCTAAATGGCGTCAAGTTGGGAGAAGGGGAAGTACAACGGGATCTGGGGGTCCTTGTATCAGTCTATGAAAGTAAGCATGCAGGTACAGCAGGCAGTGAAGAAAGCAAATGGCATGTTGGCCTTTATAACATGAGGAATCGAATATAGGAGCAAAGAGATCCTTCTGCAGTTGTGCAGAGCCCTAGTGAGACCACACCTGAAGTATTGTGTGCAGTTTTGGTCCCCTAATTTGAGGAAGGGCATTCTTGCTATTGAGGGAGTGCAGCGTAGGTTTACAAGGTTAATTCCTGGGATGGCGGGATTGTCATATGCTGAGAGAATGGAGCAGCTGGGCTTGTACACTCTGGAGTTTAGAAGGATGAGAGGGCATCTCATTGAAACATATAAGATTGTTAAGGGTTTGGACATGCTAGAGGCAGGAAACATGTTTCCGATGTTGGGGGAGTCCAGAACCAGGGGCCACAGTTTAAGAATAAGGAGTAAGCCATTTAGAACGGAGACGAGGAAACACTTTTTCTCACAAAGAGTGGTGTGTCTGTGGAATTCTCTGCCTCAGAGGGCGGTGGAGGCAGGTTCTCTGGATGCTTTCAAGAGAGAGCTAGATAGAGCTCCTAAAAATACTGGAGTCGGGGGATATGGGGAGAAGGCAGGAACAGGGTACTGATTGGGGATGATCAACCATGATAGGGAACAAGATGCTAATTTCTGAGTATGTAAATGGCCATAACTTGTTTAATACTGAAGATATGAAAGTGAATTAGGTGTCAAATTAAATTTTTTATGCTTTATCTGATGGGATAAATTGCAGACTTGATTTTTCAAATCTCAAAATTTTGTAACATTGCTACATACTGGATAAAGAAATGTATTTTCTCAGCGAATTATGCCAATAGATGTAGTTTTCCTTTTCAAGCATTTTGTATACTTACTATTTTGTTTATCTAATCAATCTACACATTCTTTCTTTGGAAGAATGTGTGGATGATAAATGGTTGAGGGTTGAGCTGAATAGGGAAAAAAGGGCATGTTGAAAATTGGGCATTTTGTTGAGCTGGAGGTTGGTAACTGGAGATAGTGAGAGTTCGGTGAATGGGTCTCGGAGTGGATTGAGTTTAGCATTAAACTACATCTGGAGGTGAAAGCACTTGGAGAGCAAGAAGAGAAAGTGTAGCAGGCCAGGCAATATCTCTGGAGAACATGGGTAGGTGACGTTTTGGGTCGAGACCTTTCTTTAGACAAGAGCAATTTATGAAAGGTAGAGAGCATGAAGGGTACATTTAAACTTCACAGTGGTTCCAGTTGATTTTTAACTAGAGCTTAAATTGGCCATGATGATTTCCTGTTCTTTCTCCTTGACTGTGCAGAATTACAAATTTGAATGACTTGAACTAAACATACAGGAATGTTTGTTCATTTCTCCCATGATTAGGCCTAAGTTCTTGCTGCAGTGCAATTGCATACATGTGGCATGCCTTTGGACTTGGTTATGTGAGCCTGAGTGGTGATTTATTTCTTAGGGCATGCATCTCGCCTCATATTTATGCATAAACACCTAGTTGTTAGAGTCAAGAACCCTTCCCAACTTTTTCCTTGGGTAATATCCTTTCAGTCGCTATTTAGCTTGATGCTAAGGACAACGCTGGTTTGTGCTGTGCTTTAGTGGAGCTGTTGATTCCTGTGCCCACAAAACCACAATCTGTGGAGATTATTGACTTTGTGGAGTTTTCAAAGATTCCAGCCATCCAGCACCAGTGATTGGAAGCGTGTATGCTTACAGACCGGTCAATGAAGTGGAAAAGCAGCTTAAATGACTGCTTTACAGTAAATGGGATTATATGTGAGTTAACTGAGTTCTTGTGGCTGGTTCTTCTATTAATAATTCTTAAACGTTTCAAGTTAGTCATCAAACCTCATCACAAACAGATTACTATTTGACTTCTGTCATGTATTTTTGCTGAGGTCCTTTCATTAAGCTTATTTTTGATTCAGCGGCCTCTAGTGATAGAATCCTTCCATGCTCTACAAACAAAGTTTTGTAAGATTTTAGTTGACAGCTATGTGTGCACACTGCAATTACATAATCACTGACCCGTCTGCATATTTTCAAGATGGGACGGTGAGAGTAAAATAAAACTAATGTTCGCATTCGTTGCCCTTGCTATTGGAAGAGTTTTACAGCCATATTTATCAATGTGTATTGCATAAGGTCAATGGTTTTCTTCCACATTCCCACAAAAATGAGTTGGTTCCTGATTTCGTAGAAATGGTTCAGAATCATATTCATGTTACCAGTTCACACCATGGTATTGTAAAAGCTGAACTAGTTACACCAAGGCTTAAATTTCCAAAAGGTTTATTATAACATTAATAAATAAATGAACTAAGCATCTGTAGATTAACCATATTAGCCTACCTTAACTATATCTATCACCACGGATATTATGCATGCTGCACATTCCATATGTAGTCCAGTCCAGATCTTCATCCCTGCCCCGGGCTATTGATAACAGCACTTCATCACGGTCAGACTTGATGCTGACTACGGAGACGATAGCATGTAATGTTTACTCCACTTGTGTTCCAATAAAGGACTATGCGTTGTTACTCCTGTGTATGGGTCCCATTACACAACAGCATTCAATGAAGTACCCTGGTGAAATCTAACCTTCCGTTTTTACATTGAAAATTCCTTTCAGGCATCAATATAGCCAAATAATCCCCTTGGTTAAAAAATAGCGTCTTTAATCTGAATTGAGGAAATGGAGGGGAAAATAGTGCGCTGGGAGCTGAGTGCACGGGCATTAGATGAGTGAGCTTTGATTGTATCCATTTAAAACATCAGAGCTTGGCCATCTATGGAAAAGTCAATTTTTGCCTGTGTCAACTCAATTTTAACTTTTCGAAAATTCTCTTTTAGCCTCAACTCATCCTGAGCTCACTTGACAGTCTCCCTACTTGTAATATTGAGCTGTGTTTAATGTGCTGCTAAAACTTGTATACTTAACTTACAAGTTCCCAGTCTGGTGATGCTTTACTCTCGATTCCTATGTTCAGGCTAAATCTTCCTTGCTCTTAATTCTGTGATCTCTCTAACTGGTAGCCAATTTGTAAGTATCCAAGGTAAAGTAAGCCTTCCATTGCTGAACCTTCTTCTCCACTATTTGCCTCTGTTGAGACCCCCTTTAAATCCAAGTTTTTGAACAAGCTTTCAACCACCTGGATTAATATCATCTTTTATAGTTCATTATCAAGCTTTAGTTAACATTTATGTGAAAGGCCTTGGGATGTTTACTATATCTAAGTGTGCTATATCTAAGCAAATTAGTGATTGACAAATTAGGATAGCAATGCTGGTCTTATGGACAATTCAACATTTACAGTGCCCTCCATAATGTTTGGAACAAAGACCCATCATTTATTTATTTGCCTTTGTACTCCACAATTTGAGATTTGTATTAGAAAAAAATCGTGTGGTTAAAGTGCACATTGTCAGATTTTAAAAAGGCCATTTTTATACATTTTGGTGTCACCATGTAGAAATTACAGCAGTGTTTATACATAGTCCCCCCATTTCAGGGCACCATCATGTTTGGGACACAGCAATGTCATTAAATTAAAGTAGTCATGTTTAGTATTGTGTTGCATATCCTTTGCATGCAATGACTGCTTGAAATCTGCGATTCATGGACATCACCAGTTGCTGGGTGTCTTCTCTGGTGATGCTCTGCCAGGCCTATATTACAGCCATCTTTAGCTTATGCTTGTTTTGGGGGCTAGTCCCCTTCAGTTTTCTCTTCAGCATTTAAAAGGAATGGTCAATTGGGTTCAGATCGGGTGATTGACTTGGCCACAAGAATTTACAATTTTTTAGCTTTGAAGAACTTTGTTGCTTTAGCAGTTTGTTTGGGATCATTGTCTTGCTGTAGAATGAACCGCCAGCCAATGAGTTTTGAAGCATTTGTTTGAATGTGAGCAGATAGGGTGTGTCTATACACTTCGGAATTCATTATGCTACCACCATCAGCAGTTGTACGATCAATGAAGATAAGTGAGCCAGTACCTTCAGCAGCCATACATACCCAGGCCATAACACCCCCACCACCATGTTTGACAGATGACGTGGTATGCTTTGGATCTTGGGCAGTTCCTTCTCTCCTCCATACTTTGCTCTTGCCATCACTCTGATATAAGTTAATCTTCGTCTCATCTGTCCACAAGACCTTATTTCCAAAACGGTGGTTGCTCTTTTAAGCACTTCTTGAAAAACTGTAAACTGGACATCCTATTTTTGCGGCTAACCAGTGGTTTGCATCTTACAGTGTAGCCTCTGTGTTTTTGTTCATGAAGTCTTCTGTGGACAAATTGACAAATCCATCTGACTCCTGAAGAGTGTTTCTGATCTGTCGAACCGGTGTTTGGGGATTTTTCTACTGTCATCAGCTATGGAGGTCTTCCTTGGCGTGCCAGTCCCTTTGCGATTAGTAAGTTCACCAGTGCTCTCTTTCTTCTTTATGATGTTCCAAACAGTTTATTTTGGTACACCTAATGTTTGGTTGGTGTCTCTCACAGTTTTATTCTTGTTTCTCAGTCTCATAATGGCTTCTTTGACTTTCATTGGCACAACTTTGGTCCTCATGTTGATAAACAGCAATAAAAGTTTCCAAATGTGATGGAAAGACTGGAGGAAAGACTAGGTGCTGCGAGCTCTCGTATACGTGCATTAAGAAGGCAATTAAACACACCTGAGCAATTACAAACACCTGTGAAACCATGTGTCCCAAATATTACGGTGCACCGAAATGGGGGGGGGACTATGAATAAACACTGCTGTAATTTCTACATGGTGAAACCAAAATGTATAAAAATGGCCTTTATTAAAATCTGACAATGTGCACTTTAACTACACGTGATTTTTTCTATTACAAATCTAAAATTGTGGAGTACAGAGGCAAATAAATAAATGACGGGTCTTTGTCCCAAACATTATGGAGGGCACTGTTATATAACTGAAGCACAAAACTGTAGAATACTGCTGTTGATCACTCATGCTCAGCATTTTTGCAGGGCCTTGCTCCAAACCAGCGTTGGTTTTTAAGATATGAAATCTTTGTTTACTGAGCTATTTTTATGTGATTTATTTTATACTGGTGTGAGGTAGGGCAGAACTGTTGTAGGCTTTCTGAATGAACTAAAATAAACAAAGTTCTCTTACAATCTCTTGAATTGTGTTTCTTATTTCTGTTATAGTCGTCTTTTCTTTTGTGCATGTGACTTTGTTGTACTTCCTCTGACCATTACCGCCGTCAGGGAAGCGATCCAAATGAAGTCCTATTCTTTTAGAGTGGGTCAAAAGGCAAACTATTTACAAACTACTAATAATTTAGTGCTTGTTGTTGAAATAACTTGAAACTTTCATTATCTTGAAGCTAAATAAATATCTTGTACAAAAGTATCTTCAGGAGAATCTTGGATGTGGAAAGAGGTAGATGGGGTGCAGTTGAAGGCACAGCTACCAATAATAATGGGCATGCACAGTCGAGTAATTAATATTAGAATATTTATACGTCTGAACAGTAGAGAGAGGGAGGATAGTCCATGGAGGAATTGGCATATCTGGATGAAAACTAAAGATATTTTAGGGCTTGTATTCAGTGCAGTTAAGTGAGCATGGGTAATGAAATTCAGGATGTGAGCAGCAGAGGTTAAGATGATAAGATTTACAGAAGACGGCAAGTAAGAGCCAGGATAGCATTGGACTTATTTGGTATATAGGTACCTAAAGCATGTATGACGGTTGCAGCAGCCAGGCCTAAAACAAAAATGCAGAATAATTTTTAAATAATGGAATATTGAAAGGTGTTGGTGTCCAGAAGAATGTCTGAAAGTTAGTTAACACGTTCAGCAAGCAATTAGGACAAGTAATATGTTGGCATTTATTGCAGGAGGGGTTGAGGCTTGGTAGAAAGATCTTGCTCCAATTATATAGAGCCCAGGTGAGACTAGATGTAGAATACTGTGTGTGTATTTGGTCTCCTTACCTAAAGGATAAATTTATGAACGGTGGAGAGCAATAAAGGTTCACTAGATATATTTCTGGGATGGGCTCTTGTTCATAGAAAGAGAGATTTAATTGATGTCTACACTCTGAAATGTAGAAAAAGGATAGTTGATCTTGTAGAAAATTCTTAGAGGGTACATATCCAATCATTCACTTGATTGGGTAGATCTACCCTGGGTGGAGGGGAGAGAGATGGATGGACAGAGAGTAGAGGGGTGGGGGGGGAGCCAATCAGGTCCCTCACCGTCCCAGGTTCCAGCCCCTCCAGTCGCCGTGCTTCACGCACACAGCCCCTGCTCCACCCCTCTCTCTCCCCGGGGAGCAACGTTTGCAAACCTCGGCCTCAGCTCACACGCATTCGCCCGGACCCCGGCATCCGCTCCCGCCGGGGCCCCTCTCCCTCCCTTCTCCTCTTCCCTTCCCTTCTTCCCTCCCTCCCTTCTCTCCTTCCCTCCCGCCCTTCTCTCCTTCCCTCCCTCCTTCCTATCTCTTTTCCCTTCTCTCCTTCCCTCCCTCCCTTCACACACACACGCACGCGCACGCACACACCTGAAGCCCAAAATCCTATGCCTGGACTGGTTTTTCGGCAATAGTAATCGGTTTGCCAGGATCTACTTAATTTAATTACTTTTTTTTTTAATTTCACAGTCACTAAAACAAGTCGTATGTGCTTTTCAGAGGTGATCTACACAATTTGTTTGTTACTTGTAGGCTAACATGTATGCAATTTTATATTAAAATGTAGCTTAGATGTGTTTGTCCATTTACTCGCAGGCACTTCTTAAGCACATTTTGATTGCTTTCTATTCTACCATAGAGATATAAAGTCAATAATAGACTTTATTTGTATTTCTATGATTCTACAGACCTTGGCTGGGAACCTGGGGCTTACCAAAATTGTTCCCAATTGAGCCCCGCATCTCCTAAGGCCAGCAGTGCGGGGCAACGGTCCTGCCCCTCCAGTCGCCGTGCTTCATGCACACAGTCCCGGCTCCACCCCTCTCTCTCCCCGGGGAGACACGGTGATCAATACAGGGAGGGCCAGGCCACTGATACTAGCCAATGCCTCCCCAGCCATTGACGTCACCGCACGTCACTGGCATTCACTATCTCACCGCATCAGTTTCAGGTTATTGGGAAGTCATAGCTCATTAATTTTTCCAGTCGAGTTTCCTATTCTGAATAAGAAAGACAAATTTGCATTTTTATATTGCCCTTGTGACCTCTGGATGGCTTACAGTGCCTTACAGTCAGTAAATTGTAGCTGAGTTTGTAATATAGTGAATGTGGAAGCCAGCTTGTACACAGCGAGCTCCCGCAAATAGTGTAATGATCCGTTAGTGGTCAGTTTGTGATCTTTCCTAATGCTTATTCCAGAGATCCCTGCTGCGTTGCAGTAAAAATCATCTCCCTCTGTTGAATGCTGTACAAATGTAACCGTTTCTCTTTGAGTTTGCAGAAAGCGTTGTGTTTCAGCATCTGACAAATGTGATAAGTCTAATAGTTGACCAGATGAAAGTTAGTGTTTGAGTTTGCTGCCTCAATGTTCCAGCAATCCACATTTGATCCAAATATCCAGTGCCATCCATATGGTGCATGTATGTTCTTCCTGTGGGTATGCCCTTGATTCTCCAATTTTCTCCCTTATTCCAAAGATGTTATCCCAAAGATGTACTCAAAGTTACTGTAGTGTGGCGGCGCCTTTCTTCCCTGTACGGGGATCTGACTTTTTCCCTGTCGGTCTCCGGTGGGCCTAAAATTATCACGTATGTCCTTATTAACTCTCTGAAAACCTGTCGTCATCCAGGACAAAACAGAATGTTTCATTAGGATGTCACCAGCCACTTAACATTCATTCTTTCCATTATCACAAAGCGGCTGTGGTCTGGTCCATCCACAAAATGCACTGCAATTACTAGCCCTGGCTCTGTTATCATCTACCACCAAGAAGGATTAGGGGAACACAGGCATCTGAACGCCACCACCTGCAGGTTTCTCCAAGTCGCACACTGACCCTTCACAGTGGTCAAAATCTTAGAACTCCCAGCTAATAATGCAATGGGAATGCCCTCACCAGAAAGACTGCAGTGGCTTAAAAAGACGGCTCAAGGTCATCGTCTCAAGGGTAGTTAGGAATGGACAATAAATGCTAGTCCTGAAAATGAATGAAAAAGGTGTTGACGGCTTGTGATAAAAGTTGCAGGACTGTAGTATTATGCCTGTCTCAATAGTAGAACACTCTCCTGGAGAGAAACATGGGCAGTTAAAGAGATCATTACTGCACCTTTTTTTAATGTAATTTAATGGTTGAATATTTAGATGATGTTGGAGCATTTCCATCCTTGAAGCTGAGGAGGAAATTCCTCTTCCATCATTCTGGCTGTGATCAACAGTCTAACATTACGAGTCAGTCAGGGATCACACACATTACTTCATTACATTAAGAGGGTTGTTGTTGAAGGTCTGTTTATGCTGTCATTTGTAGGATGCTGATGGTTCTATTGTTTGCCTGTGTTCGTAATGTTGTGCTTTGAACTTCACTCAGGAAGTCTGTCTAGAATATCAATCTCGAATCAGTAGATGCTGGCTAATTCAGCTAATATGATCACTCATTGTTTCAGACAAAATTTTGTAAAGAAAAATCTAATGCATTTCCTGCCTTGATTAATCGATTGGATGGAATAAAGCAGGCAGATTATGTTCCATATCTGTCATTATTTAATTGCTCTCAGCCATTGGAATTGTTAGTTTATTTACCAAAGCTGAAAATGTATGGAAGTCGTAATCATGCAGCAGAGAAGCAAATGCTTTAGCCCAGTGAGTCAATGCTTGTCATAAAGTACCGATCTGTACTAATCCCATTTACCAATGCTAAGTCTGTCGTCTTCAATAACTTCTATGCCTTGGGATTCAAATGCAAAGAGATGGGAACCATGGTGCATTTTGAACACATTTGGCCATTTTAATATCAATGGGGCAAAGGGGCCTATGTAGGTCAGAAAATGGAGAAGGTGTCATGCAGCATGGAAAATGGCTTAAGGACATAAACATTTTGCTAAAATGTTGTTTTTCCAAATAAAGCAGTGGTGTTTCCCAGAGAAGAGTGCTGGGACCATTGTTAATTTTTATAAATATTAAAGACTGTGATATGGATGGGTGCAGTAACATTTCAAAAACTTCCAACTGCACAAAATTTAGCTGTGTGATAAACAGTGTGGAGGATAGTAATGACGTTCCAGAGGACCATGGCTGGTAGATTGGGTAAACAAGTGATGGGTTAAATTAAAATGCATCACTTCTCATTTGTTTTAACAGAAAGAATAAGAGACAAGATAGCCTGAATGGCCCAGATAAAAAAAAAGTATGCAGGTACAAAGAGAGACCTGGATGTTTCTGTGCATAAATATTTAAAGTTGGCAAGTCGTGTGGAAAGTGTGGTAGTAAAGCACAAGAAAGAGCTTTTTTTTAAAGAGGAAGAGAGAACATAAACAAGGCATTTAAACTTGCTGAAAGACTAGTTAAGCCACAGCTAGAACATTTCCTCTTATTCTGATCATTACATACAGTTACAGGAGAATGTTAATGGGTGCACTCAACAATGATTCCAGGATACCAAAGGATATTAATAAAAGGTTTGCCCAATTTTATCATAATTTATACACAACTAAAATAAATACAGATGATAGTAAAATTACAATTTTTTTTAGATAATTGCAATCTCCTTAAATTGGATAGTTTAGAACAAGAGGAATTAGGAGCACGGATTACTAGTGAAGAAATAAAACAAATAATAAACTCACTGAAAAATGGGAAGACCCCAGGACAAGATGGTTTTAGTAATGAATTTTATAAACGATTCAGGACTCAATTGTACCAAGATTACTCAACTTATACACGCAGGCTTATACCGAAAATAAACTACCAGAAACTTTAGCAGAATCAACAATAACGCTTACACCAAAAAAATATAAAGATTTAGTGGAACTGGGTTCTAACAGAGCTATATCACTTCTAAATACGGATCAGAAAATTTTAGCAAAGATTCTAGCTAGAAGACTGAATAATTATATTAACAAATTGGTAAACCCGGATCAAAACGGGATTTATACCCAAAAGACAATAATTTGAGAAGGCTTTTCAATATAATGTACTCTCACAAAGAGGACATTGAAGATATTTCAGTTGTTACGCTGGATGCAGAGAAGGCATTTGATCAGGTAAAATGGCAGTATTTATATAAGGTACTCCAAAAATTTCACACGGGAGAGAATTTTATTAGATGGGTTAAACTACTTTATGATAAACCTATGGCAAGAATATTAACTAATAATAGAATAGCCTTTTATTTGTCATTCAGACCGAAGTCTGAACGAAATTTAAGCAGTCATACATACAATAAAAAACAACAATAAACACATATCAACATCCACCACAGTGAGACCACCCAACATCTCCTCACTGTGATGGAGGCAAAAGTCTTTGGTCTGCAGTCTCTTCCCTCCTCTTCTCTCTCTGCGCTGAGGCGATACCCCCCCCCCCCCCCCCCCCCCCCGGGCGATGATAACAGTCCCGCGGCTCATAACGCGCCGCGGTCCCGCCCACCCTCAACACCGCGGCCCCGGGGTGGCCACCGTAGCTGTCCCAGCCACCCCCACTCCCAGACCGGCAGACGCATGGGCCGCCGAGCCCACGGGCCGGCGGCCCCGAATGGGCGTTGCCCTCCCTCAGGCCGGGCCCCCGCCACGGGCACCACCCCCCCAGCCCACCGACTCGACGTGAGTATCGGTCGACTCGACTTCCCCGGGCCAGCCGCCCCGACTCGGGCGTTGCTTCGCCCCGACATGGGCGCCCTTGCTCCTCCTTCTTCCCCGGGCCAGGCCGGCCGCCGTTGCCTTCCCATGGGCCGCCCTGAACGAGCGTTGCTTCCCCCGGGCGGCAAGCGCCGAGCGTTGCTTCTTCCCCGGGCCAGGCCACCCCGACATGGGGCGTTGCGCTCCAACGGGAGCCCCCTCGTTCCATCCCTCGGGCTGCAAGCGCCGCACCTCCCCGAGCTCGGCCGCTCCAACGGGAGCCTCGTTCCATCTCGGGCTGGCCGCTCCTCTCCTGTGCCGGACCGCCCTCACAGAAGCGAACTCAGGGCGAGTCTAAACGGTCTCTGCCTCTGGAGGCTCGAGGTCGCCAGCTCCATTTAGGCCTCAGCGCCGACGGAGGCAGAGATATGTTATCTCCAAAATTTTATTTATCAAGGGGTAATAGGCAGGGTTGTGCCTTATCACCATTGCTATTTGCCCTGATTGATAGAACCGCTGGCTGAAAAGATTAGAAATCATCCGAATATTCACGGATATAATACTAAGGACTCAAAGAATAAAATTTCATTATATGCTGATGATATTCTTTTATATATTACTAATACAGAAACGAGTATACCCACCTTATTAACACTAATTGAGGAATTTGGCTCTTTTTCAGGATATAGAATAAATTGGAATAAAAGCGAAATTATGTCTTTAAAACCACAGGATGCGAGACACTTATTAAAATTCCCTTTCAAAATTGCAACAGAAAAATTCAAGTATTTGGGTATTCAAATTACGAGAAGACACAAATCATTATTTAGCCCCAATTTTATGCCACTATTAAATAAACTGAATGATATGATTACATTTTGGAAAACGCTCCCGCTCTCATTGATAGGTAGAATTAACGCTATAAAATTGACTTTCTTACCACAATTAATATATTTGTTTCAAGCGATCCCAATATATATTCCAAAATATTTTTTTCAAAAAACTACATTCTAATATCACTAATTTTATATGGGATTATAGAGTACACAGAACTCAACGGAAGCATTTGTGTAAACCTAAAGAAGTTGGGGGTTTATCATTACCTAACTTTACGTATTACTACTGGGCAGTGCATATTAAGAACATAATGTACTGGTTGGATAGTTCCACTCACCAGTCAGAGTGGATAAGAATGGAGAAAGAGGAGTGTTTCCCGTACGATATAGGAACGATCTTGTTCTCACCGATAAAATTGAATAGTATAATATATAAGAAGAACCCAATTATTCACAATACAATAAGAATTTGGAAACAAATAAAATTATCCTTGAAATTAAATAATCTATCAGTACTAACCCCACTATTGAACAACCCTGCATTCAAACCATCTCTTATCGACAAAACATATAAACAATGGGATAGACTGGGGATTAGGAAAGTAGGAGATATGTATGAATTGGGCAAATTGTTATCATTTCAACAATTAAAATCAAAATTTAAGCTGAATGATAATCAATATTTAAAATATATACAGATATGTGACTTTAAGAAATATACACAGATTTCAAACTATATTTTTAGACCCTTTAGAAGAAGAAATGAATATTAAGGCTGATTCACAAAAACTAATATCATACTTTTATAATAATATATTAAATAGAGAATTACCCTCAACAGAGGCACTAAGAGAAGATTGGGAACATGAACTAATGATAAAGATCCCGAAAGATAGATGGGGAAAGTATCTGATGAAGACACATAATTGTTCCATTAATGCAAGACATAATTTAATTCAATTTAAACTATCACACAGACTATATTATTCAAAAACGAGGTTGAATAAATTCTACCCAAACGTCTCTCCCAGATGCGATAAATGTTTGTTTCAAAATGCTAATATAACACATTCATTTGTAGGATGTACAAAGTTGAATACATTTTGGAGCGATATATTTGATATATTTACAAAGCTTTTCAAGAACTGGGGTTGGGGACTGGACTTTGTGCCTTCCCTCATAGAAACATAGACATAGAAACATAGAAAGGTGCAGGAGTAGAGGCCATTCGGCCCTTCGAGCCTGCACCGTTCAATATGATCATGGCTGATCATCCAACTCAGTATCCCGTACCTGCCTTCTCTCCATACCCCCTGATCCCCTTAGCCACAAGGGCCACATCTAACTCCCTCATAATGGGAACCATTGTGGGGGGATGTTCTTTATTTTTAAAACTCTTATTAATGTTATGTCTGTATTCATTCTTTATGTGCTGCAAAATGGCAAGAAGCATTTCACTTCACTACACTTAGGTGTATGTGAATGTGACCAATAAAATAACTTTGATACCTTTGAGTATAAATGGAGACGTGATGTTTCAAGAGCCAGTGTCCACAAATTCAAAGTGATAGGGTAAAGATGCGGGGAAAACAGGGAGTCATACTGATCTGGGATGCACTGCTTTTAAATGTGGTGAAAGCTATTCATCAAGTGAATAGGATGGGGCTTTAGGAGGAAAAAAATCTGCAGGGCTATGGGGAACAGCAGGAGAATGGGTTAACAGACTGAGTGGGCCAAATGGCTGCCTCTTGTGCCACAACAAAGCTATGGTTTTGGTCTGGAGGAAATAAAAGTAAATTGGCATAAACGGCAGATGGGCTGAGGCAAGAACACAGATGGCCTGTGACATGGATGTGGAAATAGTAGAAAAGAGAATTTTATCTGATAATGAGTTAATCAAAACCAAGTAAGAAAATTCTGGAGGGCATCGCTGTTCAAGAATCAGAGTGAGTAAAGTCCAGCATTGGCTTTTGGGATAATGAAATAGGCTTTCCAAATATAAATCCTGTTCTTTCTGAATGGTAATGTTCCTCATGATTCAATCAATTTGAGAAATCATTCTAAATGTTATAAGTGCACTCAATTGAAACTCTGCCCGAGTTCTGATTTTGCAATATAACTTCAGCTTTGTTTCACACACAAGACGTTACGTAACTTTGGGACTACTGAGGCCTCCTTGTGACCACTTTTATGGTCACTTCTGATTTGGTCAGCATGGGTGTGTTGGGCCAAAGGACTAGTTTCAGGATTAACCTTTCACAATGCTTGTGCTATCCAAAAAATATTTTACTTTTTCTTCCATGATTCTGCTTATTTCCAGAAGAAATTATTTTAGAACATGAAAAATCATCTTTCTCCTTCTCACTTTTGGACTGTATTTTGACTGGGCAAATGATCACCTTTTGCAATAGGATTGGACAGATTGTTCACTTGCATATACTTATTTTTATTTTTCACCTAAAGTGGTGGAGTCTTTTGTTGAAGACTTTTGTTTATAACTGCATTTTTGCATCTTCTGCACATTTAGAATGAGGAGATAGTGGCCAGGTTGGATCCTGACCTCGGGTGCTGCTGTGTGATGTTTTTATGTACTCCTTGTGTGTGACTGCATGGGTATGCTCCAGATTCCTCCCACATCCCAAAGAGTGTGTAATTTAATTTGTCATTATAAATTGCCTCTAGTGTGTGGGGAGTGGATGCGCAAGTGGAAGAAAAAAATAATTAATCTGAATGGGTGATCAATGGTGGGCCAAGGGGCATGTTATCATGCTCTATCTCTAAGCTAGGTTGGATCCAAAGTAAAAGTGTGCTCTGCCATTGCCCACCCCGTTCTCCAAATATTTGCCTCTGTTTGCATCTAAACAGTTAGAGTCTGACCACTGTTACACATTCCCATACAGACAAGAACCAGTTCATTCAATTGCTATTAATATTTTCTGGTACCTGTGGCTAAACTCTAGAATGGGATTAATCACTAACCTATGCTAATGCACATTTTGTCTGGGTCACCACTTGTAGGAGTTGTAATCGGTTATCCCTCTACTGCTTCGTCGCCCTCATTATTTGTTTTGCTGGAAGTTATTCACTGACATTCAAGACACGTGCCCTGGCAGCCCATATATATCTGACTATGCTAGTCTTCCTTGTGTGTCTTGGCTGTGAGAATGAGCAGACTATTCAGCTGTGAGGGAAGGGGTTTCCAGAGGAAGTGGATAAACCTGGTCCCATCTCCACATTAACTGATGTGCATGGTTACAATGTCTCCATGCATAGGCACTTATTAACTGGATAAATTAAATAGGTAATGGACAGTGTGCACTTACTGTGCATATCTGTTTTCCAGTGCAACTGCCATTTTCCAGCAACAGTCATTGGACAATGATCAGAAGGAGCAACTCCTTCTCAAAACCTGTTTCGCTAAGGTCAGTTGTGGATGTACTCTCCTTACCAAGGCCAGAGCTCAAGCTCATCACCGGCTGGATTAATTCCAGAAGTCAGCCCTTCATCCTGCTCGCTTTATTCCTCCATCTTTTATTGAATTCTTTAATTTGTGATTGATTTGTTTATTTGAATTGAAATAGTGGAGCAAATCTCAATCAACAATCCATCCAATAAAAGTCTCAGGTATTTTGTTAAAAATGCATAACAAAAATGACTTTATACAAAACTAGATTGAGTTTGCACTCACAATTATCAGTGATGACAGTAATGAGAAATCACTCCATCTCATTGATTCACAGATGTCACTAAGCACAATAAAAATGTGGCACAGTGACTTAAATCATAAAATAGGGCCGACAAAAATGCTGGAGAAACTCAGCGGGTGAGGCAGCATCTAGGGAACGAAGGAAATAGGCAATGTTTCGGGTCGAGACCCTTCTTCAGAGTGTGTGTGTAGAGACCTTTCTTCTCGACCCGAAACGTTGCCTATTACCTTCGCTCCATAAATGCTGCCTCACCCGCTGAGTTTCTCCAGCATTTTTGTCTACCTTCGATTTTCCAGCATCTGCAGTTCCTTCTTAAATCATAAAATACATCACTTCCTTCAGTGAGTTAATAATTGTGCTTCAGACTTTTCGCTGGACCTTTGTGTAAATTGTCTAATATGTCACTCAAACTGACTGCACCTCAGATTTGTATAGCTGTATGTTCCGAAGTTCTGATAGAGGCACTAATTTTCCTTCAGTAGGTTTGAATGTGTTTTAAATAATGTCCCCAAATATTGTCAAGACTGTTGCATACGTTACTGTCGGGGATTCTGGGGTAGGTGAAGATGTAGCACTTGTGCTTCATTTCACTCGCCATGAGAGAATTATTCAGATTATAAAAATATGCATTTTCAACTCTAGTGCCATCATTAGCAGGTGGGAGGGAACCTGGTATTTTTCCAATTAAACAATTATTTATATTGAGGAGATGCATTTTGTTCGAATGCCATTTGCTTCGCAAGAGGCTATAATTTGTGAAAAGACTATTTTTTTGCCCCAACTATTCTGTTACTGAAGAATATTAATAACTTGACACTGATAAGTTTATTGCTCTGAGGTTCCTTCTTCTTGCCCTGAGCTCCCAGAGCAAGTTGGTAAATCAAAGCATATTCTGGCCCGCTGATGGAGCCATTAAGGAGGTTCTGGCCTCTTACTCTCAGATTCCAGTTCCTGTGGTGGGCGTTTTGTCTCTTGACTGGATAGATTTATAAGGGCAGCCAAAGCAAATCAAGTGGAAGAGGAACTGTGGACAAAGTGGGCAGCTCATAAGAGCTTTTAGGCCTTGCAATGTCAGCCATCATTACTGTGAGTCATCATGGCACTTGGGTGTTCAAGGAATGGAACAGAAACCCAGCTGTAATAATTTATTAATTAATCTCTGCATAAATACTAATCCCAGGGAATAGTAGAAATTTAAGGCTTATAAGGTTATGGTGGTGGTAAGCTATCAAACCAGGACTAGAATTAGACCATCCAAAAAAGATAGACTTGATGGATAAGGTGTGAAGGTGAATGTAATCACAGAAAGTTGGATGTTCCCAACAACTTTATTTTGTGTCTATAATTCTCACCCATGCTTCCAGGTTTGACTATTTCATTACGTCAGTCCAGCCTCCCATAAGCATTCAAAACTCTGCTTCATGCATCCTAATTTATAACACATCGAGATATCTGAAACCCCCTACGTGTCACCCCCTCTGCTCATTAGAATGCAGTGGCTGACAAGTCCCAAATAATTTAATGTTCCTCTCCTTGGATTGTTATGTCCATTTATATTTCTGTCAACTCCAGTCCTCCTCTTCCCTGTTCTATCACCCCCCCCCCCCCCCCCCCACCACACATCCAATGACCTCTGCAATCTTCCAGTTTTACTCTTTGCTTTCTTCTTCCATTGTCTTCACCACGAACTCTGGAATTCCCATTGCAATCCTTTTAAGCAGCCTGTCCCTTCCTTCAAATCTACCTCTTTGAATAAACATTTGATCACCAGTCCTGTTCCTCCACTTGGTTTAGTGGGTTTTTGCCTCATGCCTTTGTGATGTGCCTTGGGATACTTTGCTGCATTAAAGGTCGTTATGGAAATATTTGCTTGGTGCATGGTAGTACCTACTCCTCTGAGAGTGGCGGTGTTGTCCTAGTACACCAGAGTGAATCTCCCCTTTTCTCTTCACAGGTGGTTCTTCGGGAAAATCTCCAGAGCAAAGGCAGAGGAACTGCTCAGCAAACAGAGGCATGATGGAGCCTTCCTCATACGGGAAAGTGAAAGTGCGCCCGGTGATTTCTCGCTCTCAGTCAAGTGAGTAGTTGACATGTTTTTTGATGGAATTAGGTGGGTTGCTCTGTCAAAGAATTGATGGGCTGAAAGGCTGTGTGCTATGAATCAAATCTCTGGGGATAGGGACTTGTATTCCCTTCAAAGTGGGGAAAATAAATAACAGTGGGGAAAAGGCTACATTAAAAATAAAATTAAACCAGAAGTATCTCTAATCAACAATCACACTGGCCTCTCTGCTGGAGGTGTCCCTTGGAGAGCCTGTTTGGGACCAAGAACACACCAATTTCAGTATGTGATGCTGACTGCCCCAGTCTTGAGCTAATTTTAGTTCTCCATGTGGACATTTGGTTTCTGTAGTACCAAACAGGAATCTCAACTGTAGTCACTGCTGCCCCCTATCTATGTAGATTGTTCAGCAAGTCAGAGAACTCTGGCCTCAAATTGGATTTGAAAGCAATTTTATGAATAGACCTGCTTGAAGTTCAAATCTCAATTAATTTTTGTTGTTACTTAATTATGGAGATTGTGAAATTAAATGTTGAGGCTGTGTGAAGTGAGGCATGTTAGACAGGTGAACACACAATAGACTCAAAATGCTAGAACATTGAGCACAAGACTAAAGTACGGTGAAATTCAGAAGGGTCCCAACCCAAAATGTCATCCACCCATTTCCTCCACAGTTGCTGTCTAACTAGCTGAGTTCCTTCAAGACTTTGAATTTTGCTCATATTAGACATGTACTGCTTGACCAAGAGCTAGAGGAATACTGATGTTCAGTCCACCACCATTTTCCCCACCCATTACGATTCAGTACTTCATGATGGAAATTGAAGTGAATAACTATCACATGAAAACGGATATGATGCTTTCCATGGTTAAATAGCCAAGCACTTGTCATCTTGCATGAGATGTCAAAATGTCCTCTATATACATCAGCAGTAATCTACAGAAATCGAGCAGTGCAGTTAGGAGGAACATGTATTAAAGGAATTGCAGAGTCAGCAAGTAGGTTGAATTGTACAATTTCAGTCCTCAATGTTAATGTCATTTAAAAAAAAAAATCCTTTCTGTTTATTTCAGGTTTGGGAATGATGTGCAGCATTTTAAAGTATTGCGTGACGGAGCAGGAAAGTACTTCTTATGGGTAGTAAAGTTTAATTCTCTGAATGAACTAGTGGATTATCACAGATCAACATCTGTGTCTCGGAATCAGCAGATCTTCCTGCGTGATATCGAGCAGGTCCCACAGGTAAGATCTTGAATGTTGCCTTTGTCATGTGCACCAAATAAGAGCCGGAATAATGAAAGTCTTACTTGCTGCAGCTGTACAGCATATTAGATGTAACAACAAAAAATAAATATCCAATAAATTATCAATTTCAAGTTAACCAGACCATGATAGTGCAAAACCCAAAGTAGGTAAAGCAGCCATGGTGGTACAGTCTGTAATGGTTTAATGCTGAGCTAAGGTTATACAGGATGGTTGTTGTGAAGAAGCTGTTCTTGAACCTAGAGGTAACGGATATCAGCTTCCCGATGGCATTAGCAAAAAGAGAGCGTGGCCAGGATGGTGTGTGTCTTTGATATTAGCAGCTGAGTGATATATATATTTTTTTACCCTGATGCTTGCTTGAATTAATAATAGGGATGTTCTGTCTCCAATTACGGGTTGTGAACATTTGGCTCTTGGTAGGATAATGCCTTCAACATTTGAAAATATTGAAAATGGCTGTAATTAACATGTTGGCGAGGGTGGGTCATTAGTCATCCAGACTCGGGAGAGGTCAGGATAGGCTGTACTGTAATGGCTCGTGTATAAGTGCTTCCCATCTTAGCATACACTCAACGAATAGCTAGAAATAGGAGGTTGGCTTCCCATTGCAGGTCTCAGACCATTTGGCCTTCTCATACATTTGCTGATGTCCCGTCATGTAGCAATAATTTCCTACGTAATAATATATAACTTCCTATGTGATAATCAGTTTCCTACAAGTTATTTCCCTTTGACAGTGAGGAAATATTTGATTCTATATCTTAAGAAGCGAAGTGGGTGAAAAGGAGGACAATGTAAGAATGAAACAATGGGAAGGAAGCTCTGAGCATTTACACACTGGCCTCAGATTTTGATAATTCTTGCCTCCCATTTTTGGTATAGTTGAAACATTGCAGCAACTTGAATGAGGGAGTGTTAGAATTTGTTTTGTTGCGTTGCAGCATTTCATCTCTGACACCTGACTTAAAAATGTGTTTGGAGCATGGAACAAAAGACCAGCCCCTAGACCTCTGTACTTGTCATTTGTGCCTTCTCACTTCAGTTATAAGCTTCTACCCATTGTACAAATG
Source organism: Leucoraja erinaceus (assembly GCF_028641065.1). Classification (NCBI taxonomy): domain Eukaryota; kingdom Metazoa; phylum Chordata; class Chondrichthyes; order Rajiformes; family Rajidae; genus Leucoraja; species Leucoraja erinaceus. The sequence continues at coordinate 18,387,156 of NC_073399.1, read as the reverse complement.
TATGGCCATATTGTCAGCCTTGCTGAGCTCAGGATGGTTCCTGGTGGCAGAGCTGTAAAATGCTAATGTTCAGGTTTCATAAGAAGGTACATTCAGAGGTAGACCACAAAGATAAGGCCGAAGTTCCACTTTCATTTGTGGTTCAGCATGATGTTACAAACCATATTAAACCTCGAAGGGTCCCGACCTGAAACATTCTGTCCAGTTCCCTCCGCGGATGCTTTCTGACCCACTGAGTTCTTCACAACAGTTTATTTTTTTGCTCAAGATTCCAGCCTCTGGTGTTTCCTTATTAAACCTGTGCTTTTTTGCTTTGGGACTGTTTATTACTTGCACCTCTCACCACGTTCTTTACATAATAATACAATTAAAAATGAAGAGGGTTGGGCTGACACCATTGAGATTGAGGTTGAGATAGACTGAGGTTGGGATTGCACTGAGATTCGGGTTGAGAGAGACCTATTGGTTAGAATCTGCATGCCATCATCTAGCAGAATGAAGATGAATTACTGAGAGCACTCAAATTTGAGGCGAATCCTCCACAGTCCCTCAGTTGAAGGCAGGTGGAGGGCTAATTTTTCAAGTGATTCATTGGAGCTTTAGCTTCTCTCACTTCTCCCAAGAGTAGATATAAGTACAACCCAAAGTTTTCATTTGACTTGCCTCAGAACATTCTGAAATTGCTGTAAGACATATTGTATCATAAGACTAAGCAATACAGACATCAGTCTGTTTGCAAACCGAGAGAAGAAGGAGAATTTTTAATCTGACTGATGCAAGAGTGCGAGAACAGTGTCGTCAATGAATTAGTCACCACCCCTCCATGAACACCCACATCCAGTACCTGAATGAGACGTGCACCTTCTGCCTGGCTAACTCCGTCTTTGTTATCCGCCTCCACAGCAACCCACGTACGTACAGGCGCTCTTCGACTTCGACCCGCAGGAGGAAGGCGAGCTTGGCTTTCGCCGCGGTGAGTTTATCCAGGTTCTCGACAACTCGGACCCTAACTGGTGGAAGGGCAGTTGCCACGGGCAATCGGGCATGTTCCCTCGCAATTACGTCACTCCAGTCAACAGAAACATCTGATGGACAGCTGTGCTGAAACCTGAAGGCAATCACGGCTCCCCCGTGAACTTTGCAGTCTGTATGGAACTTCAAACTAGAGCGCCAAAACCAATTCTGAGGTGGAACAGAACAGCTGAGCGGTTTTACCAATAGGTTTCCACAGCTGCTTCCCCCTCTCCTCTAACCCGTCCCTCTCCTCTTCTCTTCCCCCCCTGTAAGTCTGTGCATGGGTTATAATTCCATTATTCTAATCCTGTTGTAGAATTTAAATGTTTTTTCTCTATGCAAATTTGGATAATCTTATCAGCAATGTAACAATACGGGCAGGAGATCAGTAACAGTCCTTGCCTTGGGTCTTTTTAAAAGAAAACAAATCATTCTTGGCCTTGTGTATTTCCACATGGAATTCCTGCTTTGTTTTCACTGTACAAATTGTTAATTTAGCTTGTCCTTGGAAATAAGCCTAAAGTTTCCTCCAGCAGCTCGCAGCTATAGGAATCATGTATAAAATTGTCAAGATGACGTAATTTTAGAGAATAACTTGGCGGCTTTTATCAACAGCATGTTCTAGGAGTTTATACAGGAGGTCGGGCTTCTAATGGTTTTAAAGGTGTTTGGCTGAGCACTTTCAGAATTACGTCTTCATAGTGCCTTTTGATTTTTTTTTGTTTATTTTTCAAATACAGATTTATTTTTTTCTTGCTCTAATTCACCTTGATAACTGAGAGCTTCAAGTCAGTTGATGGGCAGATATTGGGCAATTCACACTGATGTGCCATTGGCTAACTAGCCTGCGACTGGGACAGGGAAGTTGACCGAGTCGAGGCCTGGAGAAGCCAGCAGCTTGGTGTTTGAACACTGGTCTCAAATGATCATTGTCCCTCTTCTCCACTGCAGGCAGCCCTAGTTGAGCAGCGGCGCGTCTGACGAGTTAAGCATTTCTCACTAGCAAAGCAATGGTTGTCGTGCCAAGTTTAAAAAGGGGCTAATTCTACAGGCACTGGCAGCAATTCCTGGTACCTGCTCATTCTGTCCACTGCAGTGTAGGTACTAACTACAGTTATCCTGCCATTCTCTCCACATTTGCACCATTCTGCCCAGCTCATCCCTCTAGCCAGACTAATATTTATGAAACCAGCACTGGTTTTGCTGTGTTCTACTGAGGGAGCTGCAGGCTATCACCAGCCCATCCTGGACATGGGAGATAGATTTTTATTTTGAGCTGAACACAATATCTGATGACGTAACTGAGAAATTCTAGTTCTTAGTGAACTTTGGTTTTTAAAGCTGGCTTGCATTTTTATTAAATTCTTCGCTTCTGTCACAATCAAGCACTGTAATAATTTATTTCTTAGGCCATTTTGCTTTTTAAGTCAGTGATCATGAAAATTAGTTGCAATTGAACCGATGTTGAAAGTTACTGCTGTTCAGGCCAATTGCCTTGGATCCACGAATACAACAGCTTATGCTGATCCTTGCATGGGTAACCCCAGCCCAGTTACACTTTGCCAAATCTGCCATGATGGGTAAGCCTGCTCCTTGGCATCGTGGCATTTTCCTGGCTTCTCTGCATTTTATGTGCTGTTCTGGTGACGTGATACTCAAGTCCCCCACGTGGCTGGCCCTGCACACTGGGTTTGTATGCCAGTCATGGCCACCCAGTGGTCTGAATCTGGCAGTTGTAAAATTGCCAGCATGCCCAATTTCTAGTGGCACTGCAGCATCTTGCCAGGGGAGGAGATGGTGGGCAGGCTAAACGGGCATAGAAGTGCTAATATTTGCATGTGACCCATCTCTGTTAGCAATGGAACATTGGACGATGAGCAAACTTCGGGCAGAGAAATAGAGAGTATTGAGTAGATCATTGTCAGAATTTACCAATCCTTGGAAGAAGGAATATCAGAGTTGTCACTGAAGTCTGGAGTCAGTGTATTGGCTTTCACTACAAATCAGGAAAAAGTGTCACCATGGAAACCTGACCCAATCTAGTTACTGCTAGTAGGATGTGGGCAGTTTCTGCAAAGACACAAGATAACAATTAGTGCCTGAATAATGTTAAGGATGTCTCCATGCATCAATTGCTGATACATCAATTGTTGAAGAGCAGATTAGAAATTAAATTCTGGAATCATTCATATACAAGAATTTCCTAAATACAGCCTGGGGTTGGTGGGGATAGGGGCATGGTCCAGTTAAAAGTGGCCAAGACACACTGAGAGATAAGCTCCAAAGCAGACAGGTAGAAATTAAAGCTCCTGATCCATCCCCTGGAATCATCTGCCCTTTTCCCTCTGGTGGTAGTTCCTCCTTCACCATCCTCACCCTCCCCTCCACTATCTCCTTTGCCATGCCTATAAGTGATACAGCACATTAACATTAAATATATATAATTATAAACAGCAGCTTGCCTGTTTATTGATGATTGGTTTCTGTTTTGTTGATGTGACCAGCTAGAGTTACCATCTATGCGTTAAGTACATGGACAAGAATGCATCTGGTTCAGCCCCTGCACAGTCCAATTTCCTGCATGCACTTTCAAGGACTGTTGATAGAGAACTTGCTTTAAAGGGGATACTTCTGACTGAAAGCCAGTCAGCCAAATGGTGGGTAATGCCTTAGAGCTTAAACATTCACAACCTCTAGAAACACACACGCAACTTGTCGGTAGTGGTAAGTGGAACCAACCCATTAAGTCCTGATGGTTGACTCAAAGCATGCGTTGCAATGCATCGACTGAGCAAGATGAAAACTGCACAGTCTGTAACGGTAACTTCTGTTCCCCAACCCACAGATTGATTTGTAATAACAGTTCCTAAAAGAGCCAGGAATCGAGGCCTAAGCCAGTCTTTAAGCTGAACACGAATACTGTTGTACAGAATTATGTACATGTGGTGCAAATTTATTTAATTTTTTTAATTGCATAAATCTGTAAGCACAGCATTCAGTGTTGTGACTGGGCATGGTTAGCATATTCTGATACCGACATCTTATTGGCATAGGCACCAGAGGATATTGAATCAATCAATGCATTTTTCTTTCTTTTTTTAAGCACCTTGATCTTAATATATCCTCTCAGTCACCTGCAATAGATTTTATTTACCCCAGTGTTATTGAGTAACAAACTTGTCCCCACTGTACTTTATCCTTATATTATACTGTGATATACACGTACCAATGGAATACCTTGTTGCACATATCCTGCATTCTAATATTGTAGTGACATATTTATCCTCCTGTGCCATACCCTAATGTGCTGTGACAAACCAACTCCACATTTGGTAAGATGGACGGTATTAGAGTGCTGGCTATTTTTTGGTTTATGATTAACACTTTATATGCCCACTGTTACCCTGAGATTCTAGTGGATGAAGGAGTGGAATGACATGTTTACCGACAAATGTGTGTAGCCTCTTCTCACATACAGTCTATGGAATACCCCACCAAGTTTGTACATGCTGGGGGAGCGTGTACAGGACAAGGGAGCTAGCTTATGAACTGGTCAGGGATATGACTTCTGTAAGGTAATTCTGATTATCCTCTGGGATCAGATTCCAAGCGTACTGGGCACCAGGAGGTTTGACTGTGTTTGCAGGTTGGTCTGAAATTAAGTTTTGGTTCCTGGAATCCAGTAACATTTTAATTTAATTTCCCTGAGAATTTGTTTCTGCCTTACACTGGGAAACTGCAAAGGAATGATGAGACTAATGAGATTGAGCTTTCCACTACACACTGTCACCAAAACTATTAAATGTGTGTGAGAGCTTTTGGCAAATGGACCATTTGATTGTTTACTTTATTTGAATTGGTGTATATCATAAGCCTTGCAGACATTTCATGTATATATTTTTAAAAAATCAATGTTAAAATGGAAAGGCCTGTGTACTTATCCCTTGATTCTCAATGCATTTGGTAGTTAGAAATTAACTGTGAATAATAAAATGCTGTGTATTCTTCATGAAGTGACCTAGCTTTCTTTTGTTGGCATGTGCTTACACCAGTCCTCTCACTGTGCCATTTTAACTTTGTGCCTCCACTGCTCCTTGCTTTATGCCCTCTGTAAGGAAAGAGTTAATCAATCTACCTTGAAGTAATTTTATGCTATAACATGTTTTTCTTTTACATTAATTTATGTTTGAAAGATGAAACCCACTGTACCAATTGGTGCAAGTGATAATAAATGTAACTTGAACTTGAAACGGGTAACTGAGGTTTGCAGCACATTGAATGTCTGTTTTAGCAAAGTCTTCAGTCAATGAAATCCAAACCTTGTAGCAGGCACAAGAAATAGGTGATTTTAGGCACTATTGTTCATTTGAACGGGGGGAGAATACTTTATCTCGTATTTCTCTCAATATAAGGACCCCATTGTCTGTACCAGAGTCTGTACCACCCTTCAGCAAACTTCAGTCCCACTTCCCACCTATCTTCCCTTGGATGACCATCAGCACGCCCTCCGACCACCCACGTATGCCAAGAGTAATATACGCTAACTAATTAACTTACTGTCTGGGATGTGAGTGGAAGGCAGAGGATCTAGGGGGAACAGGTACAGTACAGAAATAATCTGGATCACTGGTGGTGTGAGGCAGCCACGCTATCTGCTGAGCCACTGCCACCCGCCTAGTCCAGAGGTTCACGTCAGCCCTCGGAGCAGTTTCCAAGTGACCCCACTCTGTATGGGGTGCTGCCTCCACTTGTCACATTCCCCTGTGTACACTTGTGTGAAGCGAGTTCCTGGGGTTGTTCCTGATTAGCAAGGTACAATACAGTGCCCTCCTACATCCTTGAAATAATGTGGCATCTTACCCCTGACCTGGCAAGAGATCTGAAATAACTGAATGTTTCTGAAGCAAAGCAATGAAGAATACTCCATCTTAATTTTTAATATTGATTCTTCATAAAATGATTAGCGCACTAGGAAGCTAAAAATTGTGCCATGCATGTTGACACAAATTATATGGGTAGGAAAAGGGATGAGATCCTGCTACAAATGATTTTAGTAAGTTAAGCAAAAGGTTAAAAAGCAAGACTCCAGGGTAGTGATCTCCAGATTATTCCTGGTGCCACATTCTAGCGAGGTTAGGAACAGGAAGATAGGAGAGATGAATATGTGACGAAGGAGTTGGTGCATGCGGCAGGGATTTTGATTTTTGGACCATTGGGATCTATTCTGGGGCAGAGGTGACCTGTACAAGAGAGATGAGTTACACCTGAACCGATGGGGAACCAATATCCTGGCAGTCAGGTTTGCTGGTGCTGCACTGGGGGATTTAAACTAGATTGGCGAGGGCACGAGGGGAGGGGAGGAGGGGGAGTGGGTGGATGAGTGTCAGGATGCAATGCAGGACAGATGGGTGAGTGGCTGGAAGTAGGAATGGAGGGTGATGGAAGAAGGTTCAGTGCACAAAATAGGCAGGTTTGCATTTATTTTAATATGAGAGGTCTGGTGGTTAAGGTAGATGACAGTGGGGCGTGGATTGCTACATGCAACTTGGATATTGTAGCTGATATGGAAAACTAGCCAAGGGAAGGACAAAACTGGCAATGGTTCAATTGATTCTTTATTATGTGTACCAGGTACAGTGAAATACATGTTTTATGTTCCAGGATACAGTACTACAGGAGAGATCGAGGTGGAGGTAAAAATTGAGAGGTTGTTGTTTTATTGATTAAGGTGAATGCCACTGTAGTGGTCTGAGATGATAGTATTGATGGTTCATCGAGTGAGGCTCTATAGGTCTAGCTGAGAAATAAAAAGGGAATGATCACCTTGTTGGGAGCGTACTAGAGGCCCTCAATTAGTCAAGAAAAATTATAAGGACAAATATGCCAGGAGATTGCAGGCAACTGCAAGACTAATAAGGTTGTCATAGTAGGGGATTTTAACTTTACCAATATAGACTGGGACTGGGGTGGAATTTGTCAAATGTGTTCAGGAAAGTTTCCTCAGGCAATATGTAGAGGGCATAGCTTCATCTACTCTTAGGAAATTGGGAAAGGCAAGTGACTGAAATGTCGGGGTGAGCCTTTTGGGACCAGCGATCACTATTCTATTATTTTTTAAATAGGTATAGATAAAGACAGGGTGGGCCCATGAGATAAAATTCTAAATTGGTGCAAGGTCAGCTTGGTATTCGCCCAGAACTTGCTCAAGTTGATTGGCGTAGGTTGTTTGCAGGCAAATGAACGTCCAGAATGTGAGATGCTTTTAAAAGTATGATGACAAGTTAGGGCGTGCATGTTCCTGTTAGAGTGAAGAGCAAGGCAGGTGGGAGTAAGGAAGCTTAGATGACGAGATAAAATAAAGATCTGGTCAGGAAAAAGGAGGAGATGGGTACAGGCAGCTGCGATCGTGAATATCTATGGAGGAGTTGCAAACTGAGGGCCATACTTCAGAAGGGAACCAGGAGAGCAAATGGAGCAGGAGGTAGCTCTGGTAGATTATATCAAGGAATATCCAAAAATATTTTATTTACATTAGGTCTCGGCATAAGCTTTGGGGCGACCGTGTCTTTGCAGTTGCAGCTCCTAGACTGTGGAACATCATCCCCCTTCCCATCAGAACTGTCCCCTCCATCGACTCCTTTAAGTCAAGACTAAAATCTTATCTATACTCCCAAGCCTTTCCTGACGTCCACTGAGTGAGGGCAATATGTATATATGTATGTAGTCTGTTTGTTTATACTATTCTTATAACAAATGTAAAGCACTTTGGCCAACGAGAGTTGTTATTTTAAATGTGCTATATAAATAAATGTGACTTGACTTGACTTGACTACATTAAGGGAAACAAGCACCAAAGAAGTCATCTCTCTGTGGATCCGCAGGAGATGGGCAAGGTCATCGATGAGTATTTCTCCTGTTTTCACTGTGGAGAAAGACATGAGAACTGAAGAATTTGGGATAGTTAATAGAAATGTCATGAGGACAATCTGTATTGCGGTTAAGGAAGTGCTGAACGCCCTAAGGCGTATGAAGGTAGGTAAATCTTGCAGGCCTGATCAGGCCATGTCCAAGGACATTGGCAAGCAAGCGAAGAAGTTGCAGGCACCCTGGCTGAGATATGAATCATCATTAGATGCAGGTGAGGTGCAGGAAGACTGGAAGGTAGCTAATGTTGTGCTTATATTTAGGAAGGGTTGCAAGGAAAAGCCAGGCAACTAGACTATTGAGCTTAACATCTGTGGAAGACAAGTTATATTACCCAGAAGTGTTCTGAGGGATTATCTATGGCTGCCAACATTGGGTGAGAGTTGAGAGTAGAAATTGCGAGGGAGTTTAGCGACCAAGGAGAGGAGGGTGTGGGAGGGGGGGTCCCCCCTCCCATGGTAGGGAGCCTTTGCATTTTTCAACTTGGTGCATACTGTAGCGAGTCTTTTAACTTACACTCAAATGCAACATTTATGCTTCAAATTGGAATAGGTATGAATAAGGTTAGGCTAAATTACATTCCTAGTTACATTCCACAGTAGAGCCAGGCTCTGATCAACAAGTGCAGCACATGAATGACCTTAGTATATTCATGTATGGAAATCAGATTCTAATTCATGCTGTTATACATATATATAGAGAGAAACAAAAACAGAAACAAAGCAAGAGGAGTCAGACTTCCATCATTGTTCTGCACAAATAAATTAATCAACCTTACCCTTTGACTATAAAAACAAGACGAAAATAATGCCACATATTCAACCATATATGGTTCAATGAAATTAAGATATATATGTTAAACATATATATGGAAACAGGCCCTTCGGTCCACAAAGTCCACACCGACCAGCAATCTACCATACACCAGTTGTATCCTACATGCCAGGGTACAATTTACACATGCCTATTAACCTGCAAACCTGCACTTCTTTCGGATGTGGGAGAAACCAGAATATCCAGAGAAAACCATGTGGTCATAGGAAATGTACAAATACTGTACAGACAGCACCCGTAGTCAGGGTCAAATCTGGGTCTGTGGTGCTCTAAGGCAGCAACTCTACCGCTGCGCCACCGTGCCACACCATAACATTTTTTTTCTGTAATATATTTATTATGGTGTCACGTCAATAAAGATGAACAGATGATTCTGATTTCTGCCCTTAGTTGGATAACACACATCTCCAGTCATTGTGTTTCATGGCTGGTTTTCAACCTCTTCAGTCTGAATGTTTCGATCCGAAACATCACATATTCTTTCTCTCCAGAGATGCTGCCTGTCCTGCAGAGTTATTCCAGCTTTTAGTGTCTATCTTCAGTTTAAACCATCATCTGCAGTTCCTTCCTACACTCTTTGTTAAGCGAAACTATTCTCATAATATTATTCACCTCAACTAAGTATTTTCTTCACCTCCTTTGCTGCAGAGAATACAATCCCAGTTATCAAATCTTTCTTCAAAGTGAAAAAAATTCCAGCCCTGCCAATATGTACATGTATCGTACCTGAATACTCTACAGAGCAATTGCACCCTTTCTACAGTGTCATAGTCTTACAGCATGGAAACAGGCCCTTCATCCCAACTTGTCCATGCAGATCAAGATGCCCCATCTAAACTAGTCCCATTTATCTGCATTTGGCTCATATCCCTTTAAATCTTGTGTGTCCCAGTTTGTGTGTAGGGTTTGTGCTAGGTTGTGTGTGAGAGTGTGTCAGTGAAGCGGCGACAACACCCCGGAGTGAGCGGAGACTTGCCGATGTCTGGGGAGCATTTCCCTCTCTCTTCCTCCCCCCCTCCCCGCGAATGCGGGCCAGCCCAGGTGCTCTGTCCAGCTGGGGTCCGGGGGAGGTGAAGGTCAGTGACCCGGGAGTCCAGGGGAGGTGAGGGACAGTGACCCAGAGGTCGGGCATCGGAACGGAGCCTTAGCCCGAGATTCACCCCCATGGCTTCCGAGGCAGCACCAATGCCCCCACTCACCCGGCTTATCCAGGTGAGCATAGGAATGATGGAGCAGGTGGATGATGGTGTCCACAACACCCATCTTGGTTTGGTAAGTGAACTGCAGGGGGTCCAGGTAGGGTTTATCCTGGGGTTGCAGGTGAGTGAGACCAGCCTCTCCAGGGACTTCCGGGCAGGATATCTTTCACATCACAGGAACCCTCTCCAGGCTCAGGTTGAAGATATGCTGGAGTAGTGCGCACAACTGGCTGGCGTGCGCCTTGAGTACTCTAGGGCTGACACCATCCGGAACTGTGGCTTTGCCTGGGCGGAGTCTGCTCAGCTCTTTTTCCTCACCTTGATGGTCAGGTGCGACAAAGAAAGGGCAGAGGAAGTGGATCCGGGGGGGGGGGGGGGGTTCAGTTCCAGCTTCCCCCTGTAGTCTTCCTTGCCTTAGTCTCGCCTTCCGGTCTTTCTGCACCCGTTTCACATCCTCCCTGTCACCATTACTGTAGGCCCTCTTCTTGTTGAGAAGGGCCTTTATGTCACTGGTGACCCAGGGCTTGTTGGGGAAACAGTGTACAGTCTCCTCAGGGACAACGTTATCCACATATAACTTTATGTAGCTGGTAACACCATCCCTGAGGCCATCCACGTCCTCTCCATGGGGATTCAAGCCATAGATTCAAGTTCAAGTTCAAGTGAGTTTATTGTCATGTGTCCCTGTATAGGACAATGAAATTCTTGCTTTGCTTCAGCACACAGAACATAGCAGGCATTTACTACAAAACAGATACGTGTGTCCATATAGCATAATATAAATATATACACACATGAATAACTAAACTGATAAAGTGCAAATAACAGATAATGGGTTATTAATAATCAGAGTTTTGGCCGAGCCAGGTTTAATAGCCTGATGGCTGTGGGGAAGTAGCTATTCCTGAACCTGGTCATTGCAGTCTTCAGGCTCCTGTACCTTCTACCTGAAGGAAGCAGGGAGATGAGTGTGTGGCCAGGATGGTGTGGGTCTTTGATGATACTGCCAGCCTTTTTGAGGCAGCGACTGCGATAAATCCCCTCGATGGAAGAAAGGTCAGAGCCGATGATGGATTGGCAGTGTTTACAACTTTTTGTAGTCTTTTCCTCTCCAGGGCGCTCAAATTGCCAAACCATGCCATGATGCAACCAGTCAGCATGCTCTCTACTGTACACCTGTAGCAATTAGAGAGAGTCCTCCTTGACAAACCGACTCTCCGTAATCTTCTCGGGAAGTAGAGGCGCTGATGAGCCTTCTTGATAATTGAATTAGTGTTCTCGGACCAGGAAAGATCTTCAGAGATGTGCACCACCAGGAATTTGAAGCTCTTGGCCCTTTCAACCATCGACCCATTGATATAAATGGGGATGTGGGGCCCCGTCCTACTCCTTCCAAAGTCCACAATCAATTCCTTGGTTTTGCTGGTGTTGAGGGCCAGGTTATTGCGCTGGCACCATATGGACAGTTGCTCGATCTCTCTTCTATACTCTGACTCATCCCCATCAGTGATCCATCCCACGACGGTGGTGTCGTCAGCGAACTTGATGATGGAGTTCGCACTGTGACTGGCTACGCAGTCATGAGTATAGAGTAAGTACAGCAGGGGGCTGAGCACGCAGCCTTGAGGTGCTCCCGTGCCGATTGTTATCGAGGCTGACACATTTCCACCAATACGAACAGACTGTGGTCTGTGAATGAGGAAGTCGAGGATCCAATTGCAGAGGGATGAGCAGAGACCCAGTTCTTCGAGTTTGGTAACCCGCTTGGAGGGGATGATTGGGTTAAATGCCGAGCTGTAATCGATGAATAACAGCCTGACATATGTTTTTGTTGTCCAAGTGGTCCAGAGATGAGTGGAGGGCCAGCGAGATCGCATCAACCGTTGGTCTGTTGTGGCGGTAAGCGAACTGCAGTGGGTCCAGATTTTTGTCGAGGTAGGAGTTGATTTGCTCCATGATCAACCTCTCAAAGCACTTCATCACTACCTGCGTTAGTGCCACTGGTCGATAGTCATTGAGGCACGTCACCTTACTCTTCTTGGGCACTTCTTGATAATCTTCTTGATTAGTGAGATAGATCATCCATGATTGAATGTCGGAGAAGACCGAATTGCCTAATTCTGCTCTTGTCACATAACTTTATGATCATGATGTTACTGCCTCCGTTATCCGTGCTCACCCCATCCGAGCTCCATGGTGGCGGCTAGTTGTGCCGGCCCCGCTCCGCCTCTAGCTGTGGTTGCCCCCCCCCCCACCACATGTAAGAAGTACTAATAACACTGAGTCGTTGGACTTCATAATAAGTACTTTAATAAGAATACATACAGAGACCATAGCCGCAGGTTTTGTAGGCTCGAAGTCGTAGGTTAAACCAAAGATCATACTTAATCTGAAAGCATAGCTGCTGACATACCATCAGATGGCATAGTGGAAACCCAACATGGTTACGGATCGGGATCAAGGATCGGGCCAGACATGGATCAAATCAGCAATAATGATTAATCTACACCCCACCCCCCAATTGCTGCCCCGCCCCGATCCGTCACGGTTCACGGTAAAGATACTGGAGGAGCAATCTTTGGTTCACGGCGCCAGCTCGTTGTCCCGCCGCACCCCTTCCGTATCCATGGCGACTGCTGGATGCCCCGCCCCTTCTGCATCCACGGTGAGCGGTGTTTGCCCCGCCCACCCCCCGTATCCATGGTGACTGCCGGTTGCCCCACCTCTCTCTACAAGCCCCGCCCAGCCTCCCTGCGCGGCTCCGGCCCTTCTGTATCCATGGCGACTGCTGCTGCCCCACTCCCGCTCAGTCCCTTCCCTCAGCAAGGTGACTTCCCTTGTTGCCACGCCCCCACTCCCTGCGCTACACCGCCCCACCGTGTCGAAGATGACCTCTTGTTGCCCCGCCCCCCTGTGTCGAAGATGACCTCTTGTTGCCCCGCCCCCTGTGTCGAAGATGACCTCTAGTTGCCCCGCCCCCCACCGTGTCGAAGATGACCGCTTGGTATCTCGCCTCCCTCCTCGCTGCTCCTGCACTCTGCCACCCTCGACCCTCGCACCGCCCCCTGGTTGGCCTGTGCCGCCCGCTCACCACGGCGCGCACTCTTTTTTACTTTAATTGCTGGAGCAAGCAGCATCTCTGGAGAGAAGGAATGGAGTCAGAGTCTCGACCCGAAACGTCACCCATTCCTTCTCTCCAGAGATGCTGCCTGTCCCACTGCGCCACCGTGCCGCCCCTCGGGAGTTTATTGCATGAACCTGCCGCCGATAAGGCAAAGTATGCAGAAATCAACCCTGTTGCTAAACTCTTCTTAAAGTCTTTACATTTTAAATATACCGGGGATTGGATGATTGGCATTTAGTTGCAGACTGCCCAAGAAGCCGGGTTTTTACTGAATGGAAGGCCCGTCACTCAAACCCACCTCAAATCAGGCATGTCCCACTGTGATTGGTGGAGCCCGATGTCAGTCACAGCGGCCCCAGTTCCGGCGGCGTCCGGCGCTTCCGGGCGAGAAGGGAGGCGGGATCATGGTGGGCTATGACCCGCGGCCGCAGGACCAAGGACAGGGCCTCTCGTCCAGCAAGGCGGCCGTGGCGGGCTCGGCGGCCGGTCTCCTCACCCGGGTCTTCATCAACCCGCTGGACGTCCTCAAAATCCGCTTCCAGGTAGAATGGCGGCGGAAAAAGCTGTGCGTCGGGTAAATACCGGCCAGGGTGAATATTGGACATCTATTCCTGGTCGTGGGTCAATTCGGTTTCAATTCAATTCAATTCAATTCAGTTTTATTTGTCATATGTAATACAGGGTCAACGGTACAATGATATGTGTTTGACAAGACAACGGGTCACTTCAGCAATAATATAACAAGGATAAAATAAGATAAAAATGACATTGGTAAGGTAAATAGACAATAATAAAATCAACTTATAAGATGTGAAATGTGTTTATGAGTTCAGAAGCCTGATGGCCTGATGGTAAAAACTGTTCTTAAGTCTGGTGGTAAGTGCAGCCATGCTCCTGTATCGTCTGCCTGATGGTACAGTGTTGGGCACCTATTCCTGGTGGAGGGTGAGTGTTGGGCACCCATTCTGGGCGGTGGTTGAGTGTGACTGTTAGAAGGTGGGTGAACACTGGGCAACTATGCTGGACAGTGGGTGAGTATTGAGGAAATATTCGGGGTGGTGGTTGATATTGAGCAAATATTCGGGGTGGTGGTTGATATTGAACAAATATTCGGGGTGGTGGGTGAATATTGTGTAACTATTCCGGGTGGTGATGAATGTTGGGCAAATAATCTGGTTGGTGGGTAAATATTGGGCACCTATTCTGCTGGTGGATACTGGCAACTATGCTGGACGGTGGGTGAATTCACACAGAGAGTGGTGAGTCTCTGAAGGTAGTTGAGGCCAGTTCATTGGCTATATTTAAGATGGAGTTAGATGTGGCCCTTGTGGCTAAAGGGATCAGGAGGTATGGAGAGAAGGCAGGTACAGGATACTGAGTTGGATGATCAGCCATGATCATATTGAATGGCGGTGCAGGCTCGAAGGGCCGATGGGGCAACTATCCTGGGTGATGGATGACTACTGAGCAACTATGCCAGATGGTGTGCTAGCTATACTAGGTGGTGGGTAAATACCTGACGCCCACCCTGGATGATTGGACAACACCAGGTGACGGGTACATATGGGGCAACGATACCATACTGGTTGAGGCGGCTATATGTAGGTAACTATATGGGGTGGCTAGTAAATATCGGACAGCTGGTGAATATCTGGAGACCATATCATTGTGTGTGGCAGGTAAACTGCTGGACAAATACTTGGTAATAGGATGTTGAGTAAATATTGGGCAGAGGCTGGGTATTGGGTAACAGTGTCAGGATGCAGTAAATGCAAGGTGTCTAGATTCAGATTCGGATTCAATCTTTATTGTCATTGTGCAGTGTACAGTACAGAGACAATAAAATACAGTTAGCATCTCCCCAGAAGAGTGAACATAGAATATGAGCAATAAATATATATACGTGAATACAGTCGTAGTAGTGCAATTTTTCTGGGGGGGGGGAGTGTCGGGGGGGGGGGGGGGGGGGATTAACTGGCAATCACCGAGATACAGAGGTAAGTAATGTAACAGCTGCAAGGAAGAAGCTGTTCCTGGACCTGCTGGTCCGGCAACGGAGAGACCTGTAGCGCCTCCCGGATGGTAGGAGGGTAAACGGACTGTGGCTGGGGTGAGAGCAGTTCTTGACGATGCTGTGCGCCCTTCGCAGACATCGCTTGCTTTGGACAGACTCAATGGAGGGGAGTGAGGAACCGGTGATGCTTTGGGCAATTTTCACCACCCTCTGCAGTGCTTTCCGGTCGGAGACAGAGCAGTTGCCATACCATACTGTAATACAGTAGGTAAGGATGCTCGCGATGGTGCAGCGGTAGAAGTTCACCAGAATCTGAGGAGACAGATGGACCTTCTTTAGTCTCCTCAGGAAGAAGAGACGCTGGTGAGCCTTCTTGACCAGTGTTGAGGTATTGTGGGTCCAAGAGAGGTCATCGGAGATGTTGACCCCCCAGAAACCTGAAGCTGGAAACACGTTCCACCTCCATCCCGTTAATATGGATGGGGATGTGCGTGCCGCCCCTAGACCTTCTGAAGTCTACAATGAGCTCCTTGATCTTCTTGGAGTTAAGGGCCAGATTGTTGTCAGCGCACCATGCTGCTAGGAGTTGGACCTTCTCCCTATAGGCCGACTCATCGTTGTTGCTGATGAGGCCAATCACCGTTGTATCATCTGCATACTTGATGATGGTGTTAGTACCATGTACAGGTGTGCAGTCGTAGGTGAAGAGGGAGTAGAGAAGGGGGCTCAGCACACAGCAAGGTGAGGGTTGAAGAGGTGTGCTTGTCTAACCTAATAGACTGGGGTCTGTTGGTTAGAAATTCCAGTATCCAGTTGCAGAGGGAGGGGTCGATGCCCAGGTCGCTGAGTTTGGTGATCAGTTTTGAGGGTATAATGGTGTTGAATGCTGAGCTATAATCGATGAACAGCATTCTTACGTAGGTGTCTCTGTTGTCGAGGTGGGAGAGGGCGGAGTGAAGTGCCGTTGAGATGGCATCCTCCGTACTCCTGTTCTTGCGGTAGGAGAACTGATAGGGGTCCAGTGTGGGAGGTAGGCAGCCTTTGAGGTGTGCCAGGACCAGCCTCTCGAAGCACTTGGTGATGATGGGAGTAAGTGCAACTGGGCGGAAGTCGTTGAGGCTCGCCGCAGTGGAGTGTTTAGGCACCGGCACAATGGAGATGGTTTTAAGTCTACATCAATTAACTATACTGGGTAATGTGTAAATACCAAATACAGTCCAAATACAAGGGTGTGGGTAAATTTTAGGAAACTACTCTGCCTAGGGAAACAGTGGGGGCAACTATACTAGTCAATGGGTAAATATTGGGAAATTATGCTGTAAAATTGGTAAATAGTGAGAAACCAGCCATTAAATACTCAGAAGTTCTCTGGTCAGGAGGCAATAATGATACTGGGCAGTGGGGAAATACCAGGAGGTTGCTCTGGACAAATAATAGGTGACTGCATTGATCAGCATGTAAATATGTCGGACAAAAATATGGCAACTGTACCAGTAATTGGAAAACTGCCAAGTACTGGTTCAATATATCAAACAACAATGATTTGAATGCCCTTGATGTCTAGGCCTTCTACCGGAATTGTTTCTCAACTGTGCACACAAAACATTTGTGGCACCAGTCCGTAGTTGGTGCTAAAGAAACCCAGGCTTTCTTATTAGACTAATGCATGAGCAATGTTTTTATTTTTAACCGTTAATGTCGGCGATTCATGACACAGTGCATCATGAAGCCTTCAGCATTACTGCAGAAATAAAGTGTTACTCAGTTCTTTGTTGCCTTAAATCCAGATAGTTTCTCTTCCTTATGAAATGCAAGTGTAGGTAGACATCTACTGCCACCATAAGGCAGTCTTGCCTGTATGGAACTCTTATTAGCCTTATTGCCCATCTGGATGAGTTTGAGAAACTTGGGTGGGCAAGACGTTACTGCTTCATGGCCACAAATGCTGTCTCACCATTGTGTAATATATCATGGGATGAGAATCTTGGTGCATTTCTCAAACCAATCCTTACTAACGACAAAGATGGGTGGGCAGCTAGCATTTGCTCTAATGTCTCCAGTTGCTTGTGAAATAATTTCAAAAGACCAATTCTTTACAGGGGAATTACATTCTGATCTCTGAGAATATTCTTTTGGTTCACATCCTCTGCCCATTGGCTTAATGCATTTCCTATCATCGCCATGACTATGTTACTTTTCTGGCTACTATGTTTATCTAACCACTGGATCTGTTTGACTCAAGACCTTACTATTTTCCTTTTTAACCACTTCATTGCCATTTTTTGGTGATGATGTATATGAAATATTCATCAACATTGAGGTAGGTTTGCTATGCTGTACTGTTTTGCGTATAAACATGCAGGGACAGTGTGCTATGTGCAAAGTTGCACTGCTTTTGGGAGCTTTGCGAATAGTTTTTTCCCTTCCAGTGTACTGTGCATGCTGCTCGATGATATTCAAAACCATGAATAGCAAATCTATGAAGATTGAGATTTGAGTGCAAGTAGTTTAGAATACCAGTTAACTGTGCAGGGGAACTGGTATATAACCCAAATATAGGGCAATCGTACAGAGCAGCAGGTAAATACTGCTAATACCAGGTGACTATTTGAGGAGAGTCAACTGTGGTAGGTCAATATGAGTCTTATGAAGGGTTCTGACCCAAAATGTTGCTTGTCCTTTCTTCCACAGATGCCACCTAACCTACTGAGTTACTCCAGCACTTTGTGTTTTGCTCAAGGTTCCAAGTTCCTTGGCTCGTGATTTTTCTTCAATAGTTCTCATAGATTTCAAAACTGAAAATTGTGTTTGGGTGATTGATCTGCAGGAATTCCTTGAAGAAACAATGGCGAAAGCAGGCACCAATCATGTAATATAATGAATGTTCACTGATGTGGTTTTGTTTTCTCAGCTCCAGATCGAGCGCTTTTCACTGCTGGAGCCAAGGGCCAAGTATCTTGGCATTGCACAGGCCACTAACAGGATATTCAGAGAGGAGGGCCTGCGGGCTTTCTGGAAGGGTCATGTTCCAGCCCAGCTTTTGTCCATCTCTTATGGAGCTGTCCAGGTATGTCCCATCGCTTCATCAAACTCTTTTTCTAAGATCATCTTAATGTGTGGCAGAATATCACTAAGTAAATTGTAAATCCATGTGCCCATTGAACTGATGGTTAAGAGTGCTGGTGAACGGACACTGGTACTCATGACACCGTCACGTCACTGGAATGGTCAACCAGAATGCGGAGGACTACATTTTTTTAGTTTGAAATTTGGACGATTCACTCCAGTTTAATTTTGATATCCTCTGTGTCAAGATGTCACTGATTAAATCACTGGCATGTCTTTACTGAGAGAATGCTGGTGTTTTCTGAAATGCTGATTTGCCCTCTCAAATAGATGTACAGAGTTCCACAGACCTAGTTTGAAGAAGTGCAGAACTGCTCAATCCAGGCCTGTTTTTAACCGCCAGATATAAAATAATGGTTTCTTCATTCTCAATTTGCCTTTTGTGTGATTCCTCAGTGTGTGAATTGACTATTATCTTTGACTACAAACAGTGCTTCATAGACTGCAAGGTGTTTTGGGTGTCATGAAAGGACAATTTGTATATGCAAGTCTCTTTAAAATTTCTGATCTACTTTGTTGCAAGATGTTTGACCAAATTTCCTCCCTTTTCCCCCCCAGTTTGCAAGTTTTGAGTTTCTAACAAAATTTGCCCACAATGCCATGTTGTACGATGCGAGGAATCCCATAGTGCACTTTGTTTGTGGAGGCCTGGCGGCCTGCACTGCCACGGTTACCTTGCAGCCTATGGACACACTCCGTACCCGATTTGTGGCTCAGGGAGAACCCAAGGTAAGATTTGACGCTAAAGCATGTGGCCTTGTGTTTTAGGCTCCATCGGGGTATTGGGGAACTGCAGTTGGGTAACATTGAAGCAGCAGGCTTCCTGAGTGGTGGCAGAGTTGTGGTTTAATGGTTTCATTATTGTCACGTGCAGAGCGATAGTGAAAAACTTGTTCTGCCATGCTATCCAGTCAAACACAAGTACAGTCGATTTATTCTGGAACAACAGGCAGAGTGTTACCAGGTTCTGGCGCCATCTTGCAACTTCCAAATCTCTGATAAGTCAAATCTTGGCCCAAGGAGATAGGTAATTTCTTATTTTCTCACTGTAAGGTCCCGTGTCATGACAACACTGGATTGCTGAAGTAGGGGGCAAAATATTAGTCATATTGTCACCATTTACTAATCTGCACCCAAAGCTTTCGAATGAATTTGGAGTGAAGCATTAATTTTTCTCTGACACTGTCCTTTAATCCCCAGTAATGAAGGTAGTGAGTGGGAAGGGTGGGGACAGACTATGACTTCTGAAGATAAGCATGCTTCTACTTGATGTACAGAAGAAACATGGATTTTGCCATGGGCAATGTGTGTGGGCTATATTTTGCCTGGATTAATTTGTATTGCAGGTTTACAGGAATCTTTGGCATGCAGTGATCACAATGTTCAGAAGAGAAGGCCCCCTGTCATATTATCGTGGCCTCACTCCCTCCATTATAGCTGTTTTCCCATATGCGGGGCTCCAGTTTGCCTCGTACAACATCTTTCACCGTATCTCCAAATGGGCCAACATCAGCTCGGGTGAGTGAATGGAATGAGAAATCTCTTAGATACACAAACCAAATAGGACTGAAAGATTTCTGGTGCGCAATTTGTAACCTTAAGGGAAGTAGCGGTGGGGTGCGTTGTTCAGAGAGAATTAACAATAGAAGACGGACACTTGGCTGTTGTCAGTGCAGTGATTTCCAGAGCAGCATCAGAAGAGGACACACTCAAAACCACCCTTGCATGGGTGCACCTCACAATTCCTCTGCTGTGTATATTGAAACATAATTTGGTGCAATGCCTTATGTGATGCTGTCCATTCAAGTTTATATTAGACCTGGGCTAATTTTTCAGAGCTTCTGTCATTCAAGCTCAATAAATTCACTCTGGTCCATCTCAACATCTGCCTAGAGCATTTGTCACTCCTAGACCCCTTCTAGTTCTCCCTTCAACAAGCTCCTGATCATAGCTCTACCTTTTACCTCAGTGGGTTTCCTACTGTGATCTCCACTCCATTATTGGTGTTCAAAGTCCCGAGTCTTGTTCATAGTCCTTAGCCATAGTCTCTGCCCTTTTTGGGAGTTTTTCTTTTCCATCTCTCCAGTTGCCTGACTCTCATCACACCAGAAAGTATCCAATTCTGCACTATGACTTAATACATCATGGTTTTGTATTCTCCATACCAGTCCTTTATGTCAACTAGAAGCAAATCAGAAAAAAGGGTCCCATTTAAAAAAAACATTTTGTCATTTCTATGGTGTGGTAGCTAAGTTGCCATTGGCAATTCTTTTAACCCAGAATTAAGACTACCTATGCCTCTAGTGAAGCCGGCACAAGGCTTCTATGCTAGTTGATTGAGGTTGCAAATGTTCCACGTGAGAAAATAGAGCAAGAAGTATT
Source organism: Leucoraja erinaceus (assembly GCF_028641065.1). NCBI lineage: Eukaryota > Metazoa > Chordata > Chondrichthyes > Rajiformes > Rajidae > Leucoraja > Leucoraja erinaceus. The sequence goes on along the minus strand of NC_073399.1, from coordinate 18,366,539 downwards.
GGCCCTTCTCAACAGCTCTCTTTAGCGAGTTTGGATAGTGATTTTATTTTTTGAGTCCCAAAATCTCAACCAACAATGCACATTTGAAAGTTACACAAAAAAGTGAGAAACTGGGGTGCAGCAGCATCTATGGAGCGAAGGAAATAGGCAACGTTTCGGGCCGAAACCCTTCTTCAGACTGGACATTTGAAATGTTGTTTGACTGGCAACAAACTTGCAAACAACAAGATCTCATAGACAGCAACGCAACAATGACCAGCATGCACGCCTGCTTTTGTTGCTTTGAGAGAGCAATAATCTGGATACAGTGGATATCTCCCCAGTGATACAAATAATGATATTGTATCTTTTTATTACAATTCCCAGGTTCATTCTGCCATTTAGTTTCCTGTTTCCCTGTTTCTCCTCAGATGGCCCCAACACCTGCAGTATGACACTGGAATATTAGCAGATTTTTTTTCTTAAAATCGGCACGGTGGTGCAGCAGTAGAGTTGCTGTCTTACAACGCCAGAGACCCAGGGCCCATCCTGACCAAGGGTGCTGTATGTACGGAGTTTGTACGTTCGCCCTGTGGGTTTTCTCCTGGTGCTCTGGTGTCTTCCCACACTCCAAAGATGCACAGGTTTGTAGGTTAATTGGCTTTGGTTAAAATTGTCCCTAGTGTGTAGGATAGTGTTAGTGTAACGGGGATCGCTGGTCAGCGTGGACTTAATGGCCGAATGGCCTGTTTCCGCACTGTATCTCTAAACTAAACTAGACTAATCTCTAGAATGGGATGTAATGAGAGTGCAACTGAGAACTCGCACTTAAAGTACAAACAAGGAATATTATTCTGACCCTATTTTTCCTTTTTATAAGGTAACATGCATAATCTGGCATGTGGAAGCTGTGCAGGGATCATCAGTAAAACTCTTACTTATCCTCTTGACCTTCTTAAGAAGAGAATGCAAGTGGATGGCTTTCAGAAGGCACGAATCTCCTTTGGACAGGTGAGGGTTTGCAGACCCATGCTTTGAGTTCTGTGTGTACATGTCCTGTGGTTTGGGGATATTGGTCATTCCACTCGGTTACCAGGTCAGGGTGCAGTTGTGCCCATTGCTGCACATCATCTGTCTTCAGTTTGCTCAGGTATTTGTTCTCAGTGTAGGATCTACCACAGGGTTAGTACCGTCACTGTTTCACTGAGTATAGAAGCTGGGATATAATGTTAAAATTGTACAAGGCATTGGTGAGATCAAATCTGGAGTATGGTGTACAATTTTGGTCGCCCAATTATAGGAAGGATGTCAACAAAATAGAGAGAGTACAGAGGAGATTTATTGCAAATATCATTGCAGAGCTTATATAAGTTCCTTGGCATCTATCCTGAACCTGGCAAGGAAGAGGAAGTATCTGCTGAGGCTTGATACCACAGTGATCCCTAGTTGAAAGTGAGAGGGTGATTGGGCTCCCATCTCAGTGGCCATATAATTCTAGGCTGCGCCCAAAAGGATTGACAGCAGTGGATGTACCGCACCTATGGAACTAGTGTGCTGGTGCCGAAACATGAAAAGCACAGTTTCATAACGTATCTCCGTGTTGTACAAGGGGGTTGGATTGGCCAAGGACGGAAAGCGGCATGGGCATGGGGATAGTGTTGGATGACTGGCAGTAGGTTCAGAGTACCAGTATTATCCCCTTGTGGTTTGTGTGTTTCAGGTGCAGACCTACAAAGGGTTCCTGGACTGTGTGTTCCAGGTGGCTCGGGGTGAGGGGCTGAGAGGATTCTACAAGGGCTTGTCGCCCAGCATGCTGAAAGCTGCCTTTTCCACTGGACTTGTATTTTTCTGGTACGAACTCTTCTGCAATATCCTGAATGACCACAAACAGAGGGCAAACTCTGGACATCAGCAGCAACAGAGCAAAGATCTTAATCGCAAGCAATGATATTCAACCATTGCCATACTAATCGTCTAGCCTAAGCCCGCCTCTGGTTTCTGCTTTGTGTGCTGGCAAATGAGTACACGGCTCTTGGGAGTCATCAGGAAGCGCTGTGTTTCCCTAGGATTGCATCTGATGCACAGTGCACTACCACCCTTTGATCAGAACTGGGCAGAGCTGACTGTACTGCCTGCTGCTGTGTGTGTAAAGTGTGCACCCACTGAGGATCCCTGCACTTTCAGTAGTTGCTTAACATAGTGAGGTTAACATGCCATTGCTTTAGTTTATATTCGTATTAATGTTTAATATTTATTTTTCTAAGGTGATGCACTTATTTATCAATCTGTCATTTATCAACCCCTTGGGAGTATCACACCAAGTAGTGTACAATTTCTCTCTGGGTCAATGCTATTTGGAGAATTTTCACTGGAGTAGGTCTGTGGGATTAGCCAAAGATACAGAAGGATTTGACATTGCAGTGTGCGATTGTATGTTTGTCATGTTGTAATGGAAATGCTCACACTGCTACTTGCAAATCACAAGCGGTTGCAATTTCCAGATCTACACATTGGGCTTGGATGGACCAAGCTCTGGTGTGCTCTCTACAGCTTACTGACCTGCTAAATGGTACACATCAGTGGTATGTGGATGTGATGCAGGGGGCTGAGTGCAACAATCAGCAGCTTCAAGGCACAGGAGGAGAAAAGATGTTTGAGGTGAATGCTAAATCTGTGCGGTGTCTGGTGTGACTTCGAACCGTCCATGATTTATACCTCAGTATTTATACTCGCAATATTCATGTATTTTTAATAAAAAAACAACAAAGGTTCTGTTTGAATGTGTCTGTTTAATTGCAGTCTGAGAAATAAGTTGTGTTCTGCACAGAATGACCCCAAGCACAAGATGAGTGATATGAATTTGATTACATCGGCAGAATAGGGCAAACTCCCTGCTTTTCAAACTGTCCCTGGGATTGTTAATGTTAATACAGGCTCCCAATACAGACAGTAGAAGGCACAGTTTAACACTTGCCCACTAGACCCTATTCTTGATGGTTCAAAGCTCACTCCCGCACTTGTTCTGCCTTGACTGTCAGTTTGGGATTATGTACTCCATTCTGAACTCGATTATGAATCTTTAACTGCCAGATTTGTTGCAACAATGCTTTTTCTCCTCTTCCCTCGTTCCCTCACCAAACTATAACTGACTTAAATCAGATCAGCAGTGTCCCTGTCTCCTTACTTTCCATTATAGGTTTGTCCCAGTTTATGAACACCCTACTTATGTATAGCCAGAGCTTGAAATTAACGGTTGCCCGGGTGCCACTGACCACTTAAAGCACCGCCGGGCAACCTAAACACCGAGTCATTTTGCCCGGCTTGGAAACCTGATACTGGTTTGTACCGAAGACAGACACAAAAAACTGGAGTAACTCCGCTGGTCAGGCAGCATCTCTGGAGAAAAGGAATGTGACGTTTTATGTCGGCGGTGACGGCTGCATTGCGTGGGAAAAATACTAGGTGCGGGGTGAGGAAGGGTCGGAGCGAATGGCGGGCCCCGAAGAGTGGCTCCATCTCCTCCTCCTCCCGCCCGCCCTGATAGCGGCCGCTGCTTGCAAACCCGCTAACGATGCTTTCAATACAAACCCTCCCGCACGCCGAGGCAGTGTTCGATTGTCATTGCTGCCGTTGACACGTTATCACAGAATTCATTTTAACGGCAGATCAATGCTCTTAATATGGAGTATCAGTACTGTAGTTATTTAATGAGCAACATTTACAACTATACGTACACATATATGTTACCATGGTCCAGGATTTATTGACACTGGTTAATCATACGCTGAATAATCCAACCACATTTTTGTTTGGAAGTGGAAAGAACTAATAGAAATTGCATTAATTGCAATGTGTAAAAAGAGTTGAGATACTGTCTTATAATTTTGCTGCATGTCATTGTGGGATATATCATGTCTTGATTGGTGAATATGTTTAGTTTGTGACTTTATTTGAAGCAGAAATAATATGTGAATGCTTCATTGAGTATAATTCCGACTGGTAACTACGCACTTCGCCGAGCTCATTATTGCACGCGTCATGCAAGCCATCTTAAATGACCACCTAAACTGTCATTTGGCAACCTAAAAAGCTGCCAAGGTTGCCCGGCTGGCAACAGGGAAAAAAAGTTAAGCGAGAGCCCTGATAGCCCATGCCTACAATCAAGCGCTTGGGAGACCTCTGGATCACTGGAGGTCTTCCGTCCCACTGGGCACTGCAGAGGCTGGAGTGCATCTGGGACAGCTTGGAATGGATTTTATTCTAAAATTGTTGTAAGCATTGTAAATAAACATTATTTGTCAGGGCTTTGCAGGCACGGGCCACAACTCATGGCTTTCCTGCCAATGCACACACATATGCTAAAATTTGTGTTAAAACCCTACCAACTATTGAAAAAAGTGTTGGAAATCTCCTGTGTAAATAGGGAAGATTTGTCTGCAGCTGATGACTGCAACAGGATTCCTGGCTGATTATTCCCACGATCTGGGTCACAGCAGAGAAACCCTCACTGTTGCCTCAGGCTGATATCTGCCAGCCAAGCACGGAATGAAACAATTTTATATTGGCTTTGCATTTAAATCCCTATCACAGCTTGAATCTACATAATCTGGCATAACCTGCTGATTTAACAAATTGGATATTTGAGTCAATTCAAGCAGTGAAGTGAACAGTCTAACATATGTTGAAGGCCACTAATCTCTGCACTGACTCTCCTGGTACATAGAACACAGGACAGGAACAGGCCCTTTGCCACAATGCCTATGCCAAACATGATGCCAAGTTAAATTAATCTCCCCTGCCTGCACATGATCCATAACCCTCCATTCCCTGCACATCCATATGCCTATCCAAAAGCCGCATATGCTGACACCACCTCTATCTGCTTCCACTGTTACTCCAGACAATGCATTCCAGGCACCCACCGCTTCCTATGTAAAAAAACTTGCCCCATAAATCTCCTTTAAACTTTCCCGCTCTGTCCAAAAAACTATACTCTCATTTCCACCCCTAGAAAAATATTCTGACTATCTATCCTAACTATCCTCTCATAATTTCATATACTATCAGGTTTCCCCTCAACCATTGACGCTCCATAGAAAAAACAATCCAAGTTTCTCCTTTTCATCTCTAGTCTTTGCACCCCCCCCAATTACCCTGAACCAGGGTCCTGACCTGAAATGTCACCTATCCATTCTCTCCAAAGAAGCTGCCTGACCTGCTGCATTACTCCAGAACATTGTTTTCCCCAAGTTTGTCCGACCTTACAGTCAATTGTACTTTATTTGTCACATGTACCGAGGTGTAGTGAAATTCACTTTGTATACAGTTCAGTACAAGTTCTTAGCTACACCTTAGATAAGCATCTCAGATACAGTACAAGTGTATGGCAGTAGTACACCGAGGCAGTATACAGAATCGCCAGTTTGGCACCATTTTCAAGTCCCAGTTGAAAGTACAGGGCTTTTCACCTAACCATGACGGCCCGTTGTCCTGGCAGTGTTGCAGTGTCGTCCTGGCCAAGCGTAGCTGTGGTGTCCTTCTCCGCTGTTAGCCACGTGCGGTCCATGCCTCTCCACTCGGCCTCTTAGAGCGGGGCCTGGTCCAGCCAACTAGCAGGCTGTGGCAGGGCCTCCAGTGGCCAACTCTCCCGTCGAGGCAGTGCACTGTCTCCCGCAGATTGTCTGCTTACCGGCCTTCCATCCAACTCCTTCCAGTCTAGGCGGGCGAGCCGGGCCTCCCGCAGATGGGCTGCAACACGGGTCCTCTGTCGGTGGAGGGAGAGCTGGGCCTGCCAGGCGGGTCCTCCATCCACGGCTTATAGCTAATTCCTTATAGTTAATAACCTTAAATCCAGGCAGCATTTTGGCAAACCTCTTCTGTATCTTCTCCAAAACCTCCTCATCTTTTCTGTAATGCAATGCACAGAAGCCCACACAATCCTCCAAATGCGGCTTAATCAAAGTTTTATGATGCTGCAACATGACTTCTTGACATATACTCAATGCCCTGTGACTGATGAAGGCAAGCATACTACATGCCTTCATTACCACTTTATCTAATTGCGTTGCCACTTTCAGGAACCTATGGACTTGGACCCCAAGATTCTTCTGTATATCAATGACATTAGAGGCCTTGCCATTAACTATATACTTTCCCCTTACATTCGACCTCCCAAACACCTCACACTCACTTGGAATAAACTCCATTTGCTCTGCCCATATCTGTAACTGTACTGTATATCCTGCCGTATCCTTTGAAAGCCTTCCTCACTGTCAATTTTGGTGTTGTCTTTTCCAATAGAAATTAGGCACAAAATGCTGGAGTAACTGAGCATGTCTGGAGAAAAGGAATAGGTGACATTTTGGGTTAAGATCTTTTCTCCAGAGGTACTGCCTGACCCGCAGAGTTATTCCAGCATTTTGTGTCTATCTTAAGTATAAATCAGCATCTGCAGTTCCTTCCAAGACACTTTTCTAACCGGTTCCTCACAGATTTTTGAGAATCTTGAGAATGTGATAAAATCTCGGTGAAGGCAGATATCAAAGATGAAATTCGTGATGGCCTTCCATGTGCCAATGCAGCTGGTCAATTAAGAACATCAAGACTTCATTCGTGCTCATGGTCTACTGGGCAGTAGTGACCCCTGCCCTCCTTTGTGCTTCTAAGAGCTGGACTAACTGCAGCAGGCATCTCAAGGCACTGGAGAGATACCATCAACGATCCCTCTGGTTCTACATTTCACTCCCCACCTTCCTTTCTTATCAGATTCCACCATCTGCTGTCCTTCCTCCTCACCACTTGGCACCTCCACCCATGGTTACCATCTCCATCTTTCTCCTCCCTACCTAACTCATCTACCAATCATCCCTTCAACTGGATCCATCTACTACTTGCCAGCTCTTGGCTCACTCCTTCCTCCCATCTTTTTTTATCAGCCATCCCCTCTCATCTCCGTATCTTGAAGTCAACCGGATGGGCTCGCGGTGGATGCTGGAGGTCGTTCGAGGATGTGCCGCCAAGTGAACAAAGAGGGTCCTGGCATGGGGGGGGTGGGGGAGCGCCAAGAACAAAGAAGGACCATTGGGCAACATTGAACGCTTTGTAGGTGCCCTATAAATGGCGACTCTTTGCATTCTTTGTGAATGTTATGCAAAACAACGAATGTCACTGTGACATGTAACCTGTGATAACAAAGTATCATATAGCATTCGTTCATTCAAGACGGGTCCCGACCTGAAATTTCCTCTGCCCATTTCCACAGATCCTGCCCGACCCATTGAGTTCCTCCTATAGTTTGTTTGTTGCTCAAGATTCAACCATCTGCAGCCCCTTACGTCTTCAGCAAGAGAACCCCTCTGGTTCACTAATGCCTTCTGGCGTGAATATCCGCTGTCCTAAGCAATCCAGCCAACCTGTAACTGCAGGTCTTGCCTGTAAATAACCCAGCAAGCCACTCAATTCAAGGGCATTAGGGGGCACGTAATAAATGTTGGCATGTCCAGCCTCACCTGTATTCTGAAATACAAATAAATACAAAACTCATTTAATAAGAAATACCATATCCTCAGCAGTGGGAAAGAAGATAACAGTGAATTGGATTTAATAGTAACCATCATTTATTTATGTTCATTTAGATAGGACACCACAGGAACAGGCCCTTCAGTCCACAATGTCTATGTGAACATGGTACCAGATGTTTTGCTGAACTGCGTACAAAAATTAATTTCACTGTACCTCGGGACATGTGACAGGTAAAGTACCATTGAACAATTAAAGTACCATCAAGTAATCTTAAATGCCTGCACGTGATCCAAATCCCTTTATTCCCTGCATAACCACATGCCTATCCAAAAGCCTTTAAATGCTACTATCATATATCTGCCTCCACCACCTCCCATAGGCAACGCGTTCCAGGCATTCACCACCCTTATGTAAAAATGTTTTGCCCCTCTCACCGTAAAAGTATGTCCTCTAGTTTTTGACATTTCCATCCTGGGAAAAGGTTTATGATTGTCTACCTTATCTCTGCCTCTCATAATTGTATATACTTCTTAATACTTCTTACAACTCACATATGCTAAATGTCATAGTCATACAGTGTGGAAACAGGCCCTTCAACACAACTTTCCCATGCTAACCAACATGCCCCATGTTAAGTGTTTCCAGTTAGAGAACAATTTAACTGGAAATGTTACTATCACAACGTTTGAAAACATTTGGACAAGTTTAGATGGATAGGTTGGAGTGGGTGATATGCTGGGGAATGGTGGGTGTGGAGGAGTTATATTGTTATTGGTGTGCGGTGTTGGGTGATAGGGTTGGGGTGATGTGTGGGGTATTATGTCGGGTAAAGGTGGTTGTGGAGGAGTAGGGTGAGTAAGGTAGTGGATGTGAAGGTAGAATGCATGGTAGGCGTGGGTGAATTGGGTTGGTGTGGGTGAGGACCCATGGGGTGGTGTGAGGAAGAGAATGTGGGGGTGATGTGTGGGGGAGGAGATTTGTAGGTGAGGGGATGTGAGGGACAATGGTGTTCTGGGGGTGGTGTGGTTGAGGGCTGTGGGGTCGGGTGGATGTGGGTGAGGTGTTGTGAGTGAGGACAAGCAGTAGGCGAGCGTTGGGGAAATGTTAGCGAGGTGATGATAAGGGTGAAAGTATTGGTATTGGGGCTGGCATGGGTGGAGGGACGGGACCGTTTAAGTTTGTGTGAGCTTCATATCTGGGACGTGTTTGTGTGACTGCGGGCCCAGGTTTGCTGTCGGAGGAACTGGCCGGACAGACGGGGCGTAGACGGGACGTGTGTGGGACGGGCCAGGCTGAGGGAGTGAGGGCGGGCGGCTCTGGGCCGGACCGAGGAAACCCTGGCGAGTTTCACGTGTAAGGAAATGACGAGGAGGAAGCGCTGGCGTTGGGCCGGGCGCTGCAAGGACTCGCGGTTCCCCAGCGCCCAGCGCTGCCCCGGACCCCAGTCCCAGCGCCCAAGAGTTGCCGGAGTCCACCGGCTCCGAGCGCCCAGGGAGGTGTGCCCGCCACCCGGCCCCCCACGGCTGCTACCTACCCGCTAGCGATGCCCATCCCGCACCTACACTCCATGCTGGAGTTCGTCCCGTTCCTGCTGATCCTGGTCTTCATCTACACGCAGCAGCCCGACCCCGACTCCAAGAGCGTCTGAGCCGCCTCCCGGGCCCGGGGCGCCCGGCGCCGCCGACAGGTAAGAGGCGACTACAGGCGCTGCGGCAACCCGATCTCTTCCACCCGCTACACGGCCTGAAACATCAACACACCCCCTCACCCCAAACACACCCTCACTCCACACACCCCACACAGACATTCAGTCCGCACCCCATTAGACGTTCACCGCACCCCCCCCCCCTCCTCATTCACACACACCCACACACAACCCCTCTTTCACCCACACCCATCCCAAACCCCATCACTCACCTCGCCCCCAAAACGCCTCACTCTCCCCATATCCCTGCACACCCCTCTCTCTCACCCCTCCCCATACCAACCCCTCACTAACACCAATCCACTACATCCTCTCACCTACAGTACCCCCTCCTCACACTGCCCCATCCCCTCACCCACACATTCATAGAAACATAGAAAATATTTTGCAGGAGTAGGCCATTCGGCCCTTCGAGCCTGCACCGCCATTCAATATGATCATGGCTGATCATCCAACTCAGTATCCTGTAACCTGCCTTCTCTCCATACCCCCTGATACCTTTAGCCACAAGGGCCACATCTAACTCCCTCTTAAATATAGCCAATGAACTGGCCTCAACTACCTTCTGTGGCAGAGAATTCCACAGATTCACCACACTCTGTGTAAAAAATGATTTTCTCATCTCGTTCCTAAAAGACTTCCCTCTTATCCTTAAACTGTGACCCCTAGTTCTGGACTTCCCCAACATCGGGAATAATCTTCCTGCATCTAGCCTGTTCAACCCCTTAAGAATTTTGTAAGTTTCTATAAGATCCCCCTCAATCTTCTAAATTCTAGCGTGTACGAGCCGAGTCTATTTAGTCTCATATGAAAGTCCTGCCATCCCAGGAATCAGTCTGGTGAACCTTCTCTGTACTCCGTCTATGGCAAGAATGTCTTTCCTCAGATTAGGAGACCAAAACTGTACGCAATACTCCAGGTGTGGTCTCACCAAGGCCCTGTACAACTGCAGTAGAACCTCCCTGCTCTTATACTCAAATCCTTTTGCTATGAATTCCACATTCCACCCCCCGCCCACCCTACCCACTCGCCCCTACATCACTTCACCCACACCATCCGTCCCCATCCATGCACCCCACCTACCCCCCTCACTTACTCAAATCCATCTGCCCCATTCACCTCACTGAGTCTCTTGCCCAGAGTAGGCGAATCGAGGACCATAGGTTTAAGGTGAAGGGGAAAATATTTAATAGGAATCTGAGTGGTAGCTTTTTCACACAAAGGGAGGTGGATGTATGGAACAAGCTGCCAGAGGAGGTCGTTGAGGTGGAGACTATCAAAACTTTTTAGAAACAGTTAGGCAGGTACATGGATGGATGGGACAGGTTTGGAGGGATATGGACAAAATGCAGGCAGGTGGGACCAGTGTAGATGGGATATGTTGGCCCGGTGTGGGTGTTGGGCCGAATGGCCTGTTTCCACGCTTTATCGCTCTGTGACTCTACTATGATCGTGAGTACAACAGGTAGAGCAAAGAGAAGAGATATTATATGGAATATTATGTTACACCTGCAGAGAAAGTGCAGATTTTTAAAAGTGCAAAGTCAGCAAAGAGGTAGATTGGTGGGGGGTGTCAGCAGCGTATCCCTTAGCTAAAAAGAGTGCGATAACTATGACCCCACTGCACCATTACCTTTCTACCACTCCAGTCTGTAGAGAGAACAGAACCTTCCTGGTCTGCGGGACGTTCCCAAGGTGCCTCCCTGACAATGTGAAGTGTGTAAGTGTTGCCACTGTTGCAGTGCGGGCAGCTGCACAGCAAACTGTACACACAGACTACACAAAATTGATGGGATAATGTTATTTGGCCGGGATTTCAGGGAGAGCCCCCATGTAGATCCTTGGAATGGTGCACCAAGAGACCAGGCAGGACCTTAGTTTTAACATTTCTTACAGTTTAGCTTATTGTCACGTATACCGAGGTACAGTGAAGGCTTTTGTTGTGTGCTAACCAGTCCACAGAAAGACAATACACGATTACAATCGAGCCATTTACAGCGTGCTGATAGATACATGATAGGGGAATAACAATAGCAAAGTAAAGCCAACACAGTCCGATCAAGGATAGTCCGTGGATCACCAACGAGGTGGATAGGAATTCACTTGAGAGACAGTGCAGCAATTCTGGGAACAGGAGGGGGGAAAAGGGGAGGGGGAGAAGAAGAAGACATGTCACAGATGCTGTAATCTCGACAACAGACAACCTGCGGGATGAACTCAGTGGGTCGAGCAGCATCTTTGGGAGGAGGGGAATACGTTGTTTTGTCAGGATCATTAACTAGCCCACGGATGCACAGTGTATGAGGCATGGGGCCACGGGCAGAAGGGGTTGCTCCCCGCTGTGGTTCCGCGCTGCCGGGACAGCTGTCCCACCTCTACTACATTGTGCCCTGTCACATGGCCACCTGACCTTTTGTCCGGCTGCACTGAACAGGAACGGATGAGTTAATCCCCTGGCCTCCAACTGACAAAGGCAGCGTGGGACTCTCCACCCCCTCCCCGTGGCCAGCCGGGTGCTGACGGAGCAGCTGGATGGGGGCTGGGGCTGGGGCTGGGTCCACAGCTCCCGCCGGCTTCGAAGGGCAGCCGGGAGGTTGGAGAGATCGAGGCTTTCCATCGCTGCTGGGTGCAGGGAACTGTGGGCGGCAAGTGCGGAGGGGCAGAACAGATGTGGGAATGGATGGGACTGATGTGGGGGAGGGGGATGAATTTGTGGCTGGGACAGATGTGGGGAAGACTAGGGCTAGGGCAGATGTGGGAGAGGGCTGGGACAGATGTGGGAGGGGGCTGGGACAGACGTATGATGTGTGGGAGAGGCTCGGACTGCTGTCCATGTCAAATGTCCACGAGACAGTCAGTTTGTTACAGTAGCCCAGCTGGAGAACTAATGTCCTTTTGGCAGAATTTCAACCCTGTGCCAAATGCTGTCTCACACGGTAATGGCCAGGAATTTGAAGCTGCTAAATCGCTGCCACCCTAAAACTGCCGCGTCAGCACCAATGTGAGCCGCTGCCCCTTCCACGGACTTGAGGGGTAGCTGAGGGGGTCCTGCCAGCCCAGTCCTGGGGGTAGGTCTAGGGAGGTGAGCATGTCAGATGGTCTGGACAGTGTGGAGAGGGCTCCAGTTCACAGCCACCCCCGCCCCTTCCTCCTCTGAGGCCGCTCATTGGTGTGCAGAGGCATAGTTCGGGACTTGGTCTGTACTGGATAGCACCCTTCCCCCTTCCCCCCGACAGAATCTCTTCATCAGAAGATGACTGATATTCCCCTCTCTATCCGGGCTTTCCTCCCAGCGACATGAGGGACAGAGTTATAGGCAGAGATTGGACAGTCTATTGCTTGGAGCAAAGGGGGTGACAGTACAGAGGTGTATAAAACCATGAGTGAGTGGATAGGATGAATGCGCATAGTCTTGATCCCAGCATAGGGGAATCAAGGGACAACATTTTCACAAACAAGGTGGTGGTATATAGAATGAGCTGCCAGAGGAAATAGTTGAACCAGATACAATAACAAATAGTTATTAATACTAATTCTCATTGTGTAATATTACGACAATAATTATTAATAAGAATTTGGTTAGTAAGGGTGTCAGGAGTTATGGGGCGAAAGCAGGAGAATGGGGTTGAAAGATAGTTCAGCTATGATTGAATGGCAGAGTAGATTTGATGGGCTGAATGGCCTTATTCTGCTCCGAAGAACTATGAGCTTATACTACATAATAGACGATACACAAAAATGCTGGAGAAACTCAGTGGGTGCAGCAGCATCTATGGAACGAAGGAGATAGACTTTTCCAGCATCTGCAGTTCCTTCTTAAACACTACATAATAGACATTTGGAGAGGAAGGGTATGGAGGGATATGGATGAAATGCGGGCAAAAGGGGTTTGGAGAGAGGGGCATCCTTGTTAGTATGGATAAGTTGGGCTGAATGGCCTGTTTCCATGCTGCAGGACTGACTCTATGAAGGGATGTGGGGATCGGTGCCAATCTTGCTTGTTGCAGAGCATGTGCCTATCCTGCGCTGTTCCTCTGTGCCCTTGCTGAGGAATGCTGCCATCAGGGTGTGTGCTCTCTCTCCACAGATCCCTTCTGTCTCATGACCCCAAGCCCACAACCATGGAAAACTCATCCGCCGAGGATTACAAGATCCAGTCATTCGATGCTGACACACAGTGGCTGTTGAAGATGGCACTGAAAGGTGAGTGGGTGGGTGGGTGGGTGGGGAAGGGGGGTGGTGGCAAGTCTGGAAGGTGCTGGGTTCAGCTTTTCCCCTCGTCTCTCCCCAAAACACACCCCCTGGCGATAGGACCCGAATCACAGCAGAACTCAGTTTAGAAGGATGAGGGGAGATCTCATTGTGACCGACCAGATAATGCAAGGCCAAGACAGAGTGAACATGGAAAGGATGGTTCCAGTAATGGGAGAGTCTAGAACCAGAGGGCACAGCCTCAGAATAAAAGGACGGACCATTGGAGTGGAGATAAGGAGGGATTTCTTTCGCCAGAGGGTGGTGAATCTGTGGAATTTCTTGCCACAAATGGCTGTGAACAAAGATCATAGAGCGGAGCTCCACTGTATGATCTTTTGCTGTGAAGGCCGTCATTGGGCATTTTTAAGGCTGAGATTGATAGGTTCTTGGTTAGGAAGGGTGTCAAAGATTTCAGGGAGAAGGCAGGAGAATGGGGTTGGGAGGGAAAAATAGGTCAGCCATGATTGAATGGTGGAGCTGACTCGATGGGCCGAATGGCCTAATTCTGCTCCTATATCTTATGGTCTAACAGAACTGCTTGTGTGCGCCTCCCTGTGCCAGGGTTAGTGTTTGCAGGAGGGAGGAGCGGGATGGGAGTGACTGAGGGAAAGTCAGCGGTGAAAAGCGACACCAGTTAATAGCTGCTGCGATTGTTTCACAGAACCGGCTTCAGTAGACTTGGAGAAAGTGGCCTCTGTGATCGTCGAGCAGTCCATGAAGGACCTGGTGTTCAGCAAGGAAGCCGGCCGCATCTGCTACACCATTGTCCAGGTACGGCGTGTGTCCCCGGGGCCCTGCTTTTCCGTTAAGACAGTGGAGAGTCTGGTGCCCCTCGGGGAGAATCCATTCCCGATGCTGTGGACGAGTAAGCTGTGCTGGGACTACAGTCCACACATGCTATCCTGTTCTCAGTGATATCCCACACCCCCTTGTCCCCTGGGTCGGCTGCTGCTCAGATTACGCATCTGCCCTCACGGCTGCTGTTTTTGAAGCAATGTGGAGGAGTTTCCTCTACATTACAACATAGAACAGTACGGCACAGAAACAGACCCTTCAGTGTACAATGTCTGGGCCGATGCTGTATTCCATCTGCCACTTTGCCCGCCCACTCTCCCAACCTGTCCAAGTCCTTCTGCAGATTCACTATTTCCTCTACACTGCCTACCCCTACACCTATCTCCGTATTATCTGCAAACTTGGCAGCAAAGCCTTTGATTCCCTCGTTCAAATCATTACTATGCAGCGTGAAGAGTAGCAACCGTAGCATCGACCCCTATGGAACACCACTAGCCAACCAGAAAAAGCCCCCTTTATTCCCATTCTTTTATTCTGCTGTTCAGTTTAACCAGCCATCCATGCTAGTATCTTCCCTCTAATACTAGTTCAGTGTCGGTCACCCCTTAGAGGCCTGAATCGTGGGGATAAGCCCCCGAACCAGGACCCAGCATCAACTCCTTAATCTGACCCAGCATCATGCTCCCTGCTCGCCCCAAGGCCCCTATTTTGATTCTGAGTGTTTTGTTGGAACAGAAGGGACTGCAGTTGTTAGTTTTCTAAGGGGGGCAGAAAGTGCTGGATTAACTCAGCAGGTCAGGCAGCATCTCTGGGGAACATGGATAGGTGACGCTTCGGGTCGGGACATTTCTTCAGACCCTTCACCTCCCGAGTGTTTTGTTCCTGGTTCCAGGCTGAGAGCAAGCATGGCGGAAACAGTAACTTCCGCCGGTACATCCTGAATCGGCTGCAGCAGGAGTTCCTGGCCAAGGAGCAGGTGCGGGATCGCTCGGTCAATGCCTGGGTCTGCCTGGTCACCTTCATCTGCAACGTGTTTGATTACCTGAAGGTGAGTGCCCTCTAGCTCTGGGCCATGGTCAAGGCTGATGGAGCAGCTGGTGCAGCAGCTCGGAGCTGACAACATATCTCTCTCCACAACTCTGGCGCTCGGGTTCCCAGTTACACCCCTGCAGCAGTGCATCTCTCTCCTTCCCTGTGGCGTTCTGGGATGGTTCATCCCTCGGATGTTCCCACACTAACAATTGCATTCTCCGCAGTGACTGATGTTATCGACCGTTGGTATCATTCATCCACTGGAATGCTGCCATTACTCAGCCTGACCGGGTCAGTCGCAGCAGGAATGGTGCATCCCCATTCAGCTCTACTCAACCCTACCCTCCATTTCCCCCTCATTGGGCCCCATGTTGAACACCAAGCCTGTCGCCCCCCCTGCCTTTCACCTGTTCTCTTCCTTTGTCTTGTACCCCTCCCAGTGGTGTAAAACTAATCCAGGCTCACAGAGCATCACTACCCTGGCCTCTTCTCAACATTCTCACAACAAAGTAAGCATCCGGCTAACACCAAAAAGCAGAAGTGTAAAGCTCCTGTCCCACTTAGGCGACTTTATTTGCGAGTTCAGGAGACTCTGCGCTCGCCACATGGTCGCCATATGTTCGCTGGCGGTCTCTGGTGAGTCTCCTTCATGGCCAAGAGGAATTCCCGCATGGTGGTATCTATTTGCGGCCTCAGCATGGTCGCGCAAAATTTTTCAACATGTTGAAAAATTTTCTGCTACCAAAAATTGGTGGCCATGGAGAAAATGGATACTTTTGTAGTCATAGGTGCAGTGGTAGTGGGGTCGCCATGTTGTTGTAGGTAGTCGAGGTAGCCGCCCGTAGTTTAAGTTAATCTCCTTTGCTGACCGGGCATTTTAATTGGCTCATTGGGGAAAAAAACGTAAGCACGAGTTTTCAGAACCAAGGAAAAACCGAATGCCCGTCAAACTTCACAGCTGTGTATCTCTGGCTTACTAAAAGTTGTCTGGATTCTAAAAGTGTTTTCACCCCTTCTCCCCTCCCCCTCCACCCTGCTCTTTTAAAGGACTTACTGTACACTGTGCTAGCCGTCTTTAACCTTCCTGTTAATCGTGGGTTTCACCTTGGCTTTGCACCATGTGAATTTCAGACAGCGCTCCCCCGCTTTCCCTGGCCCCCGCCTTTACGATGTGTGTTTGTGTGTGTGTTTCGCGCTAGCGCGCGATTTTTTCAGGCGAGTGCCCCCGAGCTTGAAGGTCGCAGACAGTCTGCTGAAAAGTCGCGTAAGTGGGACAGGCCCTTAAAGTGCTGATAATAGGCCAGTGTCTGGAGAGAGAGTTAGTGTTTAATTCACATATATACCAACAACAGAACAATGAAATTCTTATAAAGAAAAGACACAGAGTGCTGGAGTAACTCAGCCAGTCAGGCAGCATCTCTGGAGAATATGGATCGGTGATGTTTCAGATCGGGACCCATATTCTTATGTGTTGCACCTTAACAGGCCCATCAACACAATAACACACAGATAATATATAATAAACAAAAATGCAATAAATTAATTAGCATAATACTAGGGAAATATAGTGCATAAACAAAAGTAGGGTGGCACGGTGGTGCAACGGTAGAGTTGTTGCCTTACAGCGCCAGAGATCAAGATTCGACCCTGGTGCTGCATGTACGGGGTTTGTACGTTCTCTCCGTGACCGCGTGGGTTTCCCCCGGGTGCTCCGGTTTCCTCCCACATTCCAAAGACGTACAGGTTTGTAGGTTAATTAGCTTTGATAAAGATTGTAAATTGTCCCTGGTGTGTAGGGTAGTGCTCGTGTGTGGGAATCGCTAGTCGACGCGGACTTGATGGGCTGAAGGGCCTGTTTCTGTGCTGTATCTCTAAACTAAACTAAACTATAACGGAAATACAAAAGAACCTCCAAAAGAATAATGTGATTTAAAATACTGGAAGATACAGAATTTGGACTTCAATGAACAAGCACAGCTTTTGACTGTGACTTCAGCTCATGTTTAATTCCTCCTAAACTCCACTGCATCCAACTCGCCCTCTGATCACTCAGAGGAGCTCGTTAAGGACGATCGATAATCTACTGTTCGCCTCTTGTTGCTCCCATTACAGGAACACCCACAGGGCAACTGATTGGCGCAAACTCCCCCTTATGACAGGGCTATCTGTGTCTCGTCTCTTCTTTTTTAAGTCAATTTAATTAGTTCCTGTCATCGCTTTTCACAGAAACATAGAAACATGGAAGGGTTGTATAAGGAGGAGCAACTTTGATCTTATCAGCGGTAGGAGCTCCTGCAATCTGTTTCAAGTCAAGTGGAGTTTATTGTCATGTGCACGTACCATGAGAGTTGCAGGCCCACTCTTGCAGCAGTATCACAGGGATATAGACTCGGACAACACACAAAAACATTACGTATTGATAAGGAACTGCAGATGCTGTTTTATGCCAAAGATAGACACAAAATGCTGGAGTAAGTTGTACATAAACTCTACAGGACAGTGAAAAGGAAGACTGTGCAAAAAAGACCCCAAGACATTATTGCAAAACATAATCAGAAAACAGTGGTGCAAGAGAATGTTTTGTTACTGAGGTGTGATTAGGGTTGTGCAGGTCGGTTCAAGAATCGGATGGTTGTAGGAAAGTAAATGTTCCTGAACCTGGTGGTGTGGGACTTCAGGCTTCTGTACCTTCTGCCCGATGGTGGTAGTGGTCCTAGTAACGTGGCAGTGATGGATGGTGCCTTCTTTTGGTAGCGCATCATGTCAATGTTTTGATGGTGGGTAAGTAACGTGCCGGTGATGGACCGGGCGTTGAGTACTCCAGGGATGGATTGCTGCAGGGATGCTTTGGAGGAAACAAATAAGGAACGTGTCGAAAGGGTTCATGCTGTTTGTGTGTGAACTCCACCCACATGTTCTTTGGGCTGCAGCCAGTTTTTCAAGTTTATTTTGAAAGTTGATGAACTCTCAGTCAATGGCGGCTTCACGTTGGGTCACGCCGGGTAAAATGTAGTTTAACTAATGCAAGTTTAACTATACAGTCGTGCCCCTCGAGTTTCAAGCTGTGACACTCGGGGTGGGGGTAGGGGTGAGGCCGGCACAGTCGTGCAGCTGGTAGTGCTGCTGCCTCCTGGCTCCTGCGAAGCAGGTTCAGTCCACACCCCCGGTGCTGTCTGTGTGGAGTTTGACCAATATCCTCGCACATTCCACTAATATAAGTGTTTAAGAAGGAACTGCAAACTCCACCACTAATATAAGTGTTGGGTTAATTAGCCACTAAATAGTCCCAATTGTAGGGGAGTGGTAGATTGGTGATATTTATACGTGAATAAAATGAGATTAGTGTAGGATTGTGCCAAATGGATGGCTAGTCTGGCCATTGGTCCGAAGGGCCTGTTTCCATATTGTACCTCTCCATGAATCCCCATAGAGTCTTTGATGAGTGTGAATACTCATCAATGCTTGTGGGTGCCACAGTGGCGCAGCAGTAGAGTTGCTGCCTCACAGCGCCAGAGATCCAGGTTTGATCCCAACCAGGGGTGCTGTCGTTGCGGAGTTTGTACATTCTCCCTGTGACCAGGTGTGTCATCACCGGGTGCTCCGGTTTCCTCCCACACTCCAAAGAAGTACAGGTTTATAGGTAATTAACGTTGGTAAAATTGTAAATTGTCCCTAGTGTGTAGGATAGTTCAAGTGTACGGGGGTCTCTGGTCGGTGTGGACTTGGTGGGCCGAAGATCTCTAAAGTGTAAAGTGTGGGTATTCCAAGCTGGTTGCTTCCACTGCCTGTCTCCTGGAGCTTGATGGAGGGGTGGGGGGTGTCCACATCATCAACTGTTGCTGTCTGTTTGGAGAAGGTCTATTGGGTCAGGTTTTTTTTTTTGAGGGGTTTTTAAATCAAAAAATTTAATTATTGCAGAGAATTTACACTACAATAAAACAAGCCAGAACCTACCACCATAAATACAATACAAACATATATCCATAATAAACTATTATACAATTATGATACAATCCTTATTGAGGATACATTCAACACCCTGCGGAGCCCAGCGGTCCCGGAACTCCCTCAGGGTGCCCACAGACAGCGCGTATTCCCTTTCTAATCCCACCCGGGCACGGACGTAACCCCGGAAAAGGGGCAGGCAGCTGGCTTGGGTCAGGTCTTTGAGGGGTGAATGAGTCAGAATATTGCAGAGAAGCCCTTGGAGGTGTTATGCCTGCTGCCACTCTCCTTTGTAGTGCCCTTGAGGTTGAGCTTGGTGGCTTGGTGTAAACGACACACACACTGCACCCATTGTGTGTGAAGGGGGGGGGGGGGGGGGGGTCCGTTTTTTAGGGCAGAGAATAGAGTGTCAACGAAGCAAGAAGCTTCCTCCTGGAGTCCCACAGGAACTTCACATTTCCGGGGAAACACAGCGTGCACCATCGGGCTCCTAGTTCTTTGCGTTAAGGTCGGGAAGAGTTCTGGAGCAGGTGGCGCTGGTGGGAATCAAAGTGAGCGTTGGTGTGTTGAGCAGCTCACTGGAGTAAGTGCCACTTGGAAGCACCGTTGACAACATCAGCCGTCGTTCCGCTGGGGACTGAGAATTGTCCGAGGTAATAGTAATTGCCCAGCTTGGATTTGTCCACTTGTGCTGGATAGCCCCTCTCTTGGCACTCCTCCCCTCTGTTGGGTGGTGGCAGTGCAGGACTGGACCAAAGGGTGGTTACTTCTACGTTGTGTGGTGTCAACCGGAGTCAATGCAGGTACACTGTCGGGGGTCCCTGAGCTTCAGTATCTTGAGTGTACTCTGCTGTTTATTGACAGTGGCAGCAAAGCTACTTGGCAGAGCACTGGCTCCTTACTTTAGAGTTTAGTTTAGAGATACAACATGGAAACAAGCACTTCAGCCCACTGAGTCTGCACCGACCAACCATCGCCGTACACTAGCACTTTATGTCCTACACACAAGGGACAATTTTACCAAAGCCAATTAACCTACAAATCTGTACGTCTTTGGAGTGTGGGCGGAAACCTGTGTACCCGGAGGAAGCCCACGCGGGTCACGGGGAGAACGCAGACAGCACCCGTAGTCAGGATTGAACCTGGGTCTCTGGCGCTGTAAGGCAGCAACTCTACCTCTGCACCACCGTGCCATTCCTGTCATGATCTTGCTTCTAACATCTTTTGGTTCCCAGTGCCCTGATCCCCATGCAATTTACACCTGGTCACCGCCTAACTTCATCATTTAATGATAATCTCCTTGACACATAAACTGTGGATCGAGCTTCCACGAAGAATAGCAAACCCAGTCTTCAATATCAGGATGATAGCAATGGAGTTTTCTAACCTGCCCAAGCCTAATCATCAATCACACTCTCCTCATTATGGCCAGTTATATCTCCCACATTCCCCTCTCTCAGTCTCACACCCACAGTTACCCGCTGGCTCAGTCAGTTTACAGTTTTTAGAGTTTGAAGATGCAGGGTGGAAACAGGCCCTTTATCCCACTAAGTCCGTGCCGACTAGCAAATCCCATTCACCGGCACTACCCTACACACCAGGAACAATTTACCATTTTTATCGAAGCCAAATTAAACGACAAACCTGTACTTTTTTTGAATGTAGAAGAAAACTGGAGCACCCGGGGAAATCCCAGGCTGTCACGGGGAGAACGTACAAACTCCGTACAGACGGCACACACAAAGTCAGTATTGAACTCGTGTCTCTGGCGCTGTAAAGCAGCAACTCCATCACTGTGCCACCCCAAAACACAAAAAAATTGTTAAAGACCCTCAGTGATGATGCATTCCCCCCCCCCCCCCCCCCCCCCCCCCCCCCCTCTCCCCTCCTCGTGTTCACACTGGGACCATAGCTGTGTCATTGTCTCTGTTATTCCCCACTCTGCAGATGTCAATGTGTCTGGTGCTGCCTGTATGTCTCTGTGATGCCCCCCCCTGTCAGCACAGTGTCATGACAATGGTTCACCTGACGGTGTGCAGCTTATTATTGCCACGTGTACCGAGATACAGTGATAAGCTGTTGCGTGCTATTCACTCAATGGAAAATACACTCAAGCCGTCGACAGTGCAGAGATAAAGGGGACAGCATTTAGTGCAAGGTATAACATTGAATTTATGTTGTGTTAATTTAAGGAATGCACAGCAATACACACAGTCATTGTGATTAGACGCCGGTTTCTTTTATGAAACCCATGGCCTTGCTGTATCTGCTGGTCATCAGCAGCGGGGGAGGAGGGGTCAGTCAGCCCGTCATCTCCCCGATCCACGTTACACTCCTGGTGGCATCGGATGTCCCTGGAGGTGGGCACTGGTTGGAACCCACCTCCCCCGGCCATTGCCCTCCCCCCCGGCCATGCCTCCCCCCCCCCCCCCCCCCCCCCCCGTGTCGGAGGCCGGAGCCGGGCGGACATCCGGAGCTCCCATGCCTCGGAGGTCTCACTCCTGCTTTATGTTTCAGGTGAATAACATGCCCATGATGGCGCTGGTTAACCCCGTGTATGACTGCCTGGTGCGCCTTGCCCAACCCGACGCTCTGCAGAATGAAGAGGAGGTGAGGAAGGGGACTGCTTCCCATCCACTGCATTCCCCAAGCCCATTCCCTCTCCCACCTCCCCTTCTCTCACCCTCTCTCTGCAGGCATGCTGACTGTTCTGCCCAGGCTTTTCCCTCTCATAGAACTGCAGGACGGTTTCATTTGGGCCCATCGAGGCTACCCTGTTTTCTATGTCAGAGGCCCCTTGTTCTGTCCTCTCCCCTTAACCTTGTGTATTCCGTCTTCCCAGCTGCTTATCCATCCATCTTATCAACACGACATTGAATCTACCTCTATTTCCCTGGCCATGTATTCCACTTCCCAAACCCTACGCTGCGTTAAAAAATTGTCCCCGTGCCATTTGTTTTGTTTGCTGTTAATCATCTTCATTCTATGTCCCTGCGTTGCGTCCTCTGGTTTACATTGCCTCCACTTGTTCTTCCACCAAAATGTAGCACCTCACAATCTCAGACTTAAATTTCATTTACCACCTTTCCACCCACTGTATCTTCTAGGTCTATCACTGGCCTCCACGATGCCTCCAGAATCTGTCTCATTGCCGATTTAGACACCGTGTCCTCTATCCGCATTGCTAATATTCATTCAGCCCAGCAGACCCTGAGCAACCCCAGCGTACACATCCCTCCAGTCTAGAGAGATCAACCCCCGCATCTTTGCTCAGCCATTTGTAATGCAGGCCCTTACAGCGGCCATTAACCACGGCCTCGACACTTACGTTATTGCCCCTCCCCTCTGTGATTGAGCAACACACAGCCCAGGAAATTCCACTGTCTACAGTCAGAGTGAAGTAGGCTTCAGGAGGTCCCGCCAACCACCAGGGGTGGACTGACCCAGTGACAGGACACTGTAACACACACAATAATCTGACCGCCTGTGGTAGAGGGGAGGGCAGGACCGTCTGTAGACAGAGAGGGGGGGTCACGGTTCAGGTAATAAAACTGTCTGCAGGCAGTAAAGGTCTGATTGCCTGCATCTGCTGCTCTCTGACTGGAGACAGAGCCTTGTGTTTTCCTTCTGTTCCTCTCAGTAGATGAATGGTTAGCTGAGTCCTGTTGCTTTCTCTGTTTCAGTCGGTGATGGACTTCCATTATCCAGTTTCTACTGTGTGGCTGCAGACTGTCTCATAGCCTGAGCCCTGGACCCATTCTTCCCTCTCCCCTCCCTCCCTCCCCTACCATCCTTACCTTCCACCTCCCTCTCCCCTTTCTCACTCCCTCCTTCCCCAACTCCCCCTCCCTCCTTCCCCCATTCCACCCTCCCTCCCTCTCCCTCCCGCTCCCACTACCCCCTCCCACCCACATCTACTCCCTCCCACTCCCCTCTCCTCCCACCATCTCCTTCCCCCACCCCCTCCTCTATATCTCCCACTACCCCAGCTACTTATCCCTCCCGCTTCTATGTTCCTCTACACTCTCTCCCCCTTACTCTCTGCCTTGCTCTCTCTTCCTCTCTGAAGAGAATGATTACTCGGATCTTGCGTCTCTCTGAGCCCTGTTTCTCTTTCTGAATGCAAGGGGTTGGATCACTGGAGCCCTATGACTCTCCCTCTCTCTCTTCCTTTCTCTGCCTGTGGACTGTCAGATGACACTGAAACTCCATTCAGCACGGCCCAGAGATCTCTGGCTTGTTGCATTGTCTTCATTCCCTCATCTTGGACACCTATTCCACGCCTGCTTCTGCCACTGGTCCTTGCCTTCCACTCTCATCCCTTCCTGCCCTGCTGTGGAGAGGCAGGGGTTGTCATTGGGTGGGCAAGAGTAGGCGATGAGGCTCCCCAGAGCCATGATATCCTGTTATATTAGTACAGGTATCAGAGGTTATGTGGAGATGGCAGGAGAATGAGGTTAGGAGGGAGAGATAGATCAGCCATGATTGCATGGCAGAGTAGACTTGATGGGCCGAATGGCCTAATTCTATCCTAATGACCTTATTACTCAGGGCTGCTCTCTGGCAACAGGGAGAATACAATGGTGGTTGGGAACT
The DNA here is from genome assembly GCF_028641065.1 of Leucoraja erinaceus. Taxonomy (NCBI): domain Eukaryota; kingdom Metazoa; phylum Chordata; class Chondrichthyes; order Rajiformes; family Rajidae; genus Leucoraja; species Leucoraja erinaceus. Next base: position 18,342,712 of record NC_073399.1, on the reverse strand, counting down.
GGGAGCAAGTGCTTCATGTGTGGACAGGGTGCCCACATCTCTCACCTGTACAACATGGACAAAGCTACTCTCTCCACCTCTGTGTGTTGAGAACAACTCCCTCCTGCCCAGAGATGTGTTGAAAGCCCAGTGACCAACATTGCGTGTGTGGACAGCCGTGCAGCCAAACAGGTAAAGGTGGAGGCAGCAGCTTCCACACACACCCAGTAGATAACAGTCATAGATTCACACGGCCCAACTCGTTCATGCCAACCAAGATTCCCCAACTAAGTAAGTCTCATTTGCCTGCATTTTGCCCATATCCCTCTAAACCTTTCCTATCCATGTACCTGCCCAAATGTATTTTAAATGCTGTAATTGTACCTGCCTCAACTCTAGCAGCATGTTCCACATGCCCACCACCCTTTGTTGAAAATGTTGCCCCAATGGTTCCTATTAAATCTTTCCCCTCACTCCTTAAACCTATGCCCTCGAGTTCTTGATTTCACTACCCTGGGAAAAAGACTGTGCTCATTATCCTGTCCCACCCCACCCACATTCATGAGTTTAGACACCTTTATAAGATGGTCCCTCAGTTCCCTCATTCCAAGGAATAAAGTCCTAGCCTGCCCAACCTCTCCCTAGAGCCCAGGCCTTCCATTCCTGGTAATATCCTTGCAAATCTTCTCTCTACTCGTTCTAACTTAAAAACATTTGGATATGTACATGGATAAGGATAGGAGAAGTTTAGAGGAGGATACGTCAAACGTGGCCAAATGTGGGACTGGGTAAGATGGGCACCTTGTTTGGTAAAAGGGCCAGTTTCCGAGCTATATACAGTGGCTTGCAAAAGTATTCATACCCCTTGAACTTTTCCACATTTTGTCACGTTACAACCACAAACGTAAATGTATTTTATTGGGATTTTATGTGATAGACCAACACAAAGTGGTGCATAATTGTGAAGTGGAAGGAAAAATGATACATGGTTTTCAAATTTTTTTTCAAATAAAAAACTGAAAAGTGTGGCGTGCAAAAGTATTCAGTCCCCCCGAGTCAATACTTTGTAGAACCACCTTTCGCTGCAATTACAGCTGCAAGTCTTTTGGGGTATGTCTCTACCAGCTTTGCACATCTAGAGACTGAAAGTTTTGCCCATTCTTCTTTGCAAAATAGCTCAAGCTCAGTCAGATTGGATGGAGAGCGTCTGTGAACAGCAATTTTCAAGTCTTGCCAGAGATTCTCAATTGGATTTAGGTCTGGACTTTGACTGGGCCATTCTAACACATGAATATGCTTTGACCTAAACCATTCCATTGTAGCTCTGGCTGTATGTTTAGGGTCGTTTTCCCGCTGGAAGGTGAACCTCCGCCCCAGTCTCAAGTCTTTTGCAGACTCTAACAGGTTTTCTTCCAAGATTGCCCTGTATTTGGCTCCATCCATCTTCCCATCAACTCTGACCAGCTTCCCTGTCCCTGCTGAAGAAAAACATCCCCACAGCATGATGCTGCCACCACCATGTTTCACAGTGGGGATGGTGTGTTCAGGGTGATGTGCAGTGTTAGTTTTCCGCCACACATAGCGTTTTGCATTTAGGCCAAAAACTTCAATTTTGGTCTCATCTGACCAGAGCACCTTCCTCCACATGTTTGCTGTGTCCCCCACATGGCTTGTGGCAAACTGCAAACGGGACTTCTTATGGCTTTTTTTCAACAATGGCTTTCTTCTTGCCACTCTTCCATAAAGGCCCGATTTGTGGAGTGCACGACTAATAGTTGTCCTGTGGACAGATTCTCCCACCTGAGCTGTGGATCTCTGCAGCTCCTCCAGAGTTACCATGGGCCTCTTGGCTGCTTCTCTGATCAATGCTCTCCTTGCCTGGCCTGTCAGTTTAGGTGGACGGCCATGTCTTGGTAGGTTTGCAGTTGTGCCATACTCTTTCCATTTTCAGATGATGGATTGAACAGTGCTCCGTGAGATGTTCAAAGCTTGGGATATTTTTTTATAACCTAACCCTGCTTTAAACTTCTCCACAACTTTATCCCTGACCTGTCTGGTGTGTTCCTTGGGCTTCATGATGCTGTTTGTTCACTAATGTTCTCTAACAAACCTCTGAGGCCTTCACAGAACAGCTGTATTTATACTGAGATTAGATTACACACAAGTGGACTCTATTTACTAATTAGGTGACTTCTGAAGGCAATTGGTTGCACTGGATTTTATTTAGGGGTATCAGAGTAAAGGGGGCTGAATACTTTTGCACGCCACACTTTTCAGTTTTTTATTTGTAAAAAAATGTGAAAACCATGTATCATTTTCCTTCCACTTCACAATTATGCGCCACTTTGTGTTGGTCTATCACATAAAATCCCAATAAAATACATTTACGTTTGTGATTGTAACGTGACAAAATGTGGAAAAGTTCAAGGGGTATGAATACTTTTGCAAGCCACTGTAAGTCTGAGTGTAGACGATAATGAAAGAGGCCGTAGGATCTGGGGATGTGTGCACACCACCGGGTGCTGTGTGTCTGCACTGCAGCCCCTTGCCCAGCCAACACCAGGCTCCCCACACTGACCGCGGGCATCCATCACTGTGGCATCCATCACAGTAGCAAAGGCTCACACTAGACCCCTGCCAGAAATCCATCTCCCCTGATATCACGCTACATATAACTGATACACTCAGTAATGTCCAGTACAGCAGAGCCCTGTTTCCCTCTCTGCCGACTTGTAGCCTGTCCTCACTAGAGTCTCTGTCTCTCTGACTCCAGATAATCTAATTACCCCAGCTTGTTACTTTCTCTACCCTCTCTCGCCTGTCAGTATCTCGGTCTTGAATGAAGACAGAGACGTTGATTATTTGTTTTGGACAAGGCTCCAATAACTGCAGCTTTGTCTCCTGATTAATGGACCTCATTTTCTCCTTGAAGATAGACATAAAATGCTGGAGAAACTCAGCGGGTCGGGCAGCATCTCTGAAGAAAAGTAATAGGTGATAAGGCAAAGTCCCCTATTTTCTCCTGAGATGCTGCCCGACCTGCTGAGTTACGCTTTCTCTCCCTCTCTCTCTCCTCTCCCTCTCTCTCTCTCTCTCTCTCTCTCTCTCCCTCTCCCTCTCTCCCTCTCCCTCTCTCTCTCCCTCTCCCTCTCTCTCTCCCTCTCTGTCTCTGTCTCCCCGTGTCTGATAACCTGTGGCTTTGTTTGCCTCAGGCCTTATAGACTAAAGTCGAGAGTCCTTTCCACGCCTCACAAACAACATTTAAAAGGCATTTGGACAGATACATGGACAGGCAAAGGCCAGGAGGGACATGGGGGCAGGTGGGACGTGTAGATCATAAGTGATAGGAGCAGAATTAGGCCATTCAGCACATCGAGTCTACTCCGCCATTCAATCACGGCTGATCTATCTCTTCCCCCCTAACCCCATTCTCTTGCCTTCCCCCCCATAACCTCTGACACCCATACTAATCAAGAATCTATCTATCTCTGCCTTTAATATATCCACTGACTTGAGCTCAGCCTTCTGTGGCAAAGAATTCCCCAGGTTCACGACCGTGGGGTGGAGCATCTTGGACAGCATGGGTAAGTTGGGCCGAAGGGGCTGTTTCCGTGGCGTATTACTCTGGCCTGCTCCACCTTCCCTGTAAGACGTTGGCTCTCTGTCTGCGATTGCTTTGCGGTTGCCCCCGGATCTCTCTCCCTCTGTTCACGCCCCCCCCTTCCACCCCACCTGAGGCCTGTTTTTCCCTCTGCAGGTCGACTGCCTGGTGATACAGTTGCATCGCATCGGGGAGCAGCTGCAGCGGACCAGCACCCAGCGCATGGACGAGCTCTTCTGCCTTCTGCGAGACGGCTTCCTGCTCCAGGACCGGCCCACCTCGCTGTCGCGGCTCCTGCTGCTGGAGATCATCGAGTTCCGGGCGGGAAACTGGAAGATGTCGGACAGTGCCCAGAAGTATTACTACAGCGAGGTGGCGGACTGACAGCCACCAGGGGCGGATCAAAGCCTGGACTCCAGGCGGACTTTCAGCAACAAGAGATGCTGAGCTTGCGGTGATTCACCAGGCGAGGGAGCTGTTGATCCAAATTCCCACGCGAGCATTTAACTCTTTTTGATAACACATTTTAACACTTAACTGAACATTGAGTGGTTGTGGATGTAGGCTACGTTTTGCTCAGCTGCTGATAGTCAAGCTTCTCCCTGTTTCTGCCCACTGCTTGTGGCGGTCTGATGCATTGCTGCTACTCACCCATGCAGGGTGCATTGCATCTGCCCAGTCCTATTGCATTGCATTACATCCTGGTGCATTGCATCTACCCAGTCCCGTTGCAAGCGGTGTCGATCTGAACCTGATTGTTGGGTTTAGAGTCATGTATTAAAGGGCCTGTCCCACTTAGGAGACCTAAACAGCAACCTCTGGTGACCTTGCCCGCCACCCGAAAAAAATCAAGGTCGAGGTGACCTGCAACCTCCTACCACCTCCCACGCATGCGTTGAAAACCTTCCTTCAACTATGAAGAAAACCTCCTTCAACCTACAGCGACCTCCTTCGACATTGTTGAAAACTGGCTTTGACCTTGCACGTTTTACTCAAGGATGGTCTCTGTTACATTGGTCCGCGATTGAACAGCGCCCCCTTCGACCTCAAACAACCAAACTGAAAACCAACAATGACCAGCGTCGACTGGTTACAGCTCGGATGTCATGAATGCACGAGCTATATCTGTGGTGCAGGAGGCAATGATAAAATGATGTCATGAATGCATTTTTTTTCTTACAATAAAAGCCTCCCAGATTAAAAAAAAAAATCATTCTGAACCATGTGAGCAGCGAAGGGACTAGTTGGGTGGATGTTACAAAAAGTACGTCTACTGCTGGCAGCAGCCCTTTTGCTTCATCAGCCTTTCAAGAAAGGCAGAAGGGAAAGCACAAGGGTGAAGAGGAAACACAAGAAGAGGTGTCAGTGGGTGAAGCGGAGAAGATTGAGGCTTGGACAGTATGATAATCTGATGAATGTGCTGCAAGAGGATTTGTCTGCATTTAAAAACTTTATACGAATCTCCCCTGAACTGTGATTGAGAACGGCCAGGAGTGACAGAGGTCACATGCTTATGATTATATTGACCTTTTTTTCAACCAATTTAATTTCCACCCCGAGTTATTACCTTTGACGAGCATCACTACCGGCTTCGACTAGACCTGCGACTAAAAAATTATCGATTTTTTAAAACGGCAACCTATTTTTAGTCGAGGCCAGTCATGATTAATCATGATGAAAAAATAGCAGCAACCTAGATAAAGCCTCAACCACGAGGAAACCACTTTCAACTATTAGGAAGAGTGTCCAAAACCTCCTGTGACCTCGTGAAAACCCTGGGTGGCGGGCAAGGTCACCAGAGGTTGCTGTTTAGGTCTCCTAAGTGGGACAGGCCCTTAAGGCAGACCGGGGTAAGGCAACAGATTCACTCTGTGTGAGCGGCCAGGATAAGATATTGCAGGGGGGTGAGATACTGGCCCGCAAAGCCGGCTATGGGAACGGATCTGACGGCTCTGGCCGGGTCCAAGTCCCCGAACCCCGGCTCCAGGCAGCAAATTTCCCCGCCAATCACGATGAGGTTGAGATCGGCCGCCACATTCGGCCAAGATGCCACATTTTCGGGGGGGCCTCCGGGGGTGGGGGATTTCAAGTGCGCTCTCATAATTGTATCTGGATTAAAGGATGTGCTGGACCACCAGTTGCCGGAACATCGGTGGTGGACCTGTACACAGAAGCAGCATAACCAGCGCAGCCGGAAGACCCCAAGTGCCTGGTTCTCTCTGTCACCGCTCCTATTTCCTCTCCTGCTAAGGGCCTTCATTGCCTCCTGCACCACAGATATAGCCCGTACAACTCTCACCTGCCCTCTTCTGCTGTCGCCTGGTCTCTACATGGTCTGCTCACAAAAAGCCTGGAGCCCAGAAATTGCTTTCTGACCAGGACTTGAAGACAGGAGTTGGGGCTCTATCAGTCCGAATAATTCACAGCGACAGAGAGCAGGACTCCTTCCCACCTGACCCTGCTGATGTTTCAATGATTCAATCATACTTTATTGTCACATGCACCATTTCAAAGCATGAAATGCTTTGTTTTGCATACAACCCGGTAAAATCAAACAGCAGATCTCACCTAGACAGTACACAAGAGTCACCAGGTTTCTGCCGCCGACAAAGTTGCAAAAAGTTCATTGAACTAAATCTTAGCTTTAAGGGCCTGTCCCACTTAGGCGACTGTCATTGTCTTAGCAGGTCGTCGAAAAACCGGCAACTGGACCCCCTCCCCCCCCACCATGACAATGCTTACGACAAGCTACGACAACCTATGACCACACAGGCAACAACCAAAGTCAACCTACGACAAGCAACGACCCTGTCGGTGACAACTGTAGACAATTCTGTCGCCGGTTGACATAGGCAGTCGCCAACGGAATTCACCAAAGCCAGCACCCGGCGACAACCAACGTCACCTGCCGACAACCTGTGTCATCCTGGCGATAAACTACGACACCACCTACGACAGGAGACGAGCTACGTCACGACCATACAGGCGTCGCCCTGCTACCATGTGGCGAAAGCTTAGTCGCCGAAAAAATCACCTAAGTGGGACGGGCTTAAGTTACACATGACCAGTTTTATGATGCTTTGTTTAAATAAAAGAGATGGTTTCACCTGACGCTGGGTTGCACAACTTATTCTCCTCCTTTAAGCCGTCTGAGGCTAGTGGGTTAGCATATGATGAGCGCTTAACAGCACTGGGCCTCTGGAGTGTAGAAGGTTGAAGGGGGACCTCATTGACACTAATGCCCCTGTCCCACTTAGGAAACCTGAACGGAAACCTCTGGATACTTTGCGCCCCACCCAAGGTTTCCGTGCGGTTCCTGGAGGTTGCAGGTGGTTGCCGGAGGTTGCAGGTAGGGAGACTGACAAAAACCTCTGGGAACCGCACGGAAACCTTGGGTGGGGCGCAAAGTCACCAGAGGTTTCCGTTCAGGTTTCCTAAGTGGGACAGGGGCATTACAGAATAATGAAAGGCATAGATATTGTGGGTGTGGGAAGGTTGTTTCCACTGGTGGGAGAGTCTAGGACCAGAGGTCATATCCTCAGAATTAAAAGGTTTTTTTTAAATTTACATATTCATGTTTTTATTTACACATTCATGTTTTAGACGAAGGAATTAAATGTAACATCCCCAAGTTTGCAGATGACACAAAGGTGGGTGGCAGTGTGAGCTGCGACGAGTATGCAATGAGGCTGCAGGGTGACTTGGATAGGTTGGGTGAGTGGGTAGCTGCAGTATAATGTGGATAAATGTGAGGTGATCCACTTTGGTGGCAAGAACAAGAAGGCAAATTATTATCTGAATGGTGTCAGATTAGGAAACAGGGAGGTGCAGCAAGACTTGGTTGGTCTTGTACATCAGTCACTGAAAGTAAACAGGTACAGGAGGCAGTGAAGAAAGCAAATTACATGTTGGCCTTCATAGCAAGAGGATTTGAGTATAGGAGCATGGAGGTCCTACTGCAGTTGTACAGGGCCCCGGTGAGACCACACCTGGAGTATTGTGTGCAGTTTTGGTCTCCTAATTTGCGAAAGGACATTCTTGCTATTGAGGGAGTGTGGTGCAGATTCACCAGGTTGATTCCTGGGATGGCAGGACTGACATATGATGAAAGAATGGATTGATTGGGCTTATATTGGGCTGGAATTTAGAAGGATGAGAGGTGATCTTATAGAAACAAAATTCTTAAGGGATTGGACAGGCTAGACCATCTTTTCTCAACCGGGGTTGTCCGGAACGCGAGGGTTCCGCAAGAGGTCGCTAGGGGTTCTGAGAGAAATAGTGACAAACCAGACTAAGGGCATCAAACTACGGGCCGCTGGCATCATCCGGCCCGTGGGATGATTTCCCCAATGCCAGAGCGGACTGCATCTGTCCCTGGTGCCGGATCGGACGGAAGATGTCATGGGTACCGGGGCGTCTGGGCTCCCCCTGAGCCGCTGCTCGTGCGCGTGGCCCGCCTCCCTACTGGACCCTGTAGTCTACATCGTCGAGACCAAACGCAGACTGGGCAATCGTTTTGCGGAACACTTTCACTCAGCCCGCGTGAACCTACCTGATCTCCCGGTTGCTGACACTTTAATTCTCCTTCCCATTCTCACACAGACCTTTCTGCTCTCGGTCTCCTCCATTGTCAGAGTAGCGATGTTACAAAACCTACTTTCAGCAGCACTGCAGTTCTGCCACTGGCCGTGTGCGCGACTTTGGCGCCTTTGAGAGGGGGGAGGGATTAAAATCCAGTTTTCTACTGCGTGTCGGAGATGGATTTCCTCGGGCTACTAGCTGCTGAAGAAAAATCGATCTGACTTCCGATCCTGATTTTTTTTTTCAAATTGTGAGACAATTTAATATTTGGATTTAATATAAAAAGCGACTTCTAACGCCATCAACGCCTACAATGTGACGGATCGCAAGAACGGGACAAAACAAAGGGTAAGTCGTGTATTTTATATATAAACTTGCTTCTTGGGATGGCTTTAGTCTAATTTTACGTTGCGAAAATGGCTTTTGAGCCCCATGTTTTTTCTGCCGATATGCAGTTCTAATTCAATGCAACCGCAACATTCCAATCGATCGCGTTCCAGAAAAACCCACGATGATTTAAATGCTATTTTTTTTTTGGACAATCATGTCATAAGAGCGCCTAAATCGTCTATATTTTGTTATTGTCTATCCTTAGTCAATATTTTTATACTAAATATCAGTTTTAGTCCCATGTATTGTGCAAAAAAAAAAATATTTATTATATTGAGTGGATGTTTCTAGATTAATTTATGGGAATTAAACATTAAATTCCTTCTATCTGGCATATGAATTCATGGCAATGAGATTTTAAAATCATGTTATATTGTGAATTCTTGTGTGAATGGGATTAGTTTGTTATTTGGATACTTTGGCTTCCAGTATCCATGTTCCAGTGTTTCTCCCGTGTGTTCCTCTCAACGCCAGGCCCCAGCGTCGAGGTTAAAGTCACCGCCCCTTAATTCTGACCGCCAGCAGCAAATGAATGCGTAAGAAGGAACTGCAGATGCTGGTTTAAACCAAAGGTAGACAAGGTATTTGCTTGGACATCAGAGACACCATAATTTGCTGGTGATAGACACAAACAGTTGGAGTAACTCAGCGGGCAAGCAGCCTGTCCTGCTGAGTTACTCCAGCTTTTTATGTCTCTCACCAGCAAATTAATGGTGTCCTGTCAAACACCTTGATCTCCAAAACCAGCCTGATCAGACCACTGTTTGGCCAACTTAATTGTGTGATAGTCTAGCAGGGACTATCCATGTATTATTCAACTCCAAAGGCACTACCTTTCTGGATTCAAGCTTTTGTAATTTACCTGGATCTCAACCACTGGGTGGTCTTGTCCCAGAGGAAGTTCATAAATCATACGAGCAGAATTAGGCCATTCGGCCCATCACGTCTACTCCGCCATTCAATCATGGCTGATCCATTTTTCCCTCGCAAACCCATTCTCCTGCCTTCTCCCCTTAAACCCTGGCACCCTTACTAATTAAGAATCTGTCAATCTCTGCCTTAAATATATCTATTGACTTGGATTCCACAGCCTTCTATGGCAATGAATTCCAGATTCACCATTCTCTGACTAAAAAAACTCCTCATCTGCTTTCTAAAGGTACATATTTTTATTCTGATGCTATGGCCTCGGCCTCTGTTCCTAGACTTTCCCACTTGTGGAAACATCCTCCCCACATCCACTCTATTCAGGCCTTTCACTATTTGGAAAGAGAGTGTGTGTGGGCTGCACGCTGGACTAGTTCCATAGTGGTTGATCACTGATCTCCTGCTCCCCTTTCAACCCACAGCTCAGCACCGACCTGTGTTCAGTTTCACATCCCAGAGCATTGAATATCTTTCCCGGTTCACCAGACTGATTCCTGGGATGTCAGGACTGTCTTATGAAGAAAGACTGGATAGACTTGGTTTATACTCTCTAGAATTTAGAAGATTGAGAGGGGATCTTATAGAAACTTACAAAATTCTAAAGGGGTTGGACAGGCTAGATGCAGGAAGATTGTTCCCGATGTTAGGGAAGTCCAGGACAAGGGGCACAGCTTAAGGATAAAGGGGAAATCCTTTAAAACCGAGATTAGAAGAACTTTTTTCACACAGAGAGTGGTGAATCTCTGGAACTCTCTGACACAGAGGGTAGTTGAGGCCAGTTCATTGGCTATATTTAAGAGGGAGTTAGATGTGGCCCTTGTGGCTAAGGGGATCAGGGGGTATGGAGAGAAGGCAGGTACGGGATACATGATCATATCGAATGGCGGTGCAGGCTCGAAGGGCCGAATGGCCTACTCCTGCACCTAATTTCTATGTTTCTATGTTTCCATCTCACCACCGAAAGCGGCTGTTCCCTCTCCTGAACGGGGGCTACATGTGGAGTGGGCAACGTGTGTGTGTGTGTGTGTGTGTGTGTGTGTGTGTGTGTGTGTGTGTGTGTGTGTGTGTGTGTGTGTGTGTGTGTGTGTGTGTGTGTGTGTGTGTGTGTGTGTGTGTGTGTGTGTGTGTGTGTGTGTGTGTGTGTGTGTGTGTGTGTGTGTGTGTGTGTGTGTGTGTGTGTGTGTGTGTGTGTGTGTGTGTGTGTGTGTGTGTGTGTGTGTGTGTGTGTGTGTGTGTGTGTGTGTGTGTGTGTGTGTGTGTGTGTGTGTGTGTGTGTGTGTGTGTGTCGTCCCACCAGCAGAGCGGCAGGGCCCATCACTTGCCCGGTTACCACACAACTCACCGTCGGTAACTCCACGCGGTTGCGGGCTTCGAAAACCGACCCGTCCCCAGGAGCCGAGAGGATCGGGCGACAGGGAAACAGCGAGTCAGTGATGGCAAACAAGGTACTTTATTCATCAAACAACAACACGATGCAACGGGGCGGGGGGAAGGAAATGGAGGGGCCCTGTGTGTTGGGATGGAGCCATGGGCGAGGGTGAGGTCACCTTTACCCGGCCCGGCACAGGGTCGGTGGTTAAAGGATGGGTCTGAACTCACACAGTGACTCGCACCGTGAACAACCCAAACTCACTAATCGCTCCCCCTGACCCCCTCCACAACTCGGCAAGTGTTTGCCCCAAGGGTGGACTCGAGGCAAACACTAACGAGTGGCAGTGAATCTGTCACATAACCAACAGCCAGAGTCCGAAGAAGGACCCTGACCCAAAACGTCGCCTCTCCATTCCCTCCAGATGCTGCCTGACCCACGGAGTTACTCCAGCACGTTGGGTTTTAACCAACACCTTGGTCGGCATGGACGAGCTGGGCTGAAGGGCCTGTTTCCGTGCTGCTTCACTATGACCAACTTTATTTCACGGACTGGGTTCTTCAGAGAGAGAGAGAGACAGAGACAGAGAGGGAGAGAGACCCCCTGTCGGTCCCCAGTGGAGTTCTCTCTACAAGGGAGTCGTCCCCCGTCACATCTGGGGTGGAGAGTGTTGCACAGAGCCGTGGTGTGTAATAAACCAGCCGCCTGCAACGTCTGCAGCGAGGAAGAGACCGTGTTCCACGTGTGTATGGAGTGTGAGGGGTTGCTGCCCCTGCACCAATATCTGAAGCAGCTGCTCCTCAAGTTTTGGTTGCATTTTAGTCCAACGATCCTGGTGTTTGGGCAGGGAGTGGGGAGGGCCGATCGGGAAGGTGGGATCTCCCTGTCGGTTTGCTCCTGGGCCTGGCCAAGATGGCCATTCGCGGGTCCAGGCAGCGGGCGGTCGATGGTCACACCATCTTCGGGGCCTACGTCCGTGCTCGCGTGTCCCTGCAGAGGGAACACGCAATGTCCATGGGGACTCTGGAGCTACTTGCCACGGGCGGTCGGTCGAGAGCGTTGTAGATAAAGATTACATCGTTGTACTATAATGACCACTTGATGTATTGTGACCATTGAACATTTTTGTACTTTTGGTAACTGTAATATGCAAACGGTGAATAAAGTCCTAGGAATGGAAAAAAAAAAGAGACCCCCTCACCCGTCCTTACACTAAGGTCTCGACCCGAAACGTCACCCATTCCTTCTCTCCGGAGATGCTGCCTGTCCTGCTGAGTTACTCCGGCTTTTTGTGTCTATCTTGTTACACTAAGCGAAATACTTTGGACCAAGCTCGTTGATGATACTACAAACTGTCAAATTAAAATATCACGGAATCACTTTTACAATGCAAGGTAACCCAAAACAAAAACGGTGATCTATTATCCTGCACATCCACCCGAGAGAGAGAGAGGTTTGTCAGGGTTTGTCAGGGAGCGCTCCCTCACCACTCCGCCAGGAAGCCAGCCTTATCCTTATTCAGATTCACTGACCTTCGTCAGATCCAGAACCTGCTCCCCTTCATTCATCCATATGTTGAACTGTTCACTCACGGCCTGTGTCCCTGGAGCAGGTGAACACTCTTTTGGTTTAGTTTGGAAATACAGCGCGGAAACAGGCCCTTCGGCCCACCGAGTCCATGTCCACTACACTAGCACTATTCTACACACACTCGGGACAATTTACAAGTTTACCAAGCCAAATCACCTACAAACCTGCATGTTTTTGGAGTGTGGGAGGAAACTGGAGCACCTGGAGAAAACCCACTTGGTCACAGAGAGAACATTCAAATTCTGCACAAACAGCATCCGTAGTCAGGATTGAACCCGGGTCTCTGGCGCTGTAAGGCAGCAATGCTGCCCTTTTCTCCAGAACATCTCCAAACTTTGCACGAGGAAACCTGTCCCATGCAAGTATTACACTGTTGAATCCTAGGCTCGGTACTAGACTAGCATTCTATCCAGAATTACCTTAGAGACACAAACACTGCATCAGTGCTTATGTCGGTTCTTCCAAAAGAACTACAATCCAGCCCACCTCCAAACATACTAATGAGCCCCCTGCACCTTCCACACAAGGGCAACTCACTCTGTGAGAAGTCATCTCCCTGTCGCCCCTGCTCACATGGGTCTGCTGTTGCACCTTCTGCCCTGTGGAAAGTAAAGACACCATCTCTTCCTCTGCCCATTCCCTCCACAGATGCTGCCTGACCCGCTGAGTTCCTCCAACACCTTTGTGTGTTTTTGCACAAGACTCCAGCATCTGCAGTTCCTTCTGTCACCATCTTGTCTCGTGTGCCTCTCACACAACATTGTCACAGGATATCAACACGCACCCTGGGGAAAGGGGGGCATGGTGCAAATCTAACACAAGAGCATGATTAATGGCAAGGTGCAAGGCATCTGGGGCACTCTGGCGGAGATGCCAACATTACATTAGCATTTTGTGATGAAAGGCATCGCCACTTTCAGCAAGAGGTCAAAGGACACTTTCCAGGAAATACTGTTACTTCACTTCCTGTTGTAGGCACCATTTTTTCCCATAAGCTACATGACTGAAGAAACTTACATGTAAAACAAATGCATTCCCAGTTTAAACATCAGAACAACAATCTCATTGCCCAGTACCAAGCAAAGAGCATTTTATATACAATAATTTCACCTCGTGGTTAAAAAGGCATTTTATAATTTCTCTAGATGTTGTCAAACGAATTGAGCCGCTGGTGACCATTGGGATGAAACTTCAGTTTAAATCATGCTTAAAAGCAGAAATATACATTGGTGGCATGATAGAGAGTTTGGAGCAAAGAGCCTGAAGAAACTGTTACCTGGTGAGGAGGTGAAGCTGGACATTAAATGCTGGGGTAACTCAGCAGGTCAGGCGGCATCTCTGGAGAACATGGATAGGTGACCTTTCAGTCAGCACCCGTCCACTGAGTCTGAAGAAGGGTTCTGACCCGAAACGTCACCTATCCATGTTCTCCAGACTTGCTGCCTGACCCGCTGAGTTCATCCAGTACTTTGTGTCCCTTTGTGTAAATTGGCATCTGCAGCTCTTGTTTCCACACTGAAGCTGGGCGTTGTTCATTTAATTGAAGGCTGTGCAGAGATCATACACATTGCAGCTGAGCAGGATCTGTGGTGGTCAATGCAATTGGAAAGGAGTCGGGTCTAATGTTGGTTGAACAGCATCTGTGTTCGGGCTCCTTATACGGGGCAGGGGCAGGGGCAGTACAGTCCCCTCCTCCCACTGTCTGGGTGCGTGGATGAAGGGCCTGCACTCATGCTGTGTTCACACCTGAAGTAGATGAGACTAGATGTACTGATAAGTTAGATGGGAGCAGGACGAGGCCATTCAGCCCCTCAGGCCTATTCTGCCTTTCAATTAGCTGATGTGCATCCTAAATTCATTAGAACCAATTGGTTTTCATCACAACATAAAAATAGATCTCTGTTTTAAAATTCCCACTTGATTCCCATCCTGGAATTCCAGTCCCCTCTGTGTGGTGAAGTCGTTGCTGACATGAACAACTAGATTTTAACCTACCATCTCACAATCATCAAACTCTCAGATTCCGGTCTTTTGCACTCAGCGGAAAGCAATCTTGCTTCATAGGTCTTCATAATTAACCCTCTGTCTCTGGAGTTATTCTGGTGAGCCAGTAACCCAGCCTCTATCTAATCTAATCTATCTACCGCTGAATGCATCGTTATAGTCATACAGTGTGGAAACAGGCCCTTCAGCCCAATTTGCCCACACCAACCAACATGGCCCATTTACATTAATCCCACCTGCCTGCGTTTGGCCCATATCCCTCAAACCTGTCTTATCCATGCACCTGTCCAAATGTTTCTTAAACATTGTGATAGCACCTGCGTCAACTACCTCCTCCGGCAGCTCGTTCCACACACCCTGCACCCTTTGTGTGAAAAGGCTACCCATCAGGTTCTTATTAACTCTTTCCCCCCTCACCGTAAACCTATGTCCTGTGATTCTTGATTCACCTGCTTTGGGCCAGAGACTGTGCATCTACCCGATCTATTCCTCTCAAGATCAAGTTTGCGATCAGTGCCTAAAAGCTGCTCCAGCCCAGGTCACATGAGAGGAGGAGGTGCTGCCCATAGGTCCCTGTGTATTTAGTTGCTTCAAAGTGAGTTGTTGGGTTGAAGGGTCGAGGTCCATTCATAGCAGGGGGATGAATGACTGACGGGTTGGCACAGACCTGAACATTCCCAGCCTATTCCCACTTCCTAATGATATTCCGGACACACAATGTGCTTGGCCATTGAGTGGACACCTGCTGGTGAGGAGAGAACTCCAGAGTTTTGGGTCTGCACAGCTAAAATACAATGAGAATAGCCCGAGGATAGATTTTGAGGGAAGTTGTATCTTGGGGGCGTTAAAGCTGTTCAAGCTGAAGGAGTTACAGAAGTGGGGAGGAGGGATGTCAGGGAAACAAGTGTTTGTAGACTGGAAGCTTTAGGTCAGTAAACGTAAGGGTGATACGTATGAGGAAGGTATTGGATGGGTAAGGGTTGGGATGATTCAGAGGATGGCTATGGAAGGAATACCAAATGGCTAAGGACATGGAGAAACCAGGAACTGCAGATGCTAGTTTTCAAAAAAGGACACAAAGGGCTGGAGCATTTCTGGAGAACGTGGATAACTGACTTTTCAGATCAGGATCTGAAGATGGATCCCAACCCGAAATGTCCCCTGGCCATGTTCTCCAGGCATGCTGCCTGAGCTGCTGAGTTAGCCCAGGCCTTTGTGGCTAAAGGGGCGGTATGGGCACAGAGCAGATAAGGAGGTAATATATAATGGGTAAGGGCATGGGTGGGTGCAGGGCGGTTAAGTTAAACACCAAGCTGAGAGTGACTGGTGGTTTACAAATGGTGCACGTTTCACAGTCAGTTGGTGAAGCTGATTACTGCTCCACACCCTGAGTCCTCCAACCAGGTCAGCCACTTATTCAAACCCACAGCATCTTGACTTTTCCCTCTGAGATTCGATGTACTCGTGGATTCGGAACTTGGGCTCATTGGGTTGATTGGCAGATCTCTGCTTCAGTTCCCTGGAAAGAAACAGTGAGTTTGTTACTTTACAGGTATTTGGGGTCAGTTTTCTAACAGGCCCTTGATTTGGGCTTTGGGAAAAAGGATCTTCATCTTTCCAAGGACAACCCATTGAACCATGGATCCATCAGACAGTGGAACTGAATCATTCACCTCAACCCAACCGGGCAACTGGAACATCTGGTAGAATGGGCGGAGGGATGGGGTGGCAGATGGAAGTTTAATGCTGGGCAATGTGAGGTGTTACATTTTGGTGGGCAGAAGGAGAAGGGGCAATATAAACTGAGAGGGATAATTCAAAAATAAGGTGCAAGAACAGAGGGATTTGGCAGGGTCAGATGGAGAAAGTTGCTCAATATGTGCGCAGAACAGTGAGCTTTACAGCCAATGCCCCTGTCCCACTTAGGAAACAGGGGAAACTGAACGGAGACCTCTGGAGACTTTGCGCCCCACCCAAGGTTTCCGTGCGGTTCACGGAGGTTTTTGTCAGTCTCCCTACCTGCTTCCACCACCTGCAACCTCCGGGAACCGCACGGAAACCTAAGGTGGGGCGCAAAGTCTCCAGAGGTTTCCGTTCAGGTTTCCTAAGTGGGACAGGGGCATAAGTGGGACGGGGGCATTTGGGCACAGACAACAAGGGCAAGAAGGTCAGTATGAATCTTTTTTTAAAGTACTAGTTCGGCCACAATTCGAGTACAGTGCTTGGTTCCAGATGCTACGCTTTATTTGGAGAGGACACGGAAAAGATTTACAGGCATGTTTCCAGGAATCATGGAATTGATGAGGATTGACTGAAGCTGGGAATCGCCTTGGAAAAGCGAAGGTTGTGGGGAGATATGAAGTTCCGGTGGTGGTGTTCAAGACCGTGACCGTCTCAGACAGAGTCAAAGCCGCTGCATTGGCAGAAAGATCAGACACTGAGGAACATCGAATGAAGATTAAAGAACAAATAGTGACACAAATTTAAATGATTCTCACTCGCTGAGTGGCCGGGGTCTGCAATGCACTGCCTTGGTCATAGAGTTTAGTTTAGTTTAGTTTATTGTCACTTTTACTTTGGGAAAGTGAAAAGCTTTGATTGCGTGCTGTTCAGTCAGTGGAAAGACAATACATTATTACAATCGAGCCGTGCACAGTGTTTAGACACATGATGGTAGACAAAAGTGCTGGAGAAACTCAGCGGGTGCGGCAGCATCTATGGAGCGAAGGAAATAGGCAACGTTTCGGAACGAAACGTTGCCTATTTCCTTCGCTCCATAGATGCTGCCGCACCCGCTGAGTTTCTCCAGCACTTTTGTCTACCTTCGCTTTTCCAGCATCTGCAGTTCCTTCTTGAACGTAGACACATGACAAAGGGAATTATGTGAATAATATTTACTGCAAGATAAAGTCCAGTAAATTCTGATCAAAGATAGCCCGAGGTTCCCCAATGAGGTACATGGTAGCTCAGGAGTGCTATCCACCTCATTGGAAACACTCGGACTATCTTTGACCTGGATTCAATGGCAGCGTTCAAAATGGGACTGAATAAAAATCATAAGTGAGAGAATTTGCAGGGACGAGGGAAGAGGATAGAGGTGGGTCTAGGCCAAAGGTCCCCACATAGAACTAGTCCAGACTCAAAGAGTTGAATGGCCTCATAACCACTCTCTGACAGAGCCCGTGCTGTCTGGGTACCCTCAGAACAACTAGAGTTTGGTAATAAAAACAACCTTGCCGCCCACATCACAAACGCAAATTAAATAATAACTTACTTTGCTACGGCAAGAAATGCTAGTTCAACATTGATGCCAGTTTTGGCACTGGTCTCTATGAAAGGAACGCCATATTCCTGTGGATCAGAAAGAGGGAACTCATTATCTTGCAATCAGTTGTAACATCAGTTACATGATGCCTTCAAAACCTCATACATCCCCTTTTACAGCCAATGAAGTATTTGGAAGAGCAGTTATTGGTGTAAATAACAAGCATAACAGCCAATGACAGACAGCAAGATCTCAAAAACAGATTGCATTATGTTGCTGATCCTATTTGAGGGATAAATATGTAAACACACATCAACTTCCACAGCTGCCACGGGATCTTGTGGCCCTCAGTGTGAGCTCCGTTTCGTATCACACCTGACCGACACCTGCAGCATCGCAGGACTGGATTGTCAGTCGGAGTTTGTGCTCAACAACCTGGGCCTGCAGTCTTGGAGGTGAAAATAATCCCCCCCCCCCCCCATGTTCTCTCTCACAATGTTCACCTTTTCCTCCTGCCACCCTCCCTATTACCCTGATCCATTACCCTCCCACATCTGGTTCTCCCCATCTATCACCCACACACCCACCCACTCCTATCCCCTTCTCTACCTGGTTCCATCTGCCCATCATCCGTCCTTTATCTGTTTCCCCCTTTCACCCACTAGCCTCTGGGCTTTAAACTCCAACCACCTCCTCCTACCTCACTTGGCTCTGATTGTCTAATTTTCCCCCACCTCATCTGGTTCCACATCACCCACCAGCTCCTGCCTTCCCCCTCCCACTACCCTCTTAATAGTATCGTCCCTTCACACTCTCAGTTTCAACCTGAAACGTTTACCATCCTTTTGCCTCCACAGATGCTGCCTGATCCATTGTTTCCTCCGACAGTTTGTCTTTGTTGCTCCAGGTTCCAGCACGTGGAATCCCTTGTATTGGCAATATTGAACCTCGTATAGTTAAATTCTAGGAAATGAGATGCAAGGTCACGATTTTGTGCAATTGAATGGGGGGGTGTGTTCACCTTACCCTGGCAAGTCTCTCTCCTTCTTCTCTCTTGATGGCCCTCTCACCTGTTATGTCAGCCTGCAACAACAAAACACATCAGCTCAGGATGGATGTCAAGCATTTGAACAGTAGGTTATCCTGTGACATAATAGTCAACTCGAGTAGGAATAACTTAAATAGGAATCCCAATGCGTGATCCACAAAAGGCAAGAGTGCAGGTACACAAGTACTGTGGGCAGCAAACAGAATGTTATCATTTAGTGCAAAGAGTATTGAACACAACTGTAGGACGTTGATGCCTCAGTTGTTCAGGACATTGGTGAGACCACAGCTGGAGTTCTACATATTGTACCCCTCTCCTTATGTACGGGAGGATGTTAATGCATTGGCAGCCGTTCAGACAGGGTTTACTCGACTCATACCTGGAATGGTTGGGTCGTCTAAGGAGGAATGGTTGCTCAGGCTAGGCGTAGATTGGCTGGAGTTGAAAAGAGTGAGAGAGGTCTTGATTTAAACATGAATAAAAAGCAGAAACAAAGAACTGAAGATGCTGGTTTATATCAAAGATGGACACAAAGTGCTGGAGTATCTCAGTGGGTCAGGCAGCATCTCTGGAGAAAATAGATGGATGACGTTTCTGGTCAGGACCTTCTTTAGTTTAAAGATGGGTCTTGACCCGAAACGTCACCCATCCTATTTCTCCAGAGATGCTGCCCGACCCGCTGATTTACTCCAGCACTTTGTGTCTATCTTGAGTAAAACGCAAGCCAGTGGAGGAACTCAGCAGTTCAAGCAGCATCTGTGAGGTTGGATAGGGAGAGTTGCTGTTGGAGAATCTAAAACGTGAGGTCCCTGTTTAAAAATAAGGGGCCATCCATTTAAGTCACATTTAAATATTTGTTGTTTCTCTCAGGACGTTGAGGTCTTGAAACAGCTTTCCTCAAAGCTTGACCATCTAAATGTCTTCAAGACAGAGATATATGAATTATGGTGTAGAAATGGTGAAAGATTATTGTGTATAGGTGGGAATGTGGAGTGGTGGTTACAGTTAGATCGGCCATGGAATGATTGAATGACACTATAGGCTTGAGGGGCTGAGTGGCCTTCTCCTGTTCCTAGTTGTATGTTTTATTAAACATTTTGTGCTTGTTAAACTTGGTTAACGTACTGTGCTGTGCTGAATGAGAGCAAAAGACATCAAAGAAAATTTAAGCGCTACAAATCCTGAATACGTGTGCTTGTCTGTACGGAGTTTGTACGTTCACCCCATGATCTGCGTGGGTTTACTCTGGGATCTCCACCCACATTCCAAAGACGTACAGGTTTGTAGGCTAACGGGATTGGTATACATGTCAATTGTCGCTAGTGCGTGAAGGATAGTATTGGCCTGCGGGGATTGTTGGTCGGTACGGGCTCGGTGGGCCGAAGGGCCATGTTTCCGCGCTACATCTGCAAACTCTAAAAAATAGTGTAGATTGAATAATAGAGAGTTAGACATGATAATACAGAGATTCTAGTATTTTATTCTAATATGACCTTAGATAGAGAGGATAAATTGGATTAGAAAAATTACTTCCAGCCACTGTGTCTTCATTACTTTCGCGAGATTGATGATCTATGCAAATTTATTCGATTATTTAATGACCAACATATATCCTGGATGAGTTTACTCTGAAGGACTGTAGAAACAAATTGTGACAGATAGTGGAACAAAGCACACCAATGTCACTACTTCTACGAACTCTGAGGAAATTTGGCCAATGCCAAATGATGCGCAGCAATTTGTACAAATGCAGCCAACATCACTTAAGGTT
Source organism: Leucoraja erinaceus (assembly GCF_028641065.1). Classification (NCBI taxonomy): domain Eukaryota; kingdom Metazoa; phylum Chordata; class Chondrichthyes; order Rajiformes; family Rajidae; genus Leucoraja; species Leucoraja erinaceus. The sequence goes on along the minus strand of NC_073399.1, from coordinate 18,322,187 downwards.
TTGAGTGAGAGATTAAGGGGCAGGTGCCATAAACAATAGGTGGAGCGGCAAATACGAACCTGGAAAGCAATGAAGTTAAGAAAGACAGAGTAAAGAGTATGGACACATAAGGAATGGCAGGTGCTGGCTTACAACCATATAACCATATAACAATTACAGCACGGAAACAGGCCATCTCGGCCCTTCTAGTCCGTGCCGAACACGTATTCTCCCTAGTCCCATCTACCTGCACTCAGACCATAACCCTCCATTCCTTTCCCGTCCATATAACTGTCCAATTTATTTTTAAATGATAAAATCGAACCTGCCTCCACCACCTTCACTGGAAGCTCATTCCACACAGCCACCACTCTCTGAGTAAAGAAGTTCCCCCTCATGTTACCCCTAAACTTATGTCCCTTAATTCTCAAGTCATGTCCTCTTGTTCGAACCTTCCCTACTCTCAGTGGGAAAAGCTTATCCACGTCAACTCTGTCTATCTCTCTCATCATTTTAAAGACCTCTATCAAGTCCCCCCTTAACCTTCTGCGCTCCAAAGAATAAAGACCTAACTTGTTCAACCTTTCTCTATAACTTAGTTGCTGAAACCCAGGCAACATTCTAGTAAATCTCCTCTGTACTCTCTCTATTTTGTTGACATCCTTCCTATAATTAGGCGACCAAAATTGTACACCATACTCCAGAATTGGCCTCACCAATGCCTTGTACAATTTTAACATTACATCCCAACTTCTATACTCAATGCTCTGATTTATAAAGGCCAGCAAACCAAAAGCTTTCTTTACCACCCTATCTACATGAGATTCCACCTTCAGGGAACTGTGCACAGTTATTCCCAGATCCCTCTGTTCAACTGCATTCTTCAATTCCCTACCATTTACCATGTATGTCCTATTTTGATTTGTCCTGCCAAGATGTAGCACCTCACACTTATCAGCATTAAACTCCATCTGCCATCTTTCAGCCCACTCTTCCAACTGGCATAAATCTCTCTGTAGACTTTGAAAATCTACTTCATTATCCACAACACCATCTATCTTAGTATCATCTGCATACTTACTAATCCAATTTACCACACCATCATCCAGATCATTGATGTACATGACAAACAACAGTGGACCCAACACAGATCCCTGTGGCACCCCACTAGTCACTGGCCTCCAACCTGACAAACAGCCATCCACCATTACTCTCTGGCGTCTCCCATTCAGCCACTGTTGAATCCATCTTGCTACTCCACCTTTAATACCCAACAATTAAACATTCTTAACCAACCTTCCGTGAGGAACCTTGTCAAAGGCCTTACTGAAGTCCATATACACAACATCCACTGCTTTACCCTCATCAATTTCCCGAGTAACCTCTTCAAAACATTCAAGAAGATTAGTCAAACATGACCTTCCAGGCACAAATCCATGTTGACTGTTCCTAATCAGACCCTGTTTATCCAGATGCTTATATATATTATCTCTAAGTATCCTTTCCATTAATTTGCCCACCACTGACGTCAAACTAACAGGTCTATAATTGCTAGGTTTACTCTTAGAACCCTTTTTAAACAATGGAACAACATGCGCAGTACGCCAATCCTCCGGCACTATTCCCGTTTCTAATGACATTTGAAATATTTCTGTCATAGCCCCTGCTATTTCTACACTAACTTCCCTCAATGTCCTAGGGAATATCCTGTCAGGACCTGGAGGCTTATCCACTTTTATATTTCTCAAAAGTGTCAGTACTTCCTCTTCTTTGAATTTCATAGTTTCCATAGCTACTCTACTTGTTTCCCTTACCTCACATAATTCAATATCCTTCTCCTTGGTGAATACTGAAGAAAATAAATTGTTCAATATCTCCCCCATCTCTTTTGGCTCTGCAGATAGCTGTCCACTCTGACTCTCTAATGGACCAATTTTATCCCTCGTTATCCTTTTGCTATTAATATAGCTGTAGAAACCCTTTGGATTTACTTTCACCTTACTTGCCAAAGCAACCTCATATCTTCTTTTAGCTTTTCTAATTTCATTCTTAAGATTCTTTTTACATTCTTTATACTCCTCAAGCACCTTATTTACTCCATGCTGCCTATAATTATTGTAGATCTCTCTCTTTTTCTGAACCATGTGTCCAATTTCCCTTGAAAACCATGGCTCTTTCCAATTTTTACTATTTCCTTTCAACCGAACAGGGACATAAAGATTCGGTACTCTTAAAATTTCACCTTTAAATGTCCTCCATTTCTCTTCCACATCTTTCCCATAAAAAAAATGTCCCAATTTACTCCTTTTAAATCCTTTCGCATCTCCTCAAAGTTAGCCTTTCTCCAATCAAAAATCTCAACCCTAGGTCCAGTTCTGCCCCTCTCCATAATTATATTGAAACTAATGGTATTGTGATCACTGGTCCCGAACTGTTCCCCAACGCATACCTCTGCCACCTGACCTGTCTCATTTCCTAACAGGAGGTCCCTTCTCTAGTAGGTACTTCTATGTATTGCTGCAAAAAACTATCCTGCACACATTTTACAAACTCCAAACCATCCAGCCCATTTACAGAATGTGTTTTCCAGTCTATGTGTGGAAAATTGAAATCTCCCACAATCACTACCTTGTGCTTACTACTAATATCTGCGATCTCCTTACATATTTGCTCTTCCAATTCTCGCTCCCCATTTGGCGGTCTATAATACACCCCTATAAGTGTTGCTACCCCTTTCCCATTTCTCAGTTCCACCCAAATGGCCTCCCTAGACGAGCCCTCTAATCTATCCTGCCAAAGCTCTGCTGTAATATCTTCCCTGATAAAGCAATGCAACACCTCCACCTCTTGCCCCTCCAATTCTATCACACCTGAAGCAACAAAATCCTGGAATATTTAGTTTCCAATCACAGACCTCCTGCAACCATGTTTCACAGATCGCCACAACATCATACTTCCAGGTGTCAATCCAGGCTCTAAGTTCATCCGCCTTTCTTACAATGCTCCTAGTATTAAAATATACACATTTAAGAAACCCACCCTCTCTTATTCTCTGTTTATTGTCTTTTTCTTCTCTCTCCCCTACATTTTGGGTCAGAGTGCTACCATTCTCTGCCCCCTGCTTCACACACTGACTGCAAGCTTTCCCAATTTGAGTCCCTCCCCCCCAACCGTTCTAGTTTAAAGTCCCCCCAGTAGCCTTTGCAAATCTCCCCGCCAGGATATTGGTCCCCCTCGAGTTCAAGTGCAACCCGTCCTTTCTGTACAGGTCGCACCTTCCCCAAAAGAGGTCCCAATGATCCAGAAACTTGAATCCATACCCACTGCACCAGTCCCTCATCCACTCATTTATCCTCCACCTCGCTCCATTCCTACTCTCACTGTCGCGTGGCAGTAATCCTGAGATTGTTACCTTTGCAGTCCTTCTCCTTAACTCTCTACCTAACTCCCTAAATTCTTCTTTCAGGACCTCTTCTCTTTTTTTACCTATGTCGTTGGTACCTATATGTACCACAACCTCAGGCTCCTCTCCCTTCCATTTCAGGATTTCTTGGACACGTTCAGACATATCCTTGACCCCGGCACCAGGGAGACAAACTACCATCCGGGTCTCCTGTCTGTGTCCACAGAATCGCCTATCCGACCCCCTGACTATAGAGTCCCCTATTACTATTGTCCTCCTCTTCTTTTCCTTACCCTTCTGAGCAGCCGGACCGGTCTTTGTGCTGGAGGTCCGGCCGCTGTCGCTGCCCCCAGGTAGGCTGTCTCCCCCAACCGTACTCAAACAGGAGTACTTATTTTCAAGGTGTACAGCCACCGGGGTACTCACCAGTCCCTGCCTCTGCCCATTGCCCTTCCTAACTGTGACCCAGTTGTCTGCCTCCCGTGGTCTTGGAGTGACCACCTCTCTGTAACTCCTTTCTCTGACCTCCTCGCTCTCCCTGACCAGACAGAGGTCATCGAGCTGCTGCTCCAGGTTCCTAACACGCTCCCTTAGGAGCCCCATCTCGACGCACCTGGCGCAGATGTGGACGTCTGGAGGGCACTCAGACTCCATGACCTCCCACATATGACATCCAGAACAGTAAACTGCCCTGGCCCTCATTCTTCCCCTTATCCGAAAGTAAAGAGCATGTCCATCTTAACATCATTAGACTGGGATATAAAGTCTGACGATAGACACAAAATGCTGGAGTAACTGAGTGGACTCAGCAGCATCTCTGGATAGAAGGGATGGGTGACCTTTCTTCACACTGACCAGCATCTGCAGTTCCTTCCTACATTCCAAAAAGTCTGAAGACTGGGGAACTGTCAGTGGCACAGTGTCACGGCTAGTCGAGCTGATGCCCGTCTGCTCCAGCGACCATGGTTCAACCCTGACCTCCAGTCTTGTCTGTGTGGAGTTTGCACGTTCTCCCTGTGACCGCACAGGGTTTTTCCAGGCTCTCCCATTTCCTCCCACATCCCAGTGCAGTGCAGGTTACTAAGTTAATGGCCGCTATAACCGGCTCCGAATGTGTAGGTGAGCGTTAGAATTGGGGTGAATTGATGGGATTGTGCGGAGAATCAAAAGGGATCAGTGTAAATGGGTATTTCTTGCAATGTGGACTTGGTGGGTCGACAGATCTGTTTTGGGAGCTGTGTGCCTGTGACTATAAAATGTATTTAGACATGAAAACATTGTTGAAACTTGGTGCCAATGTGATGGGACTTCAGTTTACTGTCACATCAGACCTTCAATTATACAGTCCCACCCTCTCTGATATCACACAGTATGACATCCCACCTCATTTTGAACTTTAATGTACAGTCTAGGTTGATCTGCTCTCACCATTCACTTTTTTAAAATCAATTTCTCCACTATATATATGCCCCCATCATGATCATAAACACTGGCGTTCATCACCCTATAGGGCGGCACAGTGGTGCAGCAGCAAAGTTGCTGCCAGTCAGTGCCAGAGACCTGGGTCTGATCCTGACTCCAGGTGTTGCCTGTATAGAGTTTGTCCGTTCTCCCTGTGACCACGTAGGTTTCCTCTGGGTGCTCCGGCAACCTCCCACATTTTAAAGACAAGCAGGTTGGTAGGTTAATTGGCTTCTGTAAATTGTCCCTAGTGTGTAGGATGCAAAACTGGTGTATGGGTGATTGGCAGTCGGTGTGGACTCAGAGGGACGAGGGACCTGTTTCCACACTGTATCTGTAAACTAAACAAAACCATACCTCTGCACAAATACAGTGCCACAAATACGGTACCATACAGTCTGTGTTGGTTGTCCCACACTGTGTGACAATGGAGTGCGTCAAAGCTTACACCGGAACAGCTCACCCATTTCCACCAGGTGTCCCGGACCTACAATTAGGAGCCCTTATTACTGAGCAGCTGACTCAGATAAATGGCACTGAGGCCAGATGAGATGCTGATCTAACAGCTTGGCATTTGGTGCTCAATTAAAACCAACAGTGCCATGTCTAACTTGGGGATTTTAGAAAGTTAGCTGACGTACTCCAAATGCTTCAGTATTGCCTCTGAGTTACAATGGTCACAGATTTGAAGTCAGAGGCAGCAAAAGCATTGATGTATTGAGGGATAAGGGGAGAAGGCAGGAACAGCAGCTGGGTTTGGATGATCAACCACAATCATACTGAATGGTGGAGCAGGCTTCAAGTGCTGAAGACTTTAACATTGTGAAGCCGGCGGTCTCTGGTAGGAAGAGGCCGACTCGGGAGCTCCATGCTTGCGGAGGGAGTTTCAACCACCCCGACGCAGGAGTTTCGATCACCCCGACGGGGTCTCGATCGCCGGCTGCGGGGCCTTTGATCGCCCTGACTGTGGATTGTTTGACTGCCCCGACCGCGGGAGAACAAGAGGAAGTAGATTGAACTTTATTGCCTTCCACCACAGTGAGGAATATGGAATCCACTGTGGTGGATGTTTATGGTAACTTTTATATGGTTGTGTGTCTTGTTGCTTTTCACTTAGTATGGCTGTATGGTAACTCAAATTTCACTGTTCCTTAATTGGTAGATGTGACAATAAACTGATCTTGAAACCTTGAAACTCTTAATCCAGTTCCTATTTTCCATGTTTCTCCGGTTAAGGTTACTAATCATTCAGCTTTGTGTTTAATGCAACCTTTATGTGCTTTCCCTTGGGGAAATAATGAAGCAACGTTGAGTCTGAAGAAGGGTCTCGACCCAAAACATCACCCAGGCCTTCTCTCCAGAGATGCTGCCTGTCCCAGTTACTCCAGCATTATGTGTCTACCTTCGATTTAAACCAGCATCTGCAGTTCTTTCCTGTGCACAAGCTAAATTGAGATTCTGGCTGTGACAGTTCGTTAAAATTCAATTACACAGCATTATAAAATAAGTTGAAACAGTAAGTACCCACCTTGTTACCAAGCAACATGATGACCACATCCTGTTGTGCATATTCATGTACTTCTGTTAACCAGGCCTGCAAGATTGGACAGATACAATGTTGAAAAAAATGCTCTTTAAAAATATATTTATGTGTATTAAATGGAAGTTACAAAATGCTCGAGGCATCTCTGATGAATCCAGAGCGTTATGGAAACGACATTCCAATATGATGACCATCAGATCATGATTATGGGGTGGCACGGCAGCGCAGCTGTAGAGTTGCTGCCTCACAGTGCCAGAGACCTGGATTCGATCCTGACTACCAGTGCTGTCTGTACGGAGTTTGTACGTTCTCTCGGCAACCTGTATGGATTTTCCCTGAGGGTCCCAGTTTCCTCCCACACTCCAAAGATGTATAGGCTTGTGGGCTAATTGACTTGGTAAAATTGTAAGTTGTCGCTAGTGTATGCAGGAACGTATTAGTGTGCAGGGATCGCTGGTCGGCACGGACCCGGTGGGCCGAAGGGCATGTTTACGTGCTATATCTCTAAAGTAATGTCACCAGCAACTACAGGTCATTAGGCCCAAGGGTAAGGCACAAGGTGAAGAATAACTGTCTGCCCAAACAATTACTCCCAGACCAGGTCATGCAATGGTCAGATAGAGTAAAGCTTCTTTGACTGTTACATCAAATGGCCCCAGAGCAGGTCCAAAGGTCACTGTGTCCAGTGTCAATAGTGCTTGGTTGTCAGATGTACAGGGTATGGAACAATGAAATGTTGCTAGCTGCAGCTTTACATGCAAATTAATGCAACAGCACACAGATAATAAGACCGCAAATGATCAGTAATATTCGGTATTGCCTAGGTTGTATGTAAAATAAAATGTTTCACAATGTCCCAGGTACCCCAGCTACATGTGACAATAACGCATCATTCATTCATTCATACATTCATTCATTCATTCAATCATGCATTCATTCATTCAACCAGACCATAATAGTGCAAACCAAAGTACATGGTGCATCCGATACAAAGTCCATAGTGGATCGTTGCTGAGGTAGGGTTGTGGTTTGAGTTGCACACAGCACTTCAAGAACCTGATGTTTGATGGGAAGAAGCTGTTCTTGAACATGGAGGCAATGGTTCTCAGGCTCCTGATGGCAGCAGCATGATGAGAGCGTGGCCTGGCTAGTGTGGCTCTTTGATGATATCACCTGCCTTTTGGAAGCAGTGTTTCCTGTTTTCTGTAGAACTCTTTGATGGTGGGCACAGCTTAGATGGGTATTTTGGCTAGCATTGATGAGTTGGGCCGAAGGGCTGGTTTCCGTGTTATATGACTCCATTACTTTATGAAACTGCTATCAAATGTCCCCACAATGAAGGACGCCCTGTACTGCCCACTCATATGGTCAAGGGGAAGAGTAAAGGCCACTGCATATTGTTCTACACGCCTCTGTAAACTGCTCTGCTCTGTATACTGTTGGCCCCAGAGCCTGAGTGAAGTCACCCTACATTGTCCCACCACAGCAAAAATGGCATGGATTCCGTGCTCAGTCCCCTCAATGAGTAGCAGATTAGGGAGTATAGATTTCTGCTAACCTACCAAATGCATGTGCAGCTGCTATCTGGCATACAATTAGATGACTAGAAAGGGCTCAAAGAGAATCTTTTCCAAGCTATAGTCTTGCCTCCGCTCCCACCCCCAGCGGTGCGTTACAGGCACTCATCGCCCTCTGTGTAAAAAAACGTACCCCGCACATCTCCTTTAAACTTTTGTGTAGAATGGAACTGCAGATGCTGGTTTAAACCGAAGATAGACACAAAAAGTTGGAGTAACTCAGTGGAACAGGCAGCATCTCTGGAGAGAAGGAATGGGTGACGTTTCGGGTCTGAAGAACGGTCTCGACCCGAAATGTCACCCATTCCTTCTCTCCAGAGATGCTGCCTGTCCCGCTGAGCTACTGCAGCTTTTTGTGTCTTTCTCCCTTTAAACTTTCCCCAGTTTATTTTAAAGCTGCACTGTCTAGTTTTTTCCAACATTTCTATCGCGGGGAACAGGTTCTGGCAGTCGACCCGATCAATTCCTCTCATAGATCAGTCACATTTTTCATATGGAAATTTGATGGATTAGTTTTGTAAACGTTGCCGATGCAGAGTTAGCGAAGGCACAGGTCAACTCTGATCGAATTGAACTTTGGAACACACTGGATGAGCCGAACGTCCTCCTGTTCTGGTGGGAATCAGACCCTTTAGGAAGGAGAGTGAGGGAAACAAACTCAGGAAATGGCGATCAATTGTGCGCTGTGTTTGAAAGGTGAAGCGAGGGATAAATTTAGCATCACTTCAAACGAGCCTGACTCATCTGCACACTTCGTTTAGAAACAGATAAAGAGAATCGCGTACGTTATTCTGAGAGCTAACTGCTCGAGCCGTGATTACAGCTCATTAAGTAATGAGCTTGGAGACAGTGAGGGGGCTTTGTATCTCTCGGACCTGACCTTTTATGCTGCCGCGCTGTTGAATTTCCTCAGCTTGGCCCCATTCAGTTTGCTCATGCCTGCTGCTTGACGTCACTTGCCTATCAATCTGTGTCACCTTTTGTACTGAAACTCTTCAAGTGAGCCTTGACATTTATGCAATCAGCCTCAACAGGGGTACATCTACAAATGAAGGCTGACAGCAGTACTCCAGTAAACAAATGCTTCGCTGATGGTTGAAACTCTCTCATCTTCTCCTCTCTCTAAGTTGGCGTTGAGATGAATTGCAGGCTCCACTATTCCAATTCCTCTTCTTTCTTGACCTCTCAGGAATTTGGGTGTTGGCCTCTCCATGAAAATTGGGAGGAGTGCAGAATGGTGCCGCAGGCGGAGTCAAAAGTTAAGAGTCAAGGGTCACGTCAAGAGTGTGTAATTGTCACTGATAGTGGATCGATAAAATTCCTACTAGCTTGGGTCATGGAAGGGAGATGCTGAGGTCATGATGCTGGGCTCAGGAGGGCGAGTGCTGGGGTCAGGAAGGGTAGATATTCGATTTTGGACTATCAGTACTGTGTGTGTGGTTCATATCAAAAGAGAGGACCAGCCCAGATGAGGTGTGAATGCAGAGAGACCAGATGTGCTTGGCAGCTCTCCCGAGTCCAGGCTCACCTTGAGCAAATCCCTCTCCTCATTATCACCGACCCTTCACCATCTTCCTGTCTGACCATTACTGCCCTGCATTCTGAGTGATCATACTTCCAAACAATGAACTTCAATGGCTGTAAATACCCCAGAATGTGCTAACATTGTGCAATATAGTAAAAGGAATGATGCTGCAAGCCAGCAGAGCAAAAAATCTGCAGATGCTGCAAATCTGGAAATAAGATACAACATGCTGGAAATGCTCAGCAAGTCAGGCAGCATCTGTGGAGAGAGAATCAGAATCATTTTTAATGTTAACTGATTTTCTTTCTACAGATGCTGCCTAACCCACTGAGACTATCCAGTGTTTGCTGTCTGTATGCAAGACTATGTGCCGCCTTTGCCTCAAAGCCACTTTAAATTGATTCAGTCAGTTTTTACATGAAGCTCCAAGGCCCAATGTAGCAGGAAAGCAGTGAGGCTGAGGAGCTGTGTGGGAGTGAATGAGGCAACAGGGTTATGCTGTTGAAGCCTTTAGACTGCAGGAGGAAGGGGAGACAGAGGGTGGCGAGGCTTTGCAATGATTCAATGAAACTTTATTGTCACATGTACCCAGGTACAGTGAAAGGCTTTGTTTTGCGTACAACCTGGTAAAATTGTACAGCAGACCTCACCGAGGTGGTACGCAAAGTGTCGCCACCTGTCTGGTGCCGACAGTTACAAAAGTTTACCGAACTGTTCAATCTGTGGCCTGCCGTGGCAACAGCTCCCTCCCACCTTCGTTATTGGTGGCCTTGGCAAGGTGTTGTGGTCTGGCACTGTGTGTGTGTGTGTGTGTGTGTGTGTGTGTGTGTGTGTGTGTGTGTGTTCGCGCATGTGCGTCTGTGCCCACGCGTGTGTGTGCGTGTGTGTATGCATGCATATGTGCACGTGAATGTGCGTGTGTGCGTGTGTATGTGTGTGGGTGTGCGTGGGTGTATGTGCATGTGCTGTGCGCTTATGTATGTGCATGTGTGTGCATGTGTGTGCATGTGCGTGGTGTGCATGTGCGTATGTGTGTGTGTGTGCACGTGTTTATGTGTGTGTGTGCATGTGTGTGTGCATGTGTGTATGTGCGTGTGTGTGCGTGCGTGTGCATGTGTGTATGTGCATGTGCTGTGTGTGTGTGTGCGTGCGTGTGCATGTGTGTATGTGCATGTGCTGTGTGTGTGTGTGCATGTGTGTGTGCTTGCATGTGTGCATGTGCATTTGCTGAAACTAAAAGCATCTTACCCTGATGTTGTCAAACGATGATTTGCTTGTGATGTCGTACAGCAGCAGGAGCGCTGTGGCGAGAGAGAGAGAGAGAGAGAGAGAGAGAGATAGAGAGAGAGAGAGAGATGCTTTAAAATCCAAGCAAATGCCAAACCATCCAATCACATCCTCCCCAGCTGAGTGGGATGGGGAGATACCAGGAATCCTCTGCCCCCTGACGGGCTCCCAGTCCAGCAATGCTTCAATGGAACAGTTTTATCCTCATCTACTGATTCCTCCGCGACCCCAGCCCTCCAGCTCCAGGATCCCCAGCAATCCCCGCATTCCTGCAATTGTTCCTCTTTAAAACCCCCCCCCCCCCCCCCCACGTGCCCCCCCCCCCCCCCCCCCCCCCCCACGTGCCCCCCCCCCCCCCCACACATACCCCGAATGGAACCCTTGCATCCTCGGCAATTTGCCTCCAGCAATCTGGCCCTTCCATCCCTACACCCCTCCACCTCTCTATTTCACTCACTCTCGCCCTCCCCCTTAATGCACTTCTTCCAAAGTAATTCATTGGCCAAGTCATAGTCAAACGGCATGGAAACAGGCCCTTCAGCCCATCGTGCCCACCAAGATGTTCCACCCATACTAGTCCCACCTACCTTGCCCATGTTTGGCCTACATCTCCTCTAAAACGTTCTCATCCAATTACCCGTCCAGGCCTCTTTTAAATGTTGATAAAAAATGTTGAAGCTGCCAGGCTCTGTCCAGCTTTCTTCCCACCCTCCCCCCCCCACTACAAACAGTCCGAACAAGGTCCTGAGCCGGTGTCCTCAGACGGGGAGAACATGCAAACTCCACACGGACAACACCCGAGGTCAGGATCAAACCTGGGTCTCTGTCACCGTGAGGCAGCAGCTCTACCTGCTGCGGCACTGTGCTGCCCCAACCAATGTTGTTATGGGGATCTGGAGATGTGGCCTTAAAGAGTCACTGAATGTTACAGTTCTCCTGAGTCCCTGGGTCTGTTGGTAGCTAAAGGCTGACGTAGAGGCCTGGAGGTGTTGACCTTGCCAAACTATGGTGCTTGCTGGAGGGTTTACTGGCAAATTAACATCAGAGTGGTCCCAGTCAGAGTGCTGCTGTTGCCGCGCTGCGACTGCAGTTACCGTACCTTGTGCATCGCGGTAGTAGGCGTGGGTGACACTGCGGAATCGCTCCTGTCCTGCCGTGTCCCAGATCTGAAAATAGAAACAGTGAGAGTTGTGCATCTCAGTCATTCACTTGCTTCTTAACCCTTGCTGCAATTATCAACAAGGAGTCTGAACGCACTTCCCCACTTCTCTCATGGACTGTCAACTGAACCGAGAGATCGCAGGGAGGATCTGAGATTTCCTTATCTCTGTGCGACCACCACACCCTTTCCCAACTGCCCTTATCGTGTTACTTCCTCAGGAGCTGCAAAGTGGCACAGCGTTAGAGTTGCTGCCTTACAGCGCAAGAGACACCGGTTCGATCCTGACTACAGGTGCTGTCTGCATGGAGTTTGCATGTTCTCGCCGTGGGTTTTCTCCGGGTGCTCCCGTTTCCTTCCGCTCTCCAAAGATGTACAAGTTTGTAGGTTAATTGGCATCTGCAAATTGTAAATTGTCCCTAGTGTGTAGGACAGTGCTAGTGTTCGGCGTTTGTCGGTGCGGAGTCAGCGGGCCGAAGGGCCTGATTCTACGCTGTATCTCCAAAGTCTAAATAAAACCAGGAAATATTGTGGCTACCTAACTTGCCAGGCAGCATCTGTGTAGAGGGAAGCAGACCCTTAAGGGCCTGTCCCACTTGGCGATTTTTTTGGCGATTGCGGGCATCATTGACTGACGTATCAGGTCACTGAAAAATACGCGGTGTGGTGACGTATGACGTGGCGTTTCCACGGCGTTTCCGTGGCGTTTCCGCGGCGTGGTGGCGTACGGCACACGGTGTTTTTTCAAGTGTCGCAACATTTTTTTTGTCGCCGCTGGAGTTTGAAATGTTCAAAATCTTTTGGCGACACTGATATGACACCGACAAAATTGGCAAGTGGAACAGGCCCTTTACATCAACGATGCTGGCTGACCTGCTGAGTGTTTCAGCACTATCTATTTTTATTTTGGGTTTTCTGCATCTGTGGTTCTGTGCTTTGTTTCTTCTGTGTGGGGTGTGCTGGGATTCTTTACGAATGCCGATACACTTGCATATGTACTCATGGCTACAATCCAGATCCATTAGTTGGTTAAGTTGTTCTCAGAAGATGGGAATTGCCTGAAATGGGAAGTCGGTGCTTGCTTTTCTAATTGCTCAAAGGGGAGTTGATGAGCACATGAGTGAGCAACGGGGTTTAGCTTAGATTAGTTTAGTTTAGAGATACAGCGAGGAAATAGGGCTGTTGGCAACTGAGTCCGCGCTGACTAGCGGTCCCTGTACACTAACACTATCCTACACACAAGCGACAATTCACAATTTTTACCAAAGTCTAATTAACGAACAAACCTGTACGTCTTTGGAATGTGAGGAAAACGGAGCACCCGGAGGAAATGCATGCAGTCATGGGGAGATCGTACAAACTTTGTGCAGACAGCACCTGTAGTCAGGATCGAATCAGGGTCTCTATCGCTGTAAGGCAGCAATTCTACCGCTGCACCATTGTGCCCCCCCTAGGGTTGGTTACAACCCAGGGTTCCCAGGTTGTAGGGTCATAATAGTCAGAGTTGGACGTGGATGGCTCTGCTGGGAGCTGGAACACACCTGATGGCCCAAATAATCCTCCCGTGCCATAATAAGCAAGTGAATGGGTTAAAGGGAGCAAGGGAAGTATGGTGGGGTTGAGTGTCATACCTGTCAGGGTTGGGTTTACAGAGTCCCTTTGGTGAAGTACATCATTGAAGTAGGTGGTTTGAAACCTCTGACTTATAAATAGTACAATGGACAATTGACAGTGAATTACAGGATGAAATCCAATTAAGATGCCCGAGAGATTTATATATAGAGCAGCCGATGGCCGAGAGTGAATTACAGGTTGAAACTAATCAATGGAATCTGACTGTGATGCACTGTGGTTAAATCATCCCGTCTGCTGCCCTGACCCCCCATATGAGGACTGAGCAGTAACATATAGAATCATAGAAAATAGGTGCAGGAGTAGGCCATTCAGCCCTTTGGCCATTCAATATGATCATGGCTGATCATCCAAAATCATATTGTGTTCAACGCTTTCCACCGCTTGGCAAATCAGATCACAACCTGGTTTATCTAAGGCCTTCTTACAAACCCTGTGTACTGAGACTGCCTACCACCAACCACCCGGTCCTTCAGAGAGTGGACACCAGAGGCCAGTGAATCACTGAGGGACTGCTTTCAATGCACAGACTGGGACATACTGATGGAGTCACAGGAATTAAACAGCTGTATGGACATCAACAGGATGGCTGGATGCATAACGGACTACATCAACTTCTGTAGGGATGTTGTTGTGCCAGTAAGAACTGTTTGTTGCTTTCCCAATAACAAACCTTGGATCACAAGCAACATCAAGAGCCTCCTAAACGAGAAGAAGGAGGTTTTCAAGGCTGGTGATCGGGAAAAAATCAAGAGGGTACAGCACCACTTGAAAAGGAGTATGAAGCAGGCAAAAGGGGACTATACAAGGAAGCTGGAGAAGAAACTGCAGTACAACAACATCACAGAGGTGGTGGAGAGGAATGAAGACCATCACTGGCTTCAAGGAGAAGAGAAGCCAGCCGTCAGGAGACGTGGACAAGGCCAATGAGTTTAACCTGTTCTATAACAGGTTTGATCTGGTATCCCCTCCCACCTCTACAGGTGCAGCCTCTCCCCCACCATCACCTCCACGAGGCAGCCCCCCCAACACCACAGCTGCAGCACCTCCTATGCCGGCATCTCCTCAACTGTTCTTCACGGCGGACGAGGTGAGAGCTGAGCTGAGGAGGTTGTGCCCTGGTAAAGCAGCTGGCCCTGATGGTGTATGTCCCAGGCTACTAAAAGACTGTGCGGCTCAGCTGGCGGAGCCGCTCCAGACCATTTTCAACCTGAGCCTCCAGTCAGGGAGGGTACCAGGTCTGTGGAAAACATCATGTCTCGTGCCGGTTCCCAAAGCAGGGCGGCCGACCGAGATCAACGACTACAGACCGGTGGCCCTTACATCCCATATCATGAAAACAATGGAGCGGCTACTCATTCGTCTCCTGAGACCACAAGTCCAGCACGCACTCGACCCACTACAGTTTGCATACCAGGAGAACATTGGGGTGGATGACACAGTCCTCTACATGCTGCACCGGATCTACTCCTTTTTGGACAAACCCGGTGGCTATGTGAGGATTATGTTCTTCGACTTCTCAAGTGCGTTCAACACCATCCAACCCCTGATTCTGAATGACAAGCTTAAGAAGATGGGGGTGGATTCCACATTTATCTCCTGGATAGACGACTACCTGACGGGTCGACCACAGTTTGTCAAGCTGGGGGACAGTGTCTCTGGCACAGTGGTGTGCAATGTTGGAGCCCCACAGGGAACGGTTCTGGCCCCGTTCCTCTTCACCCTGTATACAGCAGACTTTAACTATAAGTCTGACACATGCCACGTACAGAAATATTCAGATGATTCAGCGATTGTGGCATGTGTAAGGAACGGGCAGGAGGAGGAATACAGGAACTTGACCAGTTACTTTTGTGCCTGGAGTGAAGAGAACCGTCTCATCCTGAACACAACTAAGACTAAAGAGATGGTGGTTAACTTTGGCAGGTCCAAGCTCCCCCTTCAGCCGGTCAACGCTGCTGGGGCTGACATTGAGGTGGTGCAGACATATAAATACCTTGGAGTGCACCTTGATAACAAACTGGACTGGTCTGTCAACTCTGACTCCCTCTACAAAAAAGGCCAGAGCAGACTCTTTTTCCTCAGAAGGCTCAAATCCTTCAATGTGTGTAATGACATGCTGCACCTGTTTTACAACACTGTGGTTGCAAGTGTTATTTTCTACGCTGTCGTCTGCTGGGGCATCAGCATTAGTGCAAAAAAAACAAGAACAAGAAGCTGGTCAGTGTGAAGTGTGGTTAAAACGAGCTCCTCAAACAGCTCAAAGTGCTTCAGGGAGGGGTACCATTGAGTAGGGGACTGTGAGAGGGTGGCGGATTTGGCTTCCTGGGAATCCATATTGAGAGGCGTATGAGGAACACCAAGGTGCAGGTGCACCCTGAAAATAACCCCCAGAGACATCCCGGTGCTCCATTGTAATTCTGTGATGCGTGTGGAGTCAAAAGGAGCAGGGCCTCGGAACAACGCCCAATTGTCGGCGGCTGCTCTCTCCTTACCGGGACTTACACAGTTCCCGCTGCCCAAAAAAACCAGAATATCCCTGTAGACACTGTTTGAAGCGTTCAGGAGATACCTTCACCCAAATGCAGCCATGCTATAGCTCTTTATAATTCAGGGGGATACTGATAGGCTGTACTGTGGAATCGCAGAAATGGAGGGATTTGGGTGTGTATGCGTGCTTTGTTCGTGATATTTATTTAGTTGTTTATCTTTATTATTTTAAATTGTATGTATCGCTAGCTTTTAAGTATGGTTTAAGCTGACATTTAAATTTCGCTCTGGTTCAGGTATGACAATGTCCACAGTGTGTCTGCGTGGATCGCTTTTGAATCAGGTCACCCTGAAAAAACCCAGGGTTCCCCTTGGCTGGGGGCTTCGGAACACATCTCTCCCTACCCTGTAGAACGGAGGGATCAACCCCTGCAATTAGATTTTATAATTACCGCTAGCTGTAGGCTGGGGGATGCATTCTTGCAATTTCTAATTTTTAATTGTTAATTATTGGTCTTTTTAAGTATTTATTGCTCTCATTTATTGCTCTCAGGTAGTGTCCACTATGTATTGTCTGCGTTCGTTTTGAATCTGTGGGTTTGTTGGCTGGGGGTTTCTGGACATCTGAATTTCCCTGAGGGGATCAATAAAGTATTTATTATTATTATTATTAATTATTATTATTATTATTATTATATGTTGATCCTTGCAGAGAAACCCCCAGTAAATATCAACCAGTGGATACAAGAAATTGCAGATGCTGGTTTACAAAAGAAAGACACAGAGTGCCGGAATAGACAATAGACAATAGTTGCAGGAGTAGGCAATTGGGCCGTTCGAGCCAGCTGATCATCCACAGGTGGGTGAAGGGGGAGGGTTATATAGTTAACTAAAAATATCAGCCAATGTTTGCAGGAGCTGTGGGAATGTTTAGTTCTTTGGAAGGATTTACAATGACTTAACCAGCCTGGGACATCTCAATAGTGGGAGGGATCTCAGGGAGTATTAATAGGATGCCTCGGGGAATTTCTAAGTGCCTCGGGAGTATTGCAGTCGATATTCTTGAAAGGTGCAGTTTTTAATCATGTATTTTCTTCCATCCTATCTGATGCTGGATTTAGACGAACAACAAATTTTCACAGCTCTGATATTCGAGGGGGTGGGGGAACTGCTTCCAGCAGCTTATGTTTCAGCTGCTGCCACAGACCACTGACCTGTAACTTGACCTTGACCCCATCCACAACCACCACCTTATTCTGCAAAACAAGGAGAAGCAATGGGTTAACTTTGAACACTGCAAGGGGCAAACACAGGGAACATGTTGTCAGGGAATGGTGCCACTCAATCAACATACACAAGCAATCACCGTGCATTCAGTTCCATCAACCAGCATGAATCTTTGCTGCCTCTGCTCCATGCCTCAGTTTGTCAGTGCTAGAGTGACCTCTCACTCTGTCTGACTGTTGGAAACATAGAAACATTGAAAATATGTGCGGGAGTAGGCCATTCGGCCCTTCAAGCCATTCAATAGGATCATGGCTGATCATCCAAAATCAGTACCCCGTTCCTGCTTTTTCTCCCTATCCCTTGATTCCATTAGCATGGTTTGCATGATGGTCTGTGTTGGATCCGCTATTCTCTGCAATTTCTTGTGACCTCGGATGGAGCCGTTCCCAAACCATGCTGTGATGCATTTCGATGAACGAGCAGGTTCGTAACCAGTCCCATTCACCGAAATGCATCACAGCATGGTTTGGGAACGGCTCCATCCACTCCCAGTCCCCGCCTCTGTTAAAATCATCAGATTTACTGTAAAATTTGTTACACTATCATGTAATGTAAAACAAGTGAAATAAAAGTGTGTTTGGATATTAATAGGAGTATTATAGTACATAGGATCTATTGGTCTGTCACTACCAAGGTGACTATCCGAGCTTTACTGTAAAGCATCAGGTTAGTCCAATGCCCAAAAGCCTTCGCAGGCAGCTCACTGTTGAAGTTGCCCCTGTTAAAAATGAATGGCACAAGCTTCATCTGGTTTACCAGCAGGAGTGACTTTTTCTTTAATTTGTAGATTTCAGCATAACTTTTGCACAGGTTAAGTACTACTTCATAACAGCAATAAACATTCCTGATCCCTTCCCCAACCTCGCTCCCTTCCCTCCCCTGAACCCCACCTATTTCTTCCCTCCTCACCAATTTCCTCCATCTGCTTTACGGTCCACAACTTTTCAAACCTGTTTCACACCTTAATTCCTCTCTTATCTTTGGGCTTTGTTCCAACCAGCTGCATATCAGTCTGAAGAAGGGTCTCAGCCCAGAACGCCAACCCTTTTTCTCCAGTGATGTTGCCTCAACTGCTGAATTACTCCAGAAGTTTGTGTCTATATTTTACATGTCAAAGTCCCCCCTCTGTTGCCTGTACCCATCTATTATCTGCCACGCAGATCCTGCCTCTCCCCACTTCCAGCGTTCTTTCTCCCCCTCCCTACAATCAGTCTGAAGAAAAGTCTTGACCAGAAGTGTCACCTATCGATGTTCTCCAGGGATCTACTGTCCTGTTAGTTGGATTTTACATTGATAATGGAACTATGCCAATAGCATAATATTTATAAATTAACGTCCAACAGATCTTAACCTGAGATACGAAAACACCTTGGGGTGGAACAGTGGCGCAGTGGTAGAGTTACTTCAAGAGTTCAGAGTCTTTCCTTTGAACATCACAGAGGACACTATCAGGGTGTCTTACAGCGCCAGAGTCACGGGTTCGATCCTGACCACGGGTGCTGTCTCTACGGAGTTTGTACCTTCTCCCTATGACCGTCCGGGTGCTCCGGTTTCCTCCCCCACTCCAAAGACAAGCAGGTTTGTAGGTTAATTGGCTTTGGTAAATTTGCAAATTGTCCCTAGTGTGTAGAATAGTGTTAGTGTATGGGGATCGCTGGGTGGTGCGGACTTGATGGGCAAACAGGTTGCACTGTATCTAAAATCTAATAACAATTTAGTCTTTGTGGACGATACATTTGTTTTTCTCAAGCCTGTTATACCCAGCACACATCGAATCTCCCAACTACTCACAAACATCTACATCTCAAAATGTTATTTTCTGTAATCTATCTATCTAATTTGCATTTGAAGGAATCAATTCTAATTGATTCCACTATCTCCCTTGGAAGCTTGTTCTATAGATTGCCCTTTCACTCACTCAGATATTATTTCTGCCAATTAGTTTAGAATTTAACCTCTTCATTCATCACAGATTCTGACTCTATTGTTCCAGGCAAGATGAAACCAATCTTAATGTTCTTTACAAGTTTGTATTGTATCCTACTGGAAACGTAAGAAATAGGGGCCAGAGTAGGTTAACTGGCCTCTTAAGCCTGCTCCCCCATTCAGTAAGATTATGGCTCGTCCAATTTTAGTCTTCATACCACTTTCCTGCTCTCTCCCAATTCCCTGAGTTTAAATGTATGACAATTTCCATCTTGGATACATTCAGTGACTCCATCTCCAAAGCTGTCTGGGGTAGAGAATTCCAAATAGTTATGGCCCTTTGAAAGAAGAATTTTCTCCTCTTTTCTGTCTTGTGGCCACTTATTTTGAAACTATGTCATGGGAACATAGAAAATAGGTGCAGGAGTAGGCCATTTGGTCCTTCAAACCAGCACTGTCATTCAAAATGATCATGGCTGATCATCCAGAATCAGCACCCTGTTCCTGCTTTCTCCCCATATCCCTTGATTCCGTTAGCCCTAAGAACTATATCCAACTCTCTCTTGTTCCCTGGCTCTATAAATGTCCTCCTTTCAGCAGCCATCCATCCATTAGGGCGACACAGTGGAGCAGTGGTAGAGTGGCTGCCTTATAGCGCTAGAGACTTGGGTTCGTTCCTGACTACGAGATGCTGTCTGTACAGAGTTTGTACGTTCTCCCTGAGAACATGTGGGTTTCCTCCCACCTTCCAGAGGTACAGGTTTGTAGGTTAATTGGCTTCAATAAGTTGTAAAATTGTCCCTAGTGAGTAGGATAGTGCTAGTGTACGGGGTGATCGCTGGTCGGCACGGACTCGATGGGCCGTAGGGCCTGTTTCCGTGTTGTATCACTAAAGTCTAATCCGATGAGTCCCTGACATATCTGACATGTTTCACCTCTGATTCTTCTGAACTTCAATGTTACATCTCCAACTTATTCAGCCCATAGTCGTACATCAAACCCCTTCATTTCACCATCTCTGCACTGCCACTGATGCAAGAACATTCTTCTTTAAATTTGTACACAAGCCCTGAGTATGAAGTTGCATCAAACCCTCTCCACTTTAATACTCTATATATCCCTTGTGTAACACTCCCGTTCATCCTCACTTGCCACAGCTGCATGCCAGTCCTAGGTGTTGTTGTACTGGGACCCATGGACTATTTTTACTGCAACTTTAGTTATTCTGTTTAAACACTAGTTTGTCTTTCCATTTTTATTGCCAAAGTAGCTGACCTCACAGCTCCCCGTATTATACTCTAACTGCCTGATCATTTAACCTATCTCTATCCCCTGGCCTGTTGAGATCCTCCAGCACTTTGCCTTTTGCTCAAGAACCCAACATCTGCAGTCTCTTGTGTCTCTGTTCACCTCACGTCTAGCAAATCCACTAATCTTTGTATCATCAGAAAATTTGGCCACAGCACACGTCATCCCATCATCTATTTATGTCTCAATCTTTGTCTTTTTACATCTTTTGTGTTTTACCAGCTCTCCACAACGTACTCTTCCTAGCGGGTAGTGGGGGGGGGGGGGGGACACCATCATCCATGCTTATTCCCCATTGGACAAATGGGGGGGGAGGGGGGAGATTCTCAAGGGAATCTCTGTCATATTTGCTGGTCTGTGCTTCGATCTTTCCCAGATCACCTGGTCTATCTCAGCTGGCCTGGATGCCATCAACACCAACCTCAATCAATGTACGGATTTCCATGGTCTGGGCGCGTATCATTCTTTCTGACAGAGCAGAAAAAAGTGCAGGCGTTTGCTTGCTTTTCTGAGAGGAACAGCTCAGGATTGGACCTCTTGTGATCCCTGCAGTGTGATTCAGTGAATCAATTAAAGAGGCTAACGTAATATAGTTTGATCAGCAAAATGTCACATTTTTCATAAGGGAGCTGGGATTAATAAGTCCCATTAATAGCTCCCTATGTAATTGCTCAATTAACTTCCAAGTGGCATTTAACAGCATATAAAAGTGTACTGAGATCACCCCTGTAGAGCAATGATAAATATGAGCTAACACTAGTTTCTCTTCCAAAGTTCATTTGCTATTCTGAGTTAATTTAGCTGCATTAATATGTCAAGTCGTCCAATGCTGTGGGTGAAGTCAAACATCACACCTGTCGGGGGGAGCACTGTCTGAGTGAAATTCACACGGGACAAAGCCAAGATGAAACAGACACACACCGCGATGAACAGGAAGGTTGGCGCTGTAATTAAGACAGCTAAAGCACAGTGTATGGCAAGTCCTTTAAAAGGGGGGGGGGAGAGAAGGGGAAGAAGGAGTGGGGCAAACTTTTAAGATGCCAGAGATACACGGCTGTGAAGCTCGGCGTACATTTAACATTACCGGTCGGTTATCCTTGGTTCTGAAAACTACTGCTTACGTTCTTTTTCCCGATGAGCCAATGCAATTCACCAGTCAGCACCGGCTACAACCTACGGCAATCTTCGACCTCCTGGCGACCCACCTACGGCACGAGAATTCTCGCTACTCTCCATGGCGGCTTCATTCTGGTCGCCGCTAATCTTTGGACATGTTGAAAAATTAGCGGCGACCATAATGAGGCCGCGACTAGTTCCCAGAATGCGGGAACCCCTCACGACCATGATGGCGACTGCCCGGCAACCACCCGCGAACATGTGGCGACCATGTGACGACCTCAGAGTCTCCTGCAGTTGCCTAAAAAGTTGCCTAAGTGGGACAAGCCCATAAAGCATTTACATTCATACTCTTCCAGTCTCAATTGGTGACGTTTCGGGTCGAGACCCTTCTTCAATTTAATGACTGAATGTAAAGGTGCCATCTCCAAATGTAATACACGGCGGTGTGTAGGAAGGAACTGCAGATTCTGGTTTAAACCGAACAAACACACAAAATGCTGGTGTAAATCTGCGGGACAGATTGAAGAAGGCTCTCGACCTGAAACGTCACCCATTCCTTCTATCCAGAGATGCTGCCTGTCCCGCTGAGTTACTCCAGTATTTTGTGTCTATCTTAGGACAAATGCAACCTCTTTTGGAGATGGCAGGGTTTGTGGAGTGGCCTCTCGGAGCAGCGTATGTGTGCAGCCACGTCGGGGCTTAAATCAATCATTCACCTCGGTTCGATTGCTGACACTTGTTTGCTAAGTGGCGTTCCGTGAAAAGGTTAAACCTGCTGCCTGTCGCTTCATACAGCCTTGACCGCTGGTTGTCATGGCGATCTGATGCTGGCTTTGCCAAGCAACTCCTCAGCACCACTTAACTCTCACTCGACGAGTGTTGATCAGGCTCGGCTATGCTGGTTACAGAACGTTGCCCGTTAACCACCGTGTAGATTTATCCCCCAAACGTGCCCCCAGTCCAAGAGAACCAGAAACCCTCTCTCGTTAGTGGCTGTTGTTTTATGCGATCTTTGCCAGCATTTGGTAATATTCCAAACAGGCACAGACGTTGAGTTGCATGGGGTACTAATTCCCAGAGTCAAACCTGATAGCCTAACATATGTGTGTGTAACTCTGGGATTCATAGCAAATGACCAACTCCATGTCTTTAGAGATACAACTTGGAACCGGGCTCTTTGGCCCACGGTGTCCCCACTGACCAAAGATCACTCGTTTTATGTTATCCCACTTTCATATCCACTCCCTGCACACCAGGGGCAGTTTTCAGAGGCCAATTAACCTACAAATCAGCCGACACTGTGCATAGAGCTGACTTTAATGAGTAAACCAGGACAGCTAAACATTTACTATCTCTCAGGTCACAAGGAGAAATTTGTACCGATCCATTAAACCCTCATAGGAGACCATGGAGAAGGCTTTAGTTGTTTTAGGAGTATGCTGTTGCCTATAAATGAATCCCTTGAAGGGTTGTGGTTCTTTATTTACAACCATGAACTGGGAGAGTCCTTCCAGACCTATTTATGAAGCTAAGGCCATTAGCAGATAAGTACAGACACAGTGGCCAGCTGTTGCAAGTAATGGCTTGAAGGGCCGAATGGCCTACTCCTGCACCTGTTGTCTATTGGTAATGCAAGAGGATTAAAAAAAAATACCCTGTGTAGGGGATAATTGGCAGAAGGTGATTGGAACATAATTTCCACAAAATACACAACATAAAATATGTTTGAAGCCTTTGGGCTGGATGAGATGAGCAGCAGTCTCTCTGTCCTGGACCTCCTCCACTGTCAGAGTGAGGCCAAACATAAATTGGAGGAATAACACCTCATATTTCACTTGGGCAGCTTACAACCGAGCAGTGTGAACATTAATTTCTCTAATAATAAGTAACCCCTGCATTCCCTCTCCACCTAAAGCTAGTTGTCCTACTAGTTCCACTGTTCACATCCCTGTATCTCTTCATTGTCACCTCTTCCCCAGCCAACAATGCGCCATTATGGACTCCACCCTTCCTTGGTTATTTGTTGCCAGCCTTGATTTGGCCGGGTCTTTTCCTTGCTCCAATCCCTTCCCCCCCCCCCCCCCCCCCCCCCCCCCCCCCCATCTACTTTCAGTCTGAAGGTTTCCAACCCGAAACGTCACCCGTTCGTTTTCGCCAGAGATGCTGCCTGACCTGCTGAGTTGCACCAGCCCTTTATGTCTCTCTTCAGTACAGGCTCAGAGTCAGATTCAGAGCAGCAAGTGGGCCTGGTACCAAAACAAGGGTCAGTTTTGTGTGTTTGGTGTGTCTACCTCAAAGTACTGGACTACAGGTAACCAGCGACAGTTCAACTAGACTCAGGAGCAGTAGGTAATGTACTCCTGAAACAAGCCAGCGGTGGTGTAGTGAAAACCAAAGGGCCTCAAGATACAACAATGTATAACAAACACGTGTACAACAAGTCGACATGAGAGGTGATTAGGAGATGCCTACATGAAGGCCTACATGAAGTCCAGATACGACCTGGGTAAGGCCATCAAAAAAGCCAAAAGGGACTTCTGCTCCAAACTGGAGGATGAGACAGATGTGGCAGGGCCTGAATGCAATCACCTCCTACAAGGCGAAACCAGGAGGCAGCTCGAATGTCGGCGAAACATCACTCCCTGACGAGCTCAATGCGTTTTACGCACGCTTTGACAGGGAGAATACTGATGTGCCTTCCCGATCCCCCATTCGCTGTGATGGCATTTCAGTCTCAGTCACAGAGGCCGACGTCAGAAAATCCTTCAGAGGGGTGAACCCCCGAAAAGCACCTGGACCTGATGGTATACCCGGTCGTGTTCTAAAAACCTGTGCGGACCAACTGGCTGGAGTTTTCACGGACATTTTCAACCTCTCACTTCTGAGGTCTGAGGTCCCCACCTGCTTTAAAAGGGCATCAATTATACCAGTGCCCAAGAAGAGCAAGGTGACGTGCCTCAATGACTATCGACCAGTGGCACTAACGCCGGTGGTGATGAAGTGCTTTGAGAGGTTGATCATGGAGCAAATCAACTCCTACCTCGACAAAAACCTGGACCCACTGCAGTTCGCTTACCGCCACAACAGATCAATGGTGGATGCGATCTCGCTGGCCCTCCACTCCGCACTGGACCACTTGGACAACAAAAACTCATATGTCAGGCTGTTATTCATCGATTACAGCTCGGCATTTAACACAATCATCCCCTCCAAGCTGGTTACCAAACTCGCAGAACTGGGTCTCTGCGCATCCCTCTGCAATTGGATCCTCGACTTCCTCATTCACAGACCAGTCTGTTCGTATTGGTGGAAATGTGTCAGCCTCGATAACAATCAGCACGGGAGCACCTCAAAACTGCGTGCTCAGCCCCCTGCTGTATTCACTCTATACTCATGACTGTGTAGTTAGTCACAGTGTGAACTCCATCATCAAGTTCGCTGACGACACCACAGTTGTGGGGCGTATCACTGATGGGGATGAGTCAGAGTATAGAAGAGAGATCGAGCAACTGTCCATATGGTGCCAGCGAAATAACCTGGTCCACAACACCAGCAAAACCAAGGAACTGATTGTGGACTTTGGAAGGAATAGGAGGGGGACCCACAGCCCCATTTATATCAACGGGCCGATGGTTGAAAGGGTCAAGAGCTTTAAATTCCTGGGCGTGCACATCTCTGAAGATCTTTCCTGGTCCGAGAACACTAATGCAATTATCAAGAAAGCTCATCAGCGCCTCTACTTCCTGAGAAGATTACGGAGAGTCGGTTTGTCAAGGAAGACTCTTCTAACTTCTACAGGTGCACAGTAGAGAGCATGCTGACCGGTTGCATTGTGGCTTGGTTCGGCAATTTGAGCGCCCTGGAGAGGAAAAGTCTACAAAAAGTAAACACTGCCCAGTCCATCGGCTGTGACCTTCCTTCCATCGAGGGGATTTATCGCAGTCGCTGCCTCAAAAAGGCTGGCAGTATCATCAAAGACCCACACCATCCTGGCCACACACTCATCTCCCTGCTACCTTCAGGTAGAAGGTACAGGAGCCTGAAGACTGCAACAACCAGGTTCAGGAATAGCTACTTCCCCACAGCCATCAGGCTATTAAACCTGGCTCGTACAAAACTCTGATTATTAATAACCACTTTCTGCGATTTGCACTTTATCAGTTATTTATTCATGTGTGTATATATTTATATTATGGTATATGGACACACTTATCTGTTTTGTAGTAAATGCCTACTATGTTCTGTGTGCTGAAGCAAAGCAAGAATTTCATTGTCCTATACAGGGACACATGACAATAAACTCACTTGTCTTGACTTGACTTGAAAGATACTCACTGAAGCTAGCAAACTCAAGAATAGAAAGAAAGATGGTTTGTATTTTGTTGTGGTAAACCAGGAAGGTGCCACGGTGCTGTTCAGAAGACTGTGAGAATCTTTTTCCCGGGAAGGTGATATCAAATACAGTACTAGTGGGCATAGCATTAAGGTGAGAGGGCTAAAGTTTAAAGATGTGCAGGGCAAGTTTTTTTACACAGAAGGTGGCGAGTGCCTGGAACGCGCTGCCTGGGATGGTGGGGGAGACACATATGATAGTGGGATTTAAGAGACTTTTGGATAAGCATAAGAATGTGCAGGAAATGGTGGAATATGTATTATGTGCAGGCAGTTAAGAGTTGGTATTGGCATCATGTTCAGCACACACATTGTGGGACAAAGAGCCTGTTCCCCTGCTCTATCTAATACGCTGTGCTGTGTTCTAATAACGTTTCAACAAGTGGGACTGATAACGAATATCATGACAGGAAATTGACTGGAAGCAGCTGAGCAGGTTTACCGTTGTAACAGAAGTGCCCACGAGATACTTGCTAGCTAATGGTAGTTACCAAAGAGGTGATGACATTTTTGTGGTGTAAGTCAGTGGTTCTCAATCTTTTTTTAGCTCATGGCCCCCTTGGGATCTTTAATTTTTCTGTGGCCCCCCCTGACATTATTAGCGGGAAAAAAAGTACTTCAATATTATAATACCTTCTATAAAATGTTAGTGTCTATTAATTGCACATATATTCTCTTTTATTCTATTCCACAAACATCAAAAATATTTCAACTACATAGATTTAAATTTATTAGGACTGAAATTTAGGAGGCAACAGGATGGTAGCTCTGTGGCCCCCTTCATTGAACCTGTGGCCCCCTAAATCCCAATTTTTTTCTGTGGCCCCCCTGAAATTTGCCACAGCCCCTTTGGGGCCATATGGCCCCAGGTTGGGAATCACTGGCGTAAGTGAAGAGGAGGGGTGGGAGTTGGAGGGGGTTACCCACAAACCGTTGGGTTGTAAACGACTCATTCTGTGCGATGGTTTTGATAACGCAGACCACTAGCTGAACCTGTACAGAGGGTTAGCACTCACTGTGTCCATGTGGAACTGCAGCCACACATGGGTTTGCCTAAGGATGGCAGAATTCCCAAAGGACATCAGTGGATTTGTTGAAATATTTACCACATTTTTACAGTTTAATGGTCACTTTTACTGACACCAGTATTGTGAAACAGAAATTTACATTTCAGATCCGTCTTTGATTGACATATCATTTAAATGAATGATGATTTTTTACATCAATGTGCCTCTGCATAAACTGCTTTTAACACCATTACTGCAAAGTACTACACATGGTACATTCTTATTGTCGACTGATTCACTGCTGGAGCCTGAATCGGAGCATATTGAAGTAAACATCTGTAACATGGTTCCTATGGCAACAGTTACCAGTGTGGTGACAACTGTCCCTCATTAGCCTGCACTGCCTGCCTTGACATCCTTCTACTCCTCGATTCCAGCTTTTTTCCTTTATCTCTCCTTCTAATATTTATTTTCACTATGATTGGAGCAAAAGGGACAAGTTGCAGCAACCCCACTTGAACACAGCACTAGTTAGATCACTGAAGACAGACACAAAATGCTGGAGTAACTCAGCGGGACAGGCGGCATCTATGGAGAGAAGGAATGGGTGACGCTTCGGGACGAGACCCTTGTGGAGACTGAAGAAGAGTCTCGACCCAAAACATCACACATTCCTTCTCTCCAGAGATGCCGCCTGTCTTGCTGAGTTACTCCAGCATTTTGTGTCTCTCTTCGGTGTAAAGCAGCATCTGCAGTTCCTTCCTACACTACTAGTTAGACCATTGTCTGAGCACTATATAAGGTTCTGGTCCCTACATTGCAGGTAAGATGTGTTTGTACTGGAGACAAGGCACAATTAATGTTGCCAGCATCGGAACGTCATGGCTATGAATAAAGGTTCATGAACAGCTTCCTGCTGGAGATAACCTGTATTCATAGCCATGGTTTTCCAGTCCTGGCAACATCAACTTCTCCAGTACAATCATAACGTCCATGTAATACTCGGCTTGTACTCGCTAGAATTTAGAAGATTAAGGGAGGTTTTTATAGAAACGTACAAAATTCTTAAGGGGTTGGACAGGCTAGATGCCGGAAGATTGTTCCCGATGTTGGGGAAGTCCAGAACAAGGGGTCACAGCTTAAGGATAAGGGAGAAATCTTTTAGGACCGAGATGAGGAAAACATTTTTCACACAGAGAGTGGGAATCTCTGGAATTCTCTGCCACAGAAGGTAGTTGAGGCCAGTTCATTGGCTATATTTAAAAGGGAGTTAGATGTGACCCTTGTGGCTAAAGTTATCAGGGGGTATGGAGAGAAGGCAGGTACGGGATATTGAGTTGGATGATCAGCCATGATCATATTGAATGGCGGTGCAGGCTCGAAGGGCCGAATGGCCTACTCCTGCACCTATTTTATATGTTTCTATGTTAAGATAGGGACCTGAATAGTACATAGTGCTCTTGAATGACACAACACAACCCCAACCCCAACCTTACCTCAGCAACGGACTACAATGGACTTTGTATAAGCAGGTCCAAGTACTTTGGAAGTGCAAGTACTTTGGCTTGCAACTGGTTTGGTTAGCTAGAATAATGAATAATTCATTGTGTTATTGCTTATTGTATTTTTATTTGATGCGTTGTAGCATTAATGTGCTTGTAAATCTGCCGCTAATAAGAATTTAATTGTTCTGGTCCTGGTGTGGATGACAGTTAAAGACACTTAAGTCTCTTGATAAACTGAAGTAGTTTTGCTTGGAAAACAGGAAGCAGGGAGGCCACTTACAGTAAATGGATGTATAAATTATGAGAAACGGAGATAAAGTAAATAGCTTTAATAAAGTTTCTCGCTTCAGCAAACAGGTCAAAAACCAGGGGACAGAGATTTCAAGTAATTGGCGGAAGGATTGGAGGGGAGATGGGGAAAGTCTTTGTACTCAGTGGGTGCTGGGGGACAGAAAGGGTGGGAGAGTCAAAGGTCCCCGTCACATGAAAGGGTACATGTGGACGTGTACTTTAAGAGCCCTCTTGCAAGGTTTCAGGCTAGTGCTGGAAGGTGGGTTAGACTTGGAAATTATTTTTCAACTGGTACAAACACAATGGGCTGAATGGCCTCTTTCTGTCTGGTAAGTCTCTGATTCTGGAACCTTCCTGATTTTGGTGCTTTAAAATGGCATCATTAAAACGAGTGCCCAAGAAGAATAAGGTGATATGTCTCAATGACTACTGACCGGTGACACGAATGCCTGTGGATTGAGAAGTTGGTTCTGACGTGTATCAGCACCTGCCTTGATAAGCACCTGGACTCATTGCAATTCGCCTACCGCCACATTAGATCAATGGGGGATGCAATCTCATTGTCTCTCCACAGGAGCACTTAGACAATAAGAATACGTACGTCAGCTTGTTGTTCATAGACGACAGCTCCGCATTCAATACCATTATCCACCCCAAACCTGTTATCAAACTCAGAGAACTGAGTCTCTGCTCATCGCTCTGTAACTAGACTTCCTCATCCACAGGCCACAATAAGCACAAAGTGTCAACAGTGCATCCTCCTTGATAAACATCAGCCGAGCAGCACTCAGGGCTGTGTGCTCAGGCTCATGCTCTGCTCTCTCTAAACCCACGAATGTGTAATCAAACACAGTTCCAACTCCATCTTTAAATTCACCGTTGTTGGGGCGGCACAGCCGTGCAATGGTAGAGTCGCTGCTTCGCAGCGCCAGAGTCCTGGGTTCGATCCTGACTACGGGTGCGGTCCGTACAGAGTTTGTACTTTCTCCCTGTGGCTAAGGGGGGTATTTCTCCGGGTGTTCCAGTTTCCTCCTGTACTCCAAAGACTTACAGGTTTGCAGGATATTTGGCTTTAGTAAGTTGTAATAATCAAAGATTATAGAACAGAGCAAGATGCGCCACTCTGTGAAAAAAGCGTAGTATGACATGGGTATGACATGACGCCATTTTATTGAGCAGCAATTTACAATAATATTAACTAAATATGTGAAGTGATCGATGCTATAAAACACTGTTCCCTACAACACTGATTACACCAAAGAGCGGATCAATCTTTGGAACGGATTCCTCCAAAGATACTAGATGAGCATTGCCCGCCCGCTGCCTCGGGAGCGCCGACTACGGGCAGACGCTTGAGGCTCTCCCGCCGGCCGCATATATCTGGTATCGGGGGGACTGAGAATCAGTCCTGGATCAAGTCAGGAGTGGAGGAAACTTCCTCTTCCCCCAAAGGTACTAGAGGAGCCTCTAGTATCTTTGCTTTTCCCTGCGACCTGATGTAAGAGCAGATTGTAGAACAGTTGACTCCGTCCCCGCTACCAAAGATGTCGCGTTTGGCATAAACAAATGGCGGCCGTGACGTTCCGTTACGTACTACACGCCAGTCCATTGGATTTCGGAGGAGTGGTCTATCTTGCTCTGCTCTATAATCTTTGGCAAAAGTTGTCCCGAGTATGTAGGTTAGTGTATGGGGTGATTGCGGAGTCAGTGGGCTTATTTCCGTGCAGTATCTCTAACATCTAAAGTTGGATGAATAACGGATAATAATGAGTCAGAGTATTAGAGGGAAATTGAACATTTGACTGACTAGTGCCAGAACAACAATCTTGCTCACAACAGCAGCAAGCTGATTGTTGACTTCAGGAGGAGTGTTAGGCGCTCCCCCGCCTGGTGAATGCTATGTACTTACCTTTCTCTGTTTCTCTCCCGAGTACAGGCCTCGTGGCTGTGAGTCTGGAATCAAGGGGTTAAAGGCTCCTGTACCCGATTGGCCAAGCTGCATCATGTGACTCATCTGAAGCTTAAATACCAGAGTTTTTCAGGATCCTCTCTCTTCTTCGTCGACCCTGACTTGTGAGCGGTCTGCTGGTGTGAGCTGCAGAAGGCCTGGCCACATGGCATAGAACTTTGTGTACTTTCACCATTCCTTGTTAACAAATATTGAATTGGGGCGGATAAGGGCTGACCTTAGTGTTTTCATGTATTTTGTTTCAGGGTTATATCTCTTTAGGCAAGTTTTAGAGTCTCCGGTTCGACGGCCCATTACGTGGCTGGCTGGAGCACTGTTTAATTGTTTGTTAGTTCATCCCTATCCCTGACTGGGTTGTTTAAATCAGGTTTGGGTTTTGTGTTCCATTGAATAATTAAAACTATTTTTGAACTTGAACCTGGTTTTTGACTTATGTTACGCGGCTCTGAAGTACCTGCATTCGGGAGTCGTAACAAGGAGGAAGCCAAAGGTCCATGAATCTGTCTTCATCAAACCGATGGAGAGATTCAACAACTTCGAGTTTCTGGGCGTGCTAATCTCGGAAGATATATCTTGACCCTACAATTTGTTGCATTCGTAGAGAAAGCTCATCAATGCCTCTACTTCATTGAAGATTGAGGAGATTCAGTATATCGATGAACACTTTGTTGAACTTCTGCAGGTGTACGGTACCTCGAACGCCCATGAACGAAGAAGATTGTGATAGACACTGTCCACTCCATCACAGATACTGACTTCCACACCATCAAAGGGATCTGTAGGATATAGTGCCCAAAAAGAGTATTCCATATCATCCAAGACCCTCACCTCCCTGGCCTCACTCTTATTTCACTCCCACCATCGGGAAGAAGTTACAAAAACCTGAAAATCATGACCACAAGGTTTAATCCCAACTACCATCAGGCTCTTGTACATTACACAACACTAGCCTCAGCAACTATGAACAACAGTCTTCGGTTGCACTTAAGGGCCTGTCCCACTTTCACAACCTAATTCACGACCTCTGCCCGAGTTTGCCCTTGACTCATACTCGCAGCATCATCGTCATGAGGTCGTACGAAGTCGTAGGTAGGTCATAGGTAGGTCGTGATGCTAGTCGTAGGTACTTGTGGCATCAAGTAGGTACTTGTGGCATCACCGGAGGTTGCAGGTGGTTGCCGGAGGTTGCAGGTAGTGGAAGCAGGTAGGGAGACGGACAAAAACCTCCGGGAACCGCACGGAAACCTTGGCTGGGGCGCAAAGTCTCCAGAGGTTTCTGTTCAGGTTTCCTAAGTGGGACAGGGGCATAAGTTCTCCCTGTGACCGTGTGGGTTTTCTCCAATATCTTTGGTTTCCTCCTGCACTCCAAAGAGTACAGGTTTGTAGGTTAATTGGCTTGGTATAAATATAAAATAGTCCCTAGTGTGTGTAGGATAGTGTTAGTGTGCAGGGATCGCTGGTCAGTGTGGACTCGGTGGCCTGAAGCAAAGATCTTATAGCGAACTTTGGCCTGAAGGGCCTGTTCCCGCGGTGTATCTCTAAACTAGGCTAAACATGCAGGTCGGTGGGTTAATTCGATGCTGTTAATTACACTCTGTGTGTCGGTGAATCTGGGAGAATTGATGACAATATGGAGAATATAATCTTATATTCATTTATTTATCTTATAGAGGCGTACAAAATCGTGAGATTGGGTAAATGCACAGTCACTAGCCCAGCGTAGGGGAATCGAGAACCATACGGCATAGGTTGAAGGTGAGGGGGAAAAGATTAAATAGGAACATGAGGGGTAACATTTTTACACAAAAGGTAGTGGGTGTATGAAACGAGCTGCTGGGGGAGGTAGTTAAGTTAGTAACTATCGCAACTTTTCAGAAACATTTAGACAGGTGCATGGATAGGATATGTTTAGAGGGTCATGGGCCAAACGCAGGCAGGTGGGACTACTGTAGATGGGACATGTTGGTCGGTGTGGGCAAGTTGGGCTGAGGGGCTTGTATGACAAGCAGTATGACTATGAGAATAAAGCTGATTAGAGTAATTAGACGATTGATGGCCCGGTATGGACTTGGTAAGCCAGAGCGCCCGTTTGCTTGATGTCTGATGCTCCACAGTTCCGTGTACTAAATGGCTGTATCTGTCCTCGTGGAATGTTACACTTTCCTGCACCATAACTGGCAGAGTTTTGACCATTTACTTTATAAACGTTCCTTGTAACTTTCTGCTGCTTCTGCATTACACCCCCGCCTTGCACCTGAACTCAGTTGAGGGTCAGACTAACAAATTGTCGCACAGAATAAAAGGGACTCATTTGCAAAAATAACATGGGGTTTGGTGGAAAAATAGGTTACCTCATGTAGTTACAGAAGAAATGGAATTAAATCCTTCGATAATGGAACTAATTTAACCACCTAAAAAGTCCACCTTCCTAGCAATGATTAGCTAGGTACACTGGGAAATCAGATTAAAATAAATGGGTAAATATTCAGAGATAGAAATTGAGAGAAAAATCTAATATTTCTCCATGAAGATACATTTCCCTTAAGAAATAAGGATTCTTCATGGTAAAGTGATCCGTATGTAGCCAACTCAAGAAATTAAAGGTAGCATAACATTGATGTACGGGGCTTAGATAGCTATGAAAACAATGGTAAGCCTAAGAAATAGGAGAATTTGAGAAAGCAGCAAAGGATGACAAAAAAATTATAAAGGAGGAGGAACCAGAATGTTGTGATTGAACCAACAAAAAAATAAGTTATATCAATACTAAGAGAGGAAAAGATTAGTGTAAAGAGAGATAGAAACATAGAAAATAGGTGCAGGAGTAGGCCATCCAGCCCTTTGAGCCAGCACCACCATTCAATGATAATGGCTGATCATCCAAAATCTGATTGCGTTAGCCCTAAGAGTTACATCTAACTCTCTGTTGAAAACATCCTTTGAATTGGCCTCCACTGCCTTCTGTGGCAGAGAATTCCACAGATTCACAACTCTCTGGGTGAAAAGGTTTTTCCTCATCTCAGTCCTCAATGACCTACCCCTTATTCTTAAACTGTGACCTCTGGTTCTGGACTCCCCCAACATCGGGAACATTTTTTCCTGCATTTAGCCTGTCCAACCCGTTAAGAATGTTACATGTTTCTATAAGATCCCCCCTCATCTTTCTAAAATCCAGTGACTATAAGCCCAGTTGAACCATTCTTGGATTTGCTATTGAGTTGCAGGAGAAACTCAGCAGCTTAGACCGCAAAGTTTAGCGAATTGATTTATTGATTGAGAGATACAGTATGGAAGCAGGCCATTCGGCCCAGTACATCAATCACCCATTCACACTAGTTAAATGTTATCTCACTTTCTCATCCACCACTTGCACACCAGGGGCAATTTACAGAGGCCAATTAACTTACAAACCTGCATGTCTTTGGGATGTGGGAGGAAACAAGAGGAACCGGGACAAAACGCACACTGTTACACAGAGAACCTGCAAACTCCACACAGACAGCATCCCAGGTCAGGATCAAACCTGGGTCCTTGGCACTTTGAGGCAGCATCTCAGAGGGATGTTGATGTGGCCCTTGTGGCTAAGGGGATCAGAGGGTATGGAGAGAAGGCAGGTACGGGATACTGAGTTGGATGATCAGCCATGATCATATTGAATGGCGGTGCAGGCTCGAAGGGCCGAATGGCCTACTCCTGCACCTAATTTCTATGTTTCTATCTGTCCCAGTTGCACCACGTGCCATCTGGTGGTCACATCTACAGTGGTCACTGCTCCACCAGAACCCCATTCTCTATTTCCTTCACACAAGGTCACATTTCCTTTACAATGGGCCAAACTTGACACCAGTGTGATGTACGTAGGCTGCCTAGCATTACAGCATCATCCACGAGGCAGGAAAGTGCCAACCATCGTCATCATCTGGTATATCAAAGTACCGCAAGTTATACCCCTCTGGCGTCCTCAGTTCTTAAAGGTACACTACACTTAAAGGTACACAGGCACTGCAAGGACCAAGGTCCATTTTATCAAAGGAAATGCAACGTCATTGGTCTGCCCACGTGCAGGACACTAACTCTGATCTTCACATCCCATTGCTCAAAGATACTTTTCAAAGCTACCTGGCCACTTTGGAGTTGTTAAACCTGATTAATGACAATAGAAATGTTAAATTAATTACATATATCAAGTTAAATATATACGGTACTGTAGGTAAAGCTGTGGTTGCCTGGGGTACAAATACGCCTTCGTTTTTTTCTCTTTGTTCTGGAAAAGGGATAGGTTCCCCCAGCACGTCATTCGTATCCGGCTGGAAGGTTGACAGTGTGACACTCATCGTGAAGGATGGGTGACGAGGGGTGGGGGTGAGGTATTTGAACCCTATCCACCCGTAACTATTTTTTTGGAGATATAGCGCTGCCACTCTATAAAAAGAAAGCACCCTGCTCATTGTATGAGGCTGACTTATGACGTTTAAACAAGGAACTTCAGATGCTGGTTTATATCAAACATAGACACAAAGTGCTGGAGTAACTCAGCGGGTCAGGCAAGATATCTGGAGAAAAATGATGGGTGACGTTTTGGGTAGGGACCCTTCTTCAGACTTCAGAAGAAGGGTCGCGACCCGAAACGTCACCCAACCTTTGTCACATGAGATGCAGCCTGACCTGCTGGGTTACCTCAGCACTTTGTGTCTGTCTTACGATGTTAAAGATCTTATACTAGTTTAGATGATGCTATGAATGTAATTAACCCTTGGTATATCTACAGATAGAGGCAGTTTCCTGGTGCTCTATGGATGATTGTCATGAGGTACTCAAGCAATAAGTGCCCTTTTGAGAGCAGCTACACACCAGGGGCAATGTGCAACAGGCAATATACCTACAAACAGCAACCTCTTCAGGAGGAGTGCGGAAACTGGTGCACCCTGAGGAAACTCATTGGGCGAACATGCAAACTCCACGGTTACAGGGGTCAGGATTCAATTCAGATCACTGAAATCATGAAACACTGACTATGAGCTGTGACACTCTGCCACCCGATTAATTCAAGGTTATATTCTGTGTGTTTCTTTGTACCGAGTATTCTAACTTTTTCAAAATGTTAGTTTCTCATCCATCGGTAATGCATGAAGCCTGATTTCTGACTTTGCATCCTTCTTTGCAACTTTAAACTATTATTAATGCTGGCAGCTTTGTGAGTGCTTTTCAAGTACACCTACATCTCAGAAAGACCGTCCCACTTTCATCTCAGATCAGCTATGATCACATTGAATAGCGGTGCTGGCTTGAAGGGCCGAATGGCCTACTCCTACACCTGCACCTCTCTCTCCATCTTTCTTCATGTTTTGGCCCTGCCTTAAAACTCAACTCTTTAACAGGTGTAGATCACCCCACCTAAGAGTTTTGTCTAAGGATCAACTTCTGCCCGATCTTGTTACTATCTTTGTGTTACTTTTCATAATCATAATCATAGTTTATTAACCAAGTATGTTTTGCTACATACGAGGAATTTGATTTGCCATACAGTCATACCAATAAAAAGCACCAAGACACACAAAATACATTTTAACATAAACATCCACCACAGTGGCTCCTCCACATTCCTCACTGATGGAAGGCAAAAAAAGTTCAATCTCTTCCCTTCTTTGTTCTTCCATGGTCGGGGACCTCGAGCCTTCCGTTGACGGGATGATCTTGGCTCCTGTAGCTGGTGGTCGGGCCCTCCACGTCGGGGCGATCAAGCTCCCGCATTGGGGGGATCTCAGCTCCACG
Organism: Leucoraja erinaceus; assembly: GCF_028641065.1. Taxonomy (NCBI): domain Eukaryota; kingdom Metazoa; phylum Chordata; class Chondrichthyes; order Rajiformes; family Rajidae; genus Leucoraja; species Leucoraja erinaceus. The sequence continues at coordinate 18,285,555 of NC_073399.1, read as the reverse complement.
CGCTGGGCGATCTGACCCCAGGTCGGGGCTAGTCAAACCTCCTGCGAGTTTGGAGCTTCCCGACATCAGTCTCTACCCAAGACTGCGAGCTCCTCAATGTTGAAATCTGCACGGCCGCGGTTGGGGCGTCGATCCCTGGCAAGGGATCACAGTCCACGGTAAATCCACGGCCCCACGGTGGGGCTCAAAGTCAATCTCGAGCAAGGCCACCAGCTCCATGATGTTAGGCCGCAGAGCGGCCGGTGATACGATCCGGGAAAACAATCACATCTCCGGCAAGGTAAGAGATTGAAAAAAAGTTTCCCCCAACCCCCTCCCCCACCCCCACATAAAACAAACCAGAGAACATTAACACAAACTTTTTAAAACACACTAAAAATAACAAAAAGTCGATATAATTCAACATCAAAGGTGCTACTTAAATGCAGTCATTGTTGCTGTGGCAACGCCAAGGAGCTCAGCTAAGCCCCATTTGATTTCCGACAGTACGGCTGCTACAACAAGCAGCAAATGTCACATTGAGAATCTCAGAGGGCATCCTCCTGCTGGGCCAGGGTAGCAAACCTGTTTACAACCAGCTTGGCTTCAGCCTCTGGCTGGATGAGTCAAGACTGTGACTTGACTGCTCCGAGCTTCTCTCATGGTTTCCTGTCACCGTTCAGCTGAGATGAGGTGAAGGGGCAGAGCCTGTTTTGAGAAACTGCTGACATCCTCTTGCACCCCTGTCAGTGAGAAACTGTGCGTGTCAAAACCCCGTGCTGTTTTTACAAGACACCGAGGCAACAATGACACTGCCTGGATTGTGCAGCAAAGGAAATATTCCAAACTGCTCAAAACAAAATAGATGTCATTATGTATAGATGTATTAGACGTAATGCCACAAAGAATGTTAATCAAGCAAATTAGAGCATGTGGGTAATATAATGGTGTGGTCTGAGGCTTGGTTAAGGGACAGAAGACAGAGAGGAGGAATAAATGGACCATTTTCAGGGCCGTAACCATTGGGATGCCCAACGGCCCCAGGTCAATAATTCAGATGAGTAGATCAAGTATAATAAATCGCGATTTGTTGTTGATATCAGGTTGGATGTGGGCTGTGGGAAGGATCCAGAGAAACTTTAGTGAGACACGGTCTGGCTAAGTGAAGAGGCAGGGACATTGTCGACATGATTGATCAACTTGGGCTTTAATAAAACCAGACTTAAAGGAGGAGGCAGTGATGAAGACAAGGCATCATTGGCAATGGCAGGGCAAGGAGATAGGGTGGATGGGCAAAGGTTTGGCAAAAGAATAAGTTTAGGGCTCGAGAAAGTTTACAGAAAACAGATCACCAAGCGGTGAAGGGGTTTCGGAGTCTCCTGCACTACTCACTCTGTACCCATGACAATATTCAATCACATTGTCGAACTCTGACTCTTCGTTACCTGTTATTTGTCCACAACGGTGGTATCGTTGGCAAATGTAAAGGTGGCGTGGAACGGTGACAAATGACAATTAAATTGAATCTTGAATCTTGAATGACTGTGCAGCCACTCGCCGTTCCACGCCACCTTTACATTTGCCAACGATACCACCGTTGGTGGACAAATAACAGGTAACGAAGAGTCAGAGTTCGACAATGTGATTGAATATTGTCAGACAACAATCTTGCTGTTAATTTTAGCAGGACCAAGGAGCTGATTGTTCAGGAAGAGAAAGCAGAGGGACAATGAAATGGTTTTCATCGGTGCGATTGCAATGGAGAGGGTCATCAGCTTTAAGTTCCAAGGTGTGCACATCTCTGAAGAACTGTCCTGGTCCCAGCAAATGGATGCGATCATAAAGAAAACTCATCAACACCTCCTCCTCCTCAGAGATTTGACATGTTGCTGAACTTCTAAAGATATATGGTCGAGAGGATACTGACCGGTTGCATCACAAGCTGATTCAGTAACTTGAACGTCCAATACAACAAATAATCCTCCGCCATTTCCGCCACCTCCAACGTGACCCCACCACTCGCCACATCTTCCCATCTCCCCCCATGTCTGCCTTCCGCAAAGACCACTCCCTCTGCAACTCCCTTGTCAATTCTTCCCTTCCCACCCGTACCACCCCCTCCCCGGGTACTTTCCGTTCCGTTGCAACCGCAAGAAATGCAACAAGCAGTCGTTCCAGGTGCGACAAAGGTTCACCTGTATCTCCTCCAACCTCATCTACTGCATCCACTGCTCTAGATGTCAGCTGATTTACATCGGGGAGACTAAACGGAGGTTGGGCGATCGTTTCGCCGAACACCTCCGCTCAGTCCGCAATAACCTACCTGAACTCCCGGTGGCTCAGCACTTCAACTCCCCCTCCCATTTCCAATCCGACCTCTCTGTCCTGGGTCTTCTCCATTGCCAGAGTGAGCAACACTGGAAATTGGAGGAACAGCACCTCATATTCCGCCTGGGTTGCTTGCGTCCTGGTGGCATGAACGTTGAATTCTCCCAGTTTTGCTAGCCCTTGCTGTCTCCTCCTCTTCCTTAACCCTCGAGCTGTCTCCTCCCATCCCCCCGCCCTCGGGTTCCTCCTCCTCCCTTTTTCCTTCCTTCTCCCCCCCACCCCCAATCAGTCTGAAGAAGGGTTTCGGCCCGAAACGTCGCCTATTTCCTTCGCTCCATAGATGCTGCTGTATCCGCTGAGTTTCTCCAGCATTTTTGTGTACCTTCTATTTCTTGCCTGATTGGATTGGGGAGAAGAGGGAGCATCTGGGTTGAGACTCATCCTTGATTATTCTGGTGGCCTCTCGAAGCGTAGTGCGACAGCATCTGCAGAAGTGATGACTGCATGAACCTTGCGGAGATTATGCTGCAAACCAACACAATTGTACCCAATGGCACAGCTCAGAGCAAAAGATTTGGTGGTTCTGGGTGTCCATATACACCAAGGGCCAACAATAGCAACAAAACTGTACTTCACCTCATGAGCCAGCATGCTCCTCACTCTAGCGATGAGTCACATCAAGGGGATCAACCCGTGGTTCAATGCAGGGAGGCATGCTGGCAGCAGCAGCAGCAGCAGCAGCATGCTTAATAAAGGTGCTAACACTGAACAACAAAACAGCAGGCACTGTATAGACGCTCAACCAATGGATCAGATCAGAGATCTGCAGTCCTGCTGGACCAGGTTCTGAACGCAGGTAGATGGACAAACAGTTTGCAAGAGGAAGAGGCTCCAAGAACGTTCCCATCATCAGTGGCAACAGACCCAGCAGTTGAATGCTAAAGACGAGGCTGAAAGATTCTCAGCTAGATTCGTCCCGCAGTGCTGAGTGGTCGGTGGGGGCGCTGCAATGGCGGCAGCCCTGTCAGCAGCGCGTTAGTTTTTTCAACTTTAAAATTTTTATTTGTATGTTTTAAAGTATGTTTTTAATATTTCTTTGTGTGTTTTGTGTGGGGGGTGGTGTGGGGGGGTGAGGGGGAAACCGTTTTGGCCGCCTCCTCCATGGAGAGGCAACTTTTTCCAGGTCGCCTCCCCCGTGGCCTAACATCAAGGATCGGCGCGGCCTTTCCCGGAGACGCGCCCGGGGCTTCAGCGGCGGGCGCAGCGTGGACTCTCGGCGTGGAGAGGGTGAGCCATCGCTGGGGCTCGCTGGAGGGGAGCGCCCCGTTTCGCTGGCCCGGGGCAGCCTGAAGCCACGGTCTGCACAGCTCCAGCTGGCGCGGCATCTACAGCCCGGGATCCCTCGTGGGGGACCCGGGGGAAGAAGAAGCCATCACTGCCGGCCCGCGGCCAACTTCTACCGCGGGCGCGGTGGCGACTTACCATCACCCCTGGAGGGGAGCTTCGACCGCCGGCCCTGCGGTCTGCGGTGCTTCTGGCTGCGGCGCGGCGGGAACTTTAAACTTTAAATCTTCGACCGCCGGCCTGCGGCCTACACCAACTTAAAGCCGCGGTCTCCGGTGGGGAAGAGCCGACTCTGGACTTACCTGGACTTGTACCTTGTCCTTTTACCATCTGGACGCCCGCAGCAACGGCTGCGGAGGGTTGAGGTCCCGACCACGGGGGAAAATGGAGGAGGACTGGCCAAATTGGGTGCCTTCCACCACATTGATGAATGCTGTGGTGGATGTTTATGTTAAATTTTTATTGTGTTTTTGTGTGTGTTCTTTATAATTGTACCGCTGCTGACATATTCATTTCACTTGCACTTATGTGCAATGTGACAAATAAACCGTATTGTATTGTATTGTATTGTATGATCCGTCTTGCTCCTTCCTAAGATTCAACCTATTCCAGATTCCAGTCTTCAACCAATTCAATTTGCATCACATAATATCAAGCTCAAAAGGCTGAACAGATTCATAAAACAGCTTTTTCTCCACTGATTTTTTATAGTTTAGTTTACAGATATAGCGCGGAAACAGGCACTTCGGCCCATCGAGTCCACGCCAACCAAGTCAAGTCAAGTCAAGTTTATTTCGCCACATACACATACGTGATGTGCAGTGAAATGAAAAGTGGCAATGCTCGCGGACTTTGTGCAAAAAGACAAACAAACAAACAACCAAACAAACTACAAACAGAATGGAACAGAATCACATATTCTTTTTCATATTAAATATTGTGGGCGGAAGGAAAAAGGGAAAAAAACAGCAATTAAAAAAAAAAAAAAAAGCAGTAGAGTGGTACAGTAAAGTTAGTCCCTGGTGAGATAGGAGTTTACAGTCTTAATTGCCTCTGGGAAGAAACTCCTTCTGAACCTCTCCGTTCTCACAGCATGGCAACGGAGGCGTTTGCCTGACTGTAGCAGCTGGATCAGTCCATTGCAGGGGTGGAAGGGGGCTCCCATGATTTTATTGGCTCTGAAGTTGCATCTCCTGATGTATAGTTCCTGCAGGGGGGCGAGTGAAGTTCCCGTAGTGCGTTCGGCCGAATGCACTACTCTCTGCAGAGCCTTCTTGTCCTGGGCAGAGCAATTCCCAAACCAGATTGTAATATTTCCGGACAAGATGCTTTCCACAACCGCTGAGTAGAAGCACTGGAGGATCCTCGGAGACACTCTGAATTTCATCAATTACCTGAGGTGGTAAAGGCGCTGCCTTGCCTTATTCACGAGTGCTGCGGCGTGTGATGTCCATGTCATATCCTCAGAGATGTGGACTCCCAGGTATTTAAAGCAGCTCACCCTATCCACAGTATCCCCATTTATCCTCAATGGTGTGTACGTCCTCGAATGATGTGCCCTCCTAAAGTCCACGATCAGTTCCTTAGTTTTTTTGATGTTCAAGAGGAGGCTGTTGTCCTGACACCAGAGTGCCAGATCAGCCACCTCCTCCCGGTAGGCCTTCTCATCGTTGTCTGAGATCAGGCCCACCGCCACAGTGTCATCAGCAAACTCGATCCCCGTACATTAACTCTATACAACACATTAAGGACAATTAACGATTTTTACTGAAGCCAATTAACCTACACACCTGTATGATTTTGGAGTGTGGGAGGAAACCTTAGCACCCAGGGAAAATTAATGCGGTGATGGGGAGAATGTACAAACTCTGTATAGATAGCACCCGTAATCAGGATCGAACCCGGGTCTCTAGTGCTGTAAGGCAGCAACTCCACCACTGCACCACTGGTATCAGACACTTGAACGGACATCTCATTAATTAAGGATGTATTCGCAATCTCCCTATCGTCCTTATTGTGGTACTTGTGTGATATTTATACGTGCTCTTTCTGTAACACTATATTCTGCACTCTGTTTCCTTTCTCTTTTGCACTGCATGATGGGATGATTATACTCATTTATGGTATAGTTTGCCTGTTTCTCAGTGCATGTGACAATAATAGTCCAATACCAATACCAATTGAGGATATCCAGAAACATCTGAGAGCACTGGATACAACAAAGGTTATGGGACCAGACCACATAGGTTGCAGCTGAATCATTTGGTTCCAGAGCTGAGGTGAGAGTTCCTGCTCTTGATGTTTAGGTATTAATTGACCGAGGTAAAGCTAAAGTCAATGGATAAAATGGGGAAAATGCTCCAATTGTTGGAGCCATGTCTCATGCAAAGGAAGTTGGTCTTGGTTGTTGGAGGTTAACTAATCCCATCCCCGGGTCATTACTGCCTCACAGTAAAGTGTTCTTTCAGAAGGTAGACACAAAAAGCTGGATTAACTCAGCGGGACAGACAGCATCTCTAGAGAGAAGGAATGGGTGAAGTTTCGGGTTGAGACCCTTCTTCAGACTCTTCTGAAACGCCACCCATTCCTTCTCTTCAGAGATGCTGCCTGTCCTGCTGAGTTACTCCAGCTTTTTGTGTCTATCTTCAGTTTAAACCAGCATCCGCAGTTCCTTCTTACACAAAGTGTTCTTTCCGCTGCTTCATCAGCGGCCTTCCTTCTGTCCTCATGTCAGAGTTGGGAAGCCCCTGATATTGCGCAATGTTCAATTTTATTCTCAGATTCTCAATAAATGAAGCAGCCCGTGACTGCATGCAGCAGGATCTGATCACTGGTCAAATATGGGCTGATATGACCCATAAGATTAACACCGTGAAAGTAGTAGGCAATGACCACCTACAACAAGGGAGAGTCTATGCACATATAAATGGCACTGCCATTGATAAGTCCCATTATCAACTAATCTTAGGAGTCCAGAAACGCAATTATGGCCCACAAACCAAATAGGATCAATTACATAAACACAATAACTACAAGAGCAGATCAGAAGCTTGCTGTTCTATGCATTATGGGAGGCACAGTAGGGCAGTGGTAGAGGTACTGCCTTATAGGGCTAGAGTCCCGGGTTCAACCCTGACTACGTGCTGTCTGTACGATGTTTGTACGTTCTCCCTGTGACCCCGTTGGTTTTCTCCAGGTGCTCTGGTTTCCTCCCACACTCCAAAGACGTACAGGTTGCAGATAAATTGGCTTTGGTAATTCAGTCATTGTCCCAAGTGTGTAGGATGGCGCTAGGGTACAGGGTGATCGCTGGTCGGCGCAGACTCGATGAGCCGAAGGATTTGTTTCCACACTGTATCTCTAAAAAAACTAGAAAGGAATACACTCCACCTGTCTGGATGAGAACAGCTCAAAAAGCTGAACACCCACAACAAAGCAGCCCACTTAGAACTCTAAACATTCATAGAGTCATACTACATGGAACCAGGCCCTTCGACCCAAATCGTCCATGCCGACTAGACGACCATCAGGCTAGTCCCATTTGGCAGCTCATTCTATACACCCACTGTGTGAAAAAGCTGCCTATCGGGTTTCTAGTAAATCTTTCCCCTCTCGGCTTAAACCTATGCCCTTTAGTTCTTGAATCCCAACACTAGGGAACACAAACTGTGCATTAACCCTATCTATGTTTGTCATGCTTTTTTTCACCTGGTATCCAAGTAATCAAGTTCCTTGTGCCTCCTCGACTAATATCAGTGGATAATTAAAAACACTTGATAAATGAAAATTGTCTCTGAAGCAAACTGATGGATTCCCTCTGTCAACTCCCTTTAACAATATAGTCTTCTCATCTCTTGGCTCCCGCTTTTAAGGGATTCGCCATTCAGACCCTGTCTATTATTGTGCCAGAGGCTGAAAAGCTGCTTTACAAGGTTAGTGTTATCCAACCCCTATCCCAATCCTTATCCTAAATGCAAGATGGCACCCAAGCCAAGCAACTCCCTGCGTGCTGGTCCCAGAAGTGGATCTGCAATCACTCATTACAATCGCTCCACTCTTCTCTGTACACTGTAGACGGCTTGGTTGTAATCTTCTATAGTCTTTCCATTGACTGGTTAGCACACAACTAAAAGCTTTTCACTATACCTCAGTCCACGTGACAATACGCTAAACTAGACCAATTCAGGCCTTTCTCCGGAGCTGCATACAAGTGCATCTAGATGTCACCTCCACCCTACATCACTGTCTTCTGGATGGATGGGGGAAGAGCTCTTCAGAGGAGTAGCCTTAAAACACAATCACATAAAGGAATAAATAAAACATCTGTGAATGGCATCTCACCCTGAAGTCTATTCCGACTGTGGCAATGTAGCTCCCTGCTAGAAAGGCGTTATCTTTGAACTGGACCAGGAAGCAGGTCTTGCCCACACCAGAGTCTCCAATTAACATCACCTACAATACGTGCAAAGTCTCATTAGAATCTTCCTTAAGGAGTGAATGAAACAGTTATTCAACAAATCAGTTTAATGCAAGAAATCCAGCAACGTTTGGGACATGATCGCTTCTAAATGACACAGTATCCAGAGACCCCAACAATGATCCCAGGGTGAACATACAAACTCCACATTGCACATTAATCCTGAACGGTGCGTGTGGCAATTTAAGTTGGTATTTTCTGTATGTAAATAGACTATTGGCCAAATAAGGATGCAGGATTTGATGCTGCTCAGAGTAAGTTCCTGTCAAAACTTCATAAGTTATAGGAGTAGAATTAGGCCATCCTGTCTACTCCGCTATTCAATCATGGCTGATCTATCTTTCCCTCTCAACCCCATTCTCCTGCCTTCAACCCATAGTTCCTGACACCCGTATTTTGTGTTTTCCTCAGTTGTTTACCAGGTATAGTTTTTGCTCAGCAGGTTGTTCCTGCCTCCACATTGAGAAGTCATGTTTCCAAGTCTTGCACACAATCTAAGGTGAGGTTTCTGTGGGTACTGAGAAAAGGTGCACTGCAAAGCCACATCACCTAATGAGAACACCACACTGGTGGTGTACCAAGTAGATGTAATACCCCTGTTGTACTGCAGCATTGTAGATGATTATCTGGTCATCATCTTTCTGTTGTCTGTAGGATCTTTGCTGTACACAGAGTGGTCATATTTTCTTACAAAATACACAGAAGCCATTTCAGCTCATTGATGCTGGGCCAGTTCGCAGAACAATCCCGTTCCTCACGAATTTACTCTGCAATCTTCTCTCTGCATATTCCCGTCAACTCAGTTTCTACCACTTATCTACACACTAGGGGGAGGTGGCCGGGGTGGGTGGGGTGGGGGGGGGGGGGGGGGGGGGGGGGGGAGCAGTTAAAGTGATCTGCCTATTCATCCACCAACTTGCATGTCTTTGGGATATAAGGAGAAATCAGATCACAGGAGGAAACAGTTCTCCCACACAGACCCAGGGTGAACATGCAAACTCCACATAGGCAGCACCCGAGGTCAGGATTGGATCCCAGCTGACTGGAGCTGTGAAGCAGCAGCTCTACCAGCTGTACCCCTCGCGCTAACCTTTGCAACATTAACCCCACCTTGGAAATACAGAATTGATTCCAAAGTTTTTACAGGTGTTCAGAGTGCAGGATACAAGTTCATTTTGATCCTTGTTTTGTATGCATTTAATCAGGAACAGGATTACTTAAGGATGACTAATTTCTTATCTGCAGCCTTCTTCGCGCCTACTATTGTCTCATGATCAAGGTCAACAAGCAACAAGGCCTTTCCAAAATGCTTTTCGGGATACTTCAGCACAGTTTTCAATAATCAGCTGTGCAAATCAAGAAGGATTTCATAACTTCTTCCATCCACATGAATCGTGGAGATCTGAAATAAACTCCTCTGGAAACCTTGTCACCTCTGCATTTGCTCTCTAACTGCTGACTTCCATTTCCGGTCCAGTAAACCTTCAGATTTGTTGGCTGCAAGCCCGGGGATCTCCTCTGCAAACCATTCCTATAAGATGCGCCTTTAAACAGAGCTCTCCAACTAAAGCATTGGTCATGCTGGTGTCAACATTTCAGCCCATTCATGCTCTGCCCGTTCACAGAACAATCCCATTCCTCATGGATTTTCCCTGCAATCTATTCTCCACACATTCCCATCAACTAATCTACACACCGGGAGGCAGTTAAAGTTATCTACCAATTAATCCATGAGCATGGTGTCTGACATCATTTCTGGTTTGTCTTCCTACATTTTGATTAGTAGAGGTGTCAGAGGTTGTAGGGAGAAGGCAGGAGAACGGGGTTAGGAGGGGGAGATAGGTCAGCCATGAATGAATGGCGGAGTAAACTTGATGGGCTGAATGGCCTAATCCTACTCTTATCACTTATGACCTTATGGCCTCATGATCGTGTTAAAGGAACGGTGTTAGTTAATAAGATATGTTGGAAGCCTAGAACCTGGTCAAAGGGGATTCCAGTGGTGGTTATTACTAACATACCAAGTTGTACAGGAGAATGGAGTAAAGGATTGTGTAAACAGGAGGAGGGGACCAAAGCGGATGAGATGTCAGTGGAGTGATGGTTTGAGAGAAACCATGATGATAAGAGATCACAGATGTTGCGAGAGGATGGGGACCTCAAAAAAGGTCAGAGCGGAGAGACTGCCTGAAAGCCAGCTAACATTGAGGAAATTGTGTGGATCACGGAGTGATGGGAGGAGAGGCATATGGGGGGGGGAGAATGCTGGGAGGGAGCAGACAGGCAAGAGTGTGTGCTGGAGCATACTGAACAAACCATTTGAGGTTACAATGGTGATGGGCTAGAGGGAAATAAAACTCATCTTCCTAGGGTTAGCGGTGTTGGGTTTTAAGGGAACCAAGGATGTCTGCTTCCAGTTTGCCACCAAGGCACTGGAGAAAGGTTTGGCTCATTCAGGTCAACATGTTGGAAAGGCAGCTCCTTTAGACTGAAAGTCTGGAAAGGTGCATCAGGAGAGAATGGAGGATGTGGGGTACATCAGCTGGAGAGCAGACAGGAGAGGGGAGAGAGCGGTGGTGCCAGGCGAGGAGAGCAAGATCGGGTGGATTGCGGGTGGTGGGGAGAGGAAATAAGTTGTTGCACGAGAATCTGGGAAGTTGCATCATGACTGACAATCTGCAATGTTGAAATAGACACAAAATGCTTTAGTAACTCAGCGGGTCAGGCAGCATCTCTAGAGAAAAGGAATAGATAACGTTTCGGATGGAGACCCTTCTTCAGTCTGAACTGTTCCTTTTCTCCAAGGATGCCCTCTGGCCCGTACAGTTACTCCAGGATGTTGTGTCTATCTTCAGTGAAAACCAGCATCTGTAGTTCCTTCATACACATGCAATGTTTAAATGTTCTCTGTCGAGGGGGAGGGGAGGGAAACTTTTACTGCCTCATTTAGAAGGATGAGAGGATATCTCATTGAAACATATAAGATTGTTACGGGCTTGGACATGCTAGAGGCAGGAAACATGTTCCCTATGTTGGGGGAATCCAGAACCAGGGGCCACACACAGTTTAAGAATAAGGAGTAAGCCATTTAGAACGGAGACGAGAAAACACTTTTTCTCACAGAGAGTGGTGAGTCTCTGGAATTCTCTGCCTCAGAGGGCAGTGGAGGCAGGTTCTCTGGATGCTTTCAAGAGAGAGCTAGATAGGCCTCTTAAAGATAGTGGAGTCAGGGGATATGGGGAAAAGGCAGGAACGGGGTACTGAATGGGGATGATCAGCCATGATCACATTGAATGGCGGTGCTGGCTCGAAGGGCCGAATGGCCTACTCCTGCACCTATTGTCTATTGTCTATTTTGCAAGCCCATTGCCGGCCCCATGATCCGTACCAAACACAGCTCTGAGGAGTTAAACTGAGAGAGCAATGAGAAACCGCTCTCAGACAAAGAAGGAAATGAAAGCCGTGTTGCAGCAGAGAATCAGTTAACTATAAATGGTGATGCATTTGCAATAAATGCCAATTCTGCTCCTAATTGGGTGACAGTGATCAGATACTGTAGCAAACAGTTAGTTTGCTGTCTGAATGACTGAGCTAAACAATTAGCTGACTGCTGCATTGAAACAGAAATAGCAGAAGGTATCTCATTCCACTGTCTCCTCATTCCACAGCCAGCACCAGAGCAGAGGAAACTCCTGGTAAAACACACCAGTTCCCCACGATTTTGGAGAAAGGCAATGAATGATTTCTTTTTTTTTTTTTTTTAATTCCCTGCAGTTTGGTAATGACCAGCCAGTACAGGCCAAGCCTTAACAGAAAACATGAAACTTCTGGCTGGACGAACCCAACTCCTTTGGTTTAGTTTAGTTTAGAGATACAGCATGGAAACAGGCCCTTCGGCCCACTGGGTTTGGGCCAACCCACAATCCTTGCACACTAACACTATCCTACAGACTAGGGACAATTTACAACTTTACCAAGCCAATTAACCTACAAACCTGTACGTCTTTGGAGTGTGGGAGGAAACCAGAGCACCTGGAGAAAACCCACGAATGTCACATGGAGAACGTACAAAGTGCGTGGAAGTCGATTGATAAACGATTGAAAACTTGGATTGTGCCCTCCAGAATATTCCCAAATTTTCCCAAACATCTCACAGCTCAAGCAGTGCATTTACATTGCCGAAGCCGATTTATATGCAGCATAGTTCCATACAAAGCAATGGGCAGAAAAGAAAATGTTCTCCGGGGGACAACTATCGGCCTGCATAAACTCTGTGCAAATACAAGGACAAGGACTGTGTTTATGTGGAACCAACAGATATTGATATCCCGTGGTTTTAATACAGGAGATTTTGGAGAAGTGGGAATGAACCTCAGTTCACATTTTCTGAAATGTTCTGTCAATTTCCTCTCAGGTGCTTAGAGTGAAACCTTCCCCTCTGTAATGCCCACAGCACATTTCACAGCAGAGGTGCTATTGGGATTAATGTGCACTGAGAGCGAATGTTCTCCATTTTAAAGAGACCTAGATCTGGCTTCTCCCTTCTGACGTTTTAGATACAGTTAGTGAATTTCTCAGCGCAATGTATTCTAAAGTAAATTATCTCCAGCTTGTGCCCACTCACAAATACATTGGACTGCTTTTCCGCCATTCAACAGGGACTATCCCAACATTTGAGAGGCAGTTGGACAGGTCCATGGATGGGATTGTGAATTTATGGAATTCCCTGCCACAGAGGGCAGTGGAGGCCAAGTCACTGGATGGATTTAAGAGAGAGTTAGATAGAGGTCTAGGGGCTAGTGGAGTCAAGGGATATGGGGAGAAGGCAGGCACGGGTTATTGATAGGGGACGATCAGCCATGAACACAATGAATGGTGGTGCTGGCACGAAGGGCCGAATGGCCTCCTCCTGCACCTATTTTCTATGTTTCTATGGGTTTGGAGGGATATGGACCGAGTGCTGGTAGATGAGACTAGTGTAGCTGGGACATTTTGGCCGGTGTGGGCAAGTTGGGCCGAAGGGCCTGTTTCCATAGTGTATCACTCTAAGTCTCTATGAACAACAGATGAGTGAACATTTGTAATAATTAAATCAAGGAAAGGGTGAAGAATTTCCTTTGCTGCCCCCTGCAAGCTCCATTTCCTGTGCTTTCACTCTATCTTTCTCTCCAATAACTGCCCAATGCTGAACAACCTGATCACAACATGACCTTCCAATCACATATTGTGACCAGCACTGAGATCGCCCATTTCCTCCTTTTGTTAAGGAAGAATTGTAGATGCTGGTTTACAAGGGAGATACAAAAAGTTGGAGTCGTTTATCACGCCCCTGATCCAGCTAATCTGCTGCAGTAATCCTCATCCCCTAACAGCGGCCCCGATTACTCCAATGCTATTTGGTTAGCTTGCAGGCTTCCAGTCAACATGACTCTCAATCAAGACCTTCACACATATGCTTGGTAACCCATGCGGTACCTAGATGTTCAAATGCTCAACTTGTTGATAATCCTCCCAATTTCTCCTACTCGTTTGAGGATTATTCAGGATGCCTGTGTGTAGTGTTAGATTGTTACCCTTATCTGCTGAGCAGCTGAAAAGGCCAGAATCAAAGAGAGGAGAAATTGCCATGAGCTGGAGTGCCTTTCCAACCCTCCAGAGTCTAATCAATACTGACACTGCCTGGGTGACACTGAATCTAAATGTGCTCTAGCTGTACTGAATGTTCTACACCTTACCAACATCAACATTTTCTTTTCTTTGGATTATAGATTTGGACAGCACAGAGAGGGGCCCTTCAACCCACCATATTCATGCTGACCATTTTTGGCCATCTACACTCATCCTATTTGACAGATTCACCCCCTTCTGACTAAAGAAAATCCTCCTCATTTACTCCCTAAAGGAACGTCCGTTAATTCTGAGGGTATGACCGCTAGTCCTAGACTCTCCCGTGAGTGGAAACATCCTCTCCACATCCACTCTATCCAAGCCTTTCACAATGCGGTAAGTTTATCCAAGCCTTTCGCTATTCGACGAGGATCTTTGATATTTCCACATTCTGTGTTTCTGTTAAACTGTACATTTCAAAAAGGCATCCCACATTTATCTCCGCCCAGTTTCCAGCCTGCAGTTGTACTCCACTCACACTTGAGAAATATGATTAATTGCAGTCCACCCAATGCCACGTCATGCATACAAGCACACACCCTGTTCTACCCAAATACGCTAACCAAATGCATACTGCACTCCACCCAAATAACCTTCATCAAATAGTAATCCAATTGAATATTTAATGTAGTAAATACCTAAATACCCCACTTCACACTGTACCTCAACTAACCCACTCGACACTGCAACACTCAAAACTCCACCTACACTACATCATCCTCAATATAATATCTAAACCTCTCTCTCCATTGTGTAATTGTCAGGCGTCATAGCACATGGAATATGGGAACGGTTGTAGGTGGATACAGGTGAGGGGGAAGGGGTGTTTTATGGTCAGATAAAGTCAAGGGATGAAAAGGTGTGAGTCCAAAGGTGTGAGACAAAAGGATTGAAAAATTGCGAATTGTGAAGCAAGAGGAAGGAATGTAGTGGAAGGAAGTCCAGGGGAAAAGGTGTGAGTCCAAAGGTGTGGGGGGGATTGGGGGGGGGATTGTGGAGAAATTAGTGTGATTCCAGGTGGGACAGGGGGGGGGGGGGGGGGAGTGTTAGAAGGACACAGGGGAGGGGGGGGGGGGGGTTAGAAGGAAGAGGGGGAGGAGGAGATTGAAGGTACCAAAAAGTAGAAAAATCCCACCACATATTCTACCCAACTATTCCCACTCTACTATACAATATGCAACCTCTACTCCATAACTCCAAATGGTTGGGCTGAGCACAGTAGTCTGAAGAATTCCTCAAAGTTGGGATATCACAATCCTTCTGTTGTGTGAGGTATAATTCCAACCATTGGAATGCTTTTCCCTCTAATGGTAATTGACCAGGCTCTTGATGCCACCTTCCACCAAACACCGCCTTGAAGTCACCCTCACCTCTGGCATTGGAGCTCTTTGGTCCATGTTTGCACCAATGCTAAGATGAGGTCTGGCCAGTGTCCTGAGCCCAACCATCTTCTGAGAAAGGGTTTCGGCCCCAAACATTGCCTATCTCCTTCGCTCCATAGATGCTGCTGCACCCGCTGAGTTACTCCAGCATTTTTGTGTACCTTCGATACCAGTGTTGCAGCTGTACTGGCACAGGAGCAGCATGGTGTATGCTCCCACTGTGGGTTTCTCTGGGTTTCCTCCAACACTCCAAAGACGTGCAGATTTGTTGGTTAATTTGGCGTTGGTAAAAAATTATAAATTGTTCCCAGTGAGTAGGATATAGCTAGTGTATGGTGTACCTTCGGGTTGGTGCAGACTTGGTGGGCCAAAGGACCTGTTTCCGCTCTGTGTCTCGAAAGTCTACAAGTCTAAAGCTTGGTAAGAGGTACAACAGGTTCTGGAGCGCAGATCTTTGGTACTGCAGACAGTGAGCTGTCGAGGTCTTTCCTTTTCTCATATACTGTATGTAAAAGCTTTTACATTCTTATCTAAAGTTTCTCACTGGGTTACTATTGTATTTTACTTGTTCTCTCCTTTTGAGTTTCTTGATCCTCTCTAGTTGAAATCTGAAGTTTTCTCTATCCTCGGGCTTACTGCTCTTCATGGCAACATCATTAGTCTTTCACTTTGATCTGATACTGTTTTTACTTCGCTTGTTAAGTAAATGGATCGGTTTCTTTCTTGGGCTTTGTGCCTTGAAGGGAAACTGCATTGATTCTATAAATGTGACCCATTGCTTTTATGCAGTCAAATATTTTAAAGGAGTTTCCCTCTCCACAGTAGCCAACGTGCTTCAGAACTTTGTAGTTTCCTCCGTTTATGGTTGAGACTGAAATCTAAAATCTCAGGGCGGTACGGTGGTGCAGCGGTAGAGTTGCTACCTTACAGTGCCAGAGACCCTTGTTTGATCTTGACTATCGGTACTTGTCTGTGCAGAGTTTGCATGTTCTCCCCGTGACCTGCATGGGATTGTCTCCTACATTCCAAAGACGTACAAGGTTTCTATGTTAATTAGCTTGGTATAATTGTAAATTGTCCCTAGTGTGTGTGGGATAGTGTAAAGGGCCTGTCCCCCACTTGGCGACTGCCGGCGTCATCTCAGTGTCGCCAAAAGATTTTGAACATTTCAAAATCCAGCGGTGACAAAAAAAATGTTGCGACACTTGAAAAAACGCCGCGTGTCGTACGTCATCATGCCGCAAATATTTCGCTGACCTGATATGTCAGTCAATGCTGACGGCAGTCGCCGAAAAAATTGCCAAGCGGGACAGGCCCTTAAGTGTGTGGGGATCGCTGGTCGGTGCGAACTTGGTGGGCCGAAGGGCCTGTTTCCGCGCTGTATCTCTAAAATAAAACTGAAATCTGCCTTATTTTGATCACCATTTCCTAACCATCCCTTAACTACTAGATTATTAATTTACCCCTTCTGATTGCACAAACACTAGACCAAGAACAATGTGCTTCTCCAGCATTCGACTAAGAAAACAATCAACATAACAACCATTTTATATCTCATCACCAATCCAAGTATCTCACCTAAATTCTGCACATCCCACATACCATCAGCACCACTATTCACCACTGGTGTACAAGGACGCCCAGATCTTGTTGCATCTTCCCGCTTCCCAGTCTATTGCCATGCCCACAATAATTGGACTTTCTTTGTTCAGAACCAAAGTGCATAACTTCACATTAATCCATGTTAAACTGCATCTGCCAAGCATTTGCCCACTCACCCAACTTGTCTCCCTCACATTGAAGTCTCTCGGCAATCTCCTCACAACTCACACTACCGCAACGTCAGCCTTGTGTCGTCGGCAAACATGCAGATGCTACATTTACTCCCTCATACAAATCATTCATATATATTATCAATAGCTGGATCCAAACACTGGTCCAGTCTTTACAGGTGGCACCCCACTAAGCACTGCCTGCCACCTGTAAAGACTCATTGATCCCCTACTCTGCTTTTCCTGTCTGTTTACCGATTCTCAATCCATGCCAGTATTTCATCCTCTTTCCCATGTGCTTTAATTTTGCATATTAATCACCTATCAAAAGCCTTCTGAAAGCCCAAATACACCACATTCCCTATTTCTCCCTTATCTATTTGGCCAGTTACATTATCAAAAATCTTCAGTTGATTTATTAAGCACGATTTCCCTTGCTGACTTTGTACAATCCCGCTAATGTTTTCCAAGCCTTCCAATGTTGTTTCATCTTTTGGAACAGATTTGTGTATTTTTCCACACCACTGACGTGAAAATTCTTGCCACTTCCATTGAGGGATGTTTACAGTTGAAGACTGGGTGGCACAGTTGCCAGTTGGTGGAGCTGTTGCATCGTGGCGCCAGTGTTCGACCCTGGCCTCAGGTGCAGCCTGTGTGGAGTTTGCACGTTCTCCCTGTGACCACATGAGTTTCCTCCAGGTGCTCTGCTTTTCTACCACATCCCAAATATGTGCGGGTCGGTAGGTTAATTGGCCTCTGTAAATTGTCCCTGGTGAGTAGGATAGAACTAATGTATGGGTCATTGTTGGTTGGCACAGACTCGGTGGGCTGAAAGGCCTGTTTCCATGTTGTATCTTTAACACTGAAACTAAAACTTCTCTTGAACTTAGCATTATAATGAGAATCAAGAAGGAGAATATCTTTGGGCAGATGATCCAAATCTTGATAAGAAGGTTTCATGGAGGTTTCATTTTTTAAGGAGGAAAAAGAGGCAGAGAGGTTTAGCGATAGAGTTCCAGAACTAAGGACCTTGACTTAAGGTATGGCTTTAGTAGTGGAGCTATTAAAGTTATGGCTCAAGGGCTGAAGACTTAATATGATTTGGGACATGGGCTGGAATGATTTGTATAACCTCAAATTTATGAATGATAGATGGAGCAAGGCCAACCTGGATTGTGTTGGGAGTAGTCACCTTGAATTAACAAAACTTGGATGAGGTATACAGATGGAGTGCCAGTCACAATGAACTAGGAGCAAGAGTAGGCCAATTGGCCCCTTGAGTTTGCTTCGCCATTTAATTTAATTGTTACCTCAGACGAATTTCACGTCTCAACGGTCTTAAACGGGTGACTCCTTATTTTTAAACATTGACTTTTAGTTTTAACAGCTTCTGCAAATGGAAAATCCCTCCACATCAATCTTCCCATGACTCCTCGGGATCTTACATGTTTCAGTCAAATCCCCTGTCATTCTTCACAACTTCAAAGATAAAACCTAACTGGTCCAATCTTTCATCAGAGGACAACACTCCCATTGCATGGTACACAAAAAAGCTGGAGAAACTCAGCGGGTGCAGCAGCATCTATGGAGCGAAGGAAATAGGCAACGTTTCGGCCCGAAACCCTTCTTCAGACTGATCGGGGGCGGGGGGGGGGGGGGGGGGGGGGGGGACAAGAAAGGAAAAAGGAGGAGGAGCCCGAAGGCTGGGGGATGGGAGGAGACAGCAGGGGGACTGAGGAAGGGGAGGGAAGAATTGACAAGGGAGTTATGGAGGGAGCGGTCTTTGCGGAAGGCAGATATGGGGGGAGATGGGAAGATGTGGCGAGTGATGGGATTCTTCCCTTCCCTCTCGTACTACCCCCTCCCCGGGCACTGTCCCTTGCAACCGCAAGAGATGCAACACTTGTCCCTTTACCTCCCCCCTCGACTCCGTTCAAGGACCCAAGCAATTGTTCCAGGTGCGACAGAGGTTTACCTGCATCTCCTCCAACCTCATCTATTGCATCCGCTGCTCTAGATGTCAGCTGATCTATATCGGTGAGACCAAGCGCAGGTTGGGCGACCGTTTCACCGAACACCTCCGCTCGGTCCGCAATAACCAAGCTGACCTCCCGGTGGCTCAGCACTTCAACTCCCCCTCCCACTCCATCTCCGACCTCTCTGTCCTGGGTCTCCTCCATGGCCACAGCGAGCAGCACCGGAAATTGGAGGAACAGCACCTCATATTCCGTTTGGGGAGTCTGCATCCTGGGGGCATGAACATCGAATTCTCCCAATTTTGTTAGTCCTTGCTGTCTCCTCCCCTTCCTCAGTCCCCCTGCTGTCTCCTCCCATCCCCCAGCCTTCGGGCTCCTCCTCCTTTTTCCTTTCTTGTCCCCGCCCCCCTGCCCCCGATCAGTCTGAAGAAGGGTTTCGGCCCGAAGCGTTGCCTATTTCCTTCGCTCCATAGATGCTGCTGCACCCGCTGAGTTTCTCCAGCTTTTTTGTGTACCTTCGATTTTCCAGCATCTGCAGTTCCTTCTTAAACACTCCCATTGCATGTATGGAACAGTGCACTTTCTCTGAATTGCTTCCAATGCACTATCCATCGTTAAATAAGGGGACCTATACTGTGAACAGTGTACAAGGTGAGGTCTCTTGAATGTTTGATATAATTGATGCATACGCTCCCTATTTTGCTATTAATGTTTCCCAATCAATAAATTGTAACATTCTGTTAGTTTTCATATTTACTTGTACTCTCTGCACACTAGCGTTTACACCAGAAACCCAGATCTCTGCATCTCAGAGCTATACAATCTCTCACCATTTAGATAAATTGCTTAAAACAAAAAATCCTGCCAAAATGGACAATTTCACAATTTTTCAAATTAAATCCATTTTCCAGATCTCTGCCCACTCACTTATCCTATTTATATCCCTTCATGATCTCCCCAAGTCTTCTTTACCATTTATTTCCCTACGTATCCAAATATCTTCATTGTTTATCAACCATATCTCTGGTGCTTTCATCCAAATCATCTATATACATTGGAAACGTTTGAGGCCCCAGCATTGAACCCTGTGGCATTGCAGATAATACATCTGGCCAACTGGACAATAGACCATTGTTAACTGATGAGAGGGAATCTTATAGAAACATATAAAATTCTTAAAGAATTGGACAGGCTAGATGCAGGAAAAATGTTCCTGATGTTGGGGGAGTCCAGAACCAGCAGTCACAGTTTAAGAATAAGGGGTAGGCCACTTAAACTGATTTGAGGAAAAACGTCTTCACCCAGAGAGTTGTGAATCTGTGGAATTCTCTGCCACAGAAGGCAGTGGAGGCCAATTCACTGGATGTTTTCAAGAGAGAGTTAGATTTAGCTCTTAGGGCTAAAAGAATAAAGGGATATGGGGAAAAAGCAGGAATGGGGTACTGATTTTAGATGATTAGCCATGATCATATTGAATGGCGGTGCTGGCTTGAAGGGCCGAAGGGCCTACTACTGCACCCATTTTTCTATGTTTCTATGTCCCTATCTCTGCTCCCTTTTGACAGCTAATCTTCGAACCATGCCAGTATGCTCCCTTCCACATCACAATCTTTTATTTTCTGCAATAACACTTGTTGTGGCACCTTTTCAAATTTGTTCTGGTAAGATAAATATTGAGTATCCACTGGCTCCCCTTAAGCATCTACATGATATTTCAAAAAAATTTATTTAGTCGGTCAAACATGACTCTCCTTTTGTACAACCTTGATAATTTTATCCACTTACCTTGAATTTGTTTCTGAGTCTCCTGCTTTAGACTCTTTAATTATAAATCTGACATTTACCCTGTGATAGATGTTACACTAATTGGCCTGTAGAATCCTGTTTTCTCTCTCCATCCCTTTTTGAACAAGAGAATTACATTTCCTACTTTCCAGTCTAATGGAACCATTCCCTATCTCAGGGGAAATTGAAACCATGACATCAACTATCTCACCGGCCTTTTCTTTTAAGACGTTTGTTTGATGTCCATGAGGAGCCTGAGACTTGTCAGCTTAGACACCAACAATTTGCTCAGTATCACTGTATTGCCCAGGTGATTGTAAGTTTCCATTGTTCCTCTCTTCCTTGCAATTCCTTATTTATGGCTTTTCCTAGAATGTTACATGTATCCTCTGAAGTAAAGACCGATGCAATATACCAGCCATCTCCTCGTTATCTATTAATAATCCCCCAAACTCACTTACCATAGGACCATCTTGCACTTCGTAAATTATTTTCTTTGTGAAATTATTAATGTCTTGCGAAATTCTAATGATTTGTTTTCACCTTTCTGGCTGTATCCCATGATCTAATGATTCCTGCCTTGTTAATCTTTCAGTTATTCTTTGCCATTTTTTCCGTATTCTGACCTGTTGGCTGTCTATGCACAATTATACGCTTTTTTTCTTTAAGTTTTATACTATGTCTAACATTTTTAGTCACCCCAGAAACTGAGTCCTCTCCTGGAACCATTCTTCTTTGCTAAAATGTACCTATGATGCATACTTGGAAAGAGATCTCCTTGGATGTCTAGCATTACATTATGACTGAATGATCCCTTAATTCTTACTCCTTTCTTCTAAACTCCTCATATTTCACCCCATTTTGGATCTACAGTATTTTTTCATCCCTCAATATTAATTTTTTGGATGACCTCAAATGAGTATAGAAGTTGGGACAAAAGTTTCAGTTGAACAAGACGTTGGTTAGGCAGCTCTTTGAGTATTATAGACACAAGGAACTGCAAATGCTGGTTTTACCAAAGTGTTGGAGTGACTCAGCGGGTCAGCCAACATCTGTGGAGAATAAGGATTGGTGACATTTTGGGTCAGGACCCTTCCTCAGATGGGATAAGGGGAAAGGGAGAAATGTGTGTGCATCCAGTTGGGGCACAGGAATGACAGGAATAAAAAGGGGGGCCATTGTAGGTTAGTTATCAATAATTTGAGAATTCAATGTTCATAGCGTTAGGTTGTAAGCTATCCAAGTGGAATATGAAGTGCTGTTCTTCTAGTTTGTGTGTGGCCTCACTCTTTTCTTGGAGCTTTGTGTTTAATGTTGGTCACCAGGCTTTAGGAAAGATGCCTTTCAGCTGGAAAGATTACAGGAAAGATTTACGAGGATGTTGCCAGGACTCGAGGGCCTGATCTAGAGGGAGAGGTTGGGCAAAGTCTCCTTTGAGCGAAGGAGGCTGAGGGGCGATCTTATAGAGGTAGATAAAACCATGGGGGGAATAGATAGGGTGAATGCACAGCGTCTTTTACCCAGGATAGGGGAATCAAGAACTAGAGGTCATACATTAAAGGTGAGATGAAAAAGATTTAATAGGTAGCTGAGGGGCAACTTTCTCACTTAGAGGGTGGCGGATATATATGGAATGAGCTGCCACAAGAGGTACATTAGGCAGGTACAATAATACCATTTAAAAGACACTTGGACAGGTATATGGAAAGGAGAGGTTTAGTGGTATATGGGTCAAACATGGTCAAATGGGACTAGCTCCGATGGGACATCTTGGTTGGCGTGGAAGAGTTGGGCCGATGGGCCTGTTTCTGTGCTATATGGCTCTATGACCTCAAGTTTACGATGAACAAAAGAAGCAAAGCTGATATGAAGTGCATTGGAATAGTCTCCTGATAACAATGGCTAGGACGAAGTTTGGGGATTAGGTGCCGATCAGATGAAGTAGGGGCGGGATAAGGCCGTTTGACTCCTCCATCCTGTTCCACCATCCAATGACAACATGACTGATCCAATTAAAGCTTCAACTCTGCATCTACCTATCCCCGGAAATTCTTTATCTCTTTGCTTATCAGGCATCCATCTACCTCTGCCTTCAAAATATTCACGGACTTGGCTTTGAGACCCCAGGATGGTTCATCAGGAATCTCTGGGAGAGATGAGAAAAGCCTCATCTCTGTCTTAAATGGACCCTTATTTTTCGACAGTGAACTGGTTTAAGATCCTTACACAAAACATCTTCTCCACATCCACTGTGAAGACCCTGCAAGAACTTATATGTTTCGATCAAATCCATTCCAACTCTTTGAAATGCCAATGCGCAGAAGCCGAGTCAGAGATTCAAGATATGGATACAAAGGACAGCAGATGCTGGTTTACAAAAAGAGACATAAAGTGCTGAAGTAACACGGGAGGTGAGACAGCATCACGGGAGGTCCGACAGTATATGGATAAGTGACATTTTGGGACATTCGCAATATATCTCCTGTCCGAAACGTCACACATACAAAGATGCTGTCTAACATGCTGAGTTACTCCAGCACTTTGTGTCATTTTTAGTCAGTTCATACAGTTGGAAACAGGTCCTAAAGTCCAACTCATCCGTACCAATCAAGTTGCCTAACCATGCTAGTCCCACTTGCCCGCGTTTGGCCCAAATCCCTCCTAATCATTCCTATCCATATACCCGTTCAAGTGTCCTTTAAATATTATAACTGTACCCACCTCTAGCACGGCTTCTGGTAGTTTGTTTCTTATACACAACATCCTCTGTTGAATAAGTAGCCCTTCAAGTCCCTTTTAAATCTTTCCCCATTCACCTTATAACTTAAACTCTCTGGACCTGGTATCATCCTCATTAATCTTCTTCTGCACCCTTTCCAGTTTAATGACAATTTTACTACAGCAGAGTGCTCAGAAAGGTACACGGTATTCCAATGTGGCCTTACAAACAGCTTATACAGCTGTAAAATGATATCCCAACCTGTGTACTCAGTATCTTAACCATTGAAGTCATGCATGCCAAATATCTTCTTCACCACCATTTGTACTTGTGCCGCCACTGTCATGGAATTATACCTGCATTCCTAGTTCTCTCTCTTCTACAACACTCCCCAGGGCCCTGGTTTGTCTTACGAAATACACCACACATTTATTAGAATGAAATTCCTCGGCCCATTGGCCCAGGTCATCAACCTCCCATTGTAATCTCAGGTAAGCTTCTTCACTCTCCACTCTACCAACAATTTTAATGTCATCTACATGGTGACTAATCTTGCTCTCTGCATTCGTTGACATCATTACAATAAAGAACGGACACCAATCCCTGTGGCAAACCAATTGTTACAGACCTCCAGCCTGAAAAACAACCTTCCACCGCTACTTTCAAACCAATATTGTAGCCAATCGGTTAGCTTACCCTGGAACCCATGTTGTTTATTCTTCCAGACCAGCTAACCACGTGATACCTTGTCAAAGGCCTTGCTAAAGTCCACCACACCTGGCTTGTAACCCCTCTTTGTCACCTCTTCAAAAAGTTCATTCAAATTCATGAAACACCATTTCCCACATACAAAGGCATGCTGACTATCCCTAATCAGTCCTTGCTTTTCCAAATGCACGAAGGCCCTATCTCTGAGAATCCCACTACTAACATTATATCTAATCTATTCTCATAAGACAAGCTGCCCAGTGCAGATGAGATGCAGCTTCACAAATCTCTACAGTAGCTAAAGCATAACTGTACTGATGTTGCATTCCTTCAGCTTCACTCAGTAAAGCAAGCAGAAAGTATTCCATCAGAATGGGGCAGCGCAGTGGAGCAGTGGTAGAGCTACGGCTTTACAGCATCAGAGACCTGGGTTAAATCTGGTGTTCTGTCTGTACGGAGTTTGCATGTTCTTCCTGTGACCACGTGGGTTTTCTCTGAGCACTACGGTTTACACCCACACTCCAAGGACATGCAGGTTTGTAAGCTAAATGGCTTTGGTAAAATTGTAAAATGTCCCTAGTGCGTAGGATAGTGCTAGCATAAGGGGCGATCGATGGTCGGCGCGGTTTTGGTGGGCTGAAGGGCCTGTTTCCGCGCTGTATCTCTAAAGTCTAAAAGATTCATGACGGGCACTGAAGAGGTTTTGGGAAGTCAGAAGCCGCAGGATATCCAGCTTCTGGCATGCTCATGTCCCCAAGTATTCATCTACCTGGTCCAGTTGATGTTTTAGTCAATGATCACCCTGAAATTTTTGGGGGTGGGAAACACCTTACCTATTCTTGTGAATTTGCCATTAAATGCCAAACAGAAAAAATAGAGATACATTTAGATGATTATGACTTGGCAAGCATTGGATGATTTAGTTATCGGGCTAGGTAAATGGAACATGAAATAATTGAGCATCTGTAATGTTAGGGTAAAACTGACATTTACAGCTAAATTGTGAAATGGAGTTACCAGCTAAGTTAGCAGGCCTACATTCCCATAGCCTTCCAAAAACAAGTTTCCAGATGCGTTATCTCCACGCACCTGTGATTATTGCCTGGGAACGCAGTCTATCCCAGACTATTCTATAGGAAGGTGTAACGTTGGCAAACACAACACAACAGCAATAGCTGGGATAACCCCCTGCTGCTCGTAGCGCAAAACCATTGCAGACAAGGGGGGCTTATGATTGGCTCGGGGAGGGGGCAGTGGCACGGTCTGCTCCGATAAGAAATGTCATAAAGGATGGCGTTGGGCACCCTTTCGGTGAGAGAACCTCAGCCTTCGACCGTGTTGCAAACGGTGCCAGGTGATCAAGGACCAAACATCCTGTGGCGTGTTCTGATGAGTTTGCGAGTGCTCGCGGGTTTACGTGAGTGTATGTAGAAACACTCTGCGGCATGTTCTGCTGTGTACTCGAGGTTTGCGAGTGTGTTCGGGGATGTTCGGGGTGGGGATACGTGAGTGTATGTGCCTTATTTTGTAATGTAATAAATTACTGAGTGAATCAAAACTGTTTTCTGAATCCAGTGATTTATCGAACACAACAACATCATAACACGTTTCTTCTTCAATCTTAGAAGCCTGCAGTGTAGGAAGAGGCTACTCGGCCCATTCCACCCATGCTGCCCCCTTCCTCAGCAAGAGACCTCTAGTGTGTTCCAAGATGCGCAAAAGAAAGACGGTGCTTTCCTTTTCACTTGGCACGTGGATTCAAGGACAATCAGAGTAGCCAGGGGGAGTAGCTTCAGTGGAGTTTATGGAGGCAGCTCTACCAGACGTGTCGGAAGGAACTGCAGATGCTGATTTACACAGAAGATAGACACAAAACACTGGAGTAACTCAGCAGGTCAAGCAGCATCTCTGGAGAAAAGGAATAGGTGACGTTTCAAATCGAAACCCATCATCAAACATGATCTAAAGAATGGTCACGACCCGAAATGTTACCTATTTCTTTTCTCCCAAGATGCTGCCCAACCCGCTGAGATACTCCAGCGTTTTGTGTCTAGCTCTATCAAGAGTGCCACCGTGCCACCCAACTTGAGTCTTGTAGACAAACGCAAGGCTCTGGGTAACAGGACAAGTGGCTCATCGCAGGTTACCTACCCTCTAAACTAATCTGGAAGTCACAGTGTTTATGTGGTGGGAACAGTTAGTTAGTTTGGGGTCAATGGTGACCCTCAGAATGATGATGCAGAGGGACATGGAAATGGTAATGTCACTTATTGCCAACGCAGGGACCTCGGTTGGTCTGGCCTAATCGGAAAAAGGTGTCAGATTTCCCTCCTTGAAGGAATTAGTGAATCAGGTTTTTATTTATTTTTTTTAAATATATATATAATAATCTTGCAGTTTTACAGCACATTTACAAGCACTGGCTGTCCTCAGTCCAAATTGGAGCAAACGGGAGGAATTAGCCCCACTGTCTGGGGTAGCATAGGCGGAACAGGCCGAGTGGCTTCTTCCTACCGTGCAAGATTCTAAGATCGAAGAAGAAACTTGTTAAGATACTCAATTATTTCAGCTCCAGCATTTATACGGCTCCATGACTAAATCTGCCAGAGCTTGCGTATGCTCAGCAGGGGGGTCCGGAGAGACTGGTAGACCCCCCCCCCCCCCCCCCCCCCCCCCCCCCCCCCCCCTTCCCTCTGCTACCCCTCTCACACTCAAAGCAGCATCGTTGCTGAATCCTTGGTTGGCACCGGGCTGGTTAAACGGGCGATTTGCTGGATTTTTTGCTGCTAGTTTAATAAACACACACACACACAGAGCTACACACCTTGTAAGTCAAGTCGTGGATCTCACTGCTGGACCTGGAGCGGTGCAAGGGAGACTTGGGGGATCCATTTGGCAGTTCGATGCTGCTGTGGGTCGGATGGGAACTCTTTTTGCGAGGCATGGTAGCTTGAAGGAAAGGAAGTAAAAATCTTTGGAGAGAGGGGAACGGCGTCGCGGCGGTAGAACCGCCCCGGGTTTCGGCCCACCCTGGCCCGGGTTAGAGACAGGGAGCACTGGACAGAGAGAGGTCCATTGGCCGGAGCCGATTGTGGGGTCCGACTCCCGTCTCGCTGGCCGGGTGTGTGCAGTGCCGACCTCCCAGTCCCTTTCTCATCCACAGGTGATCATTTCAACTAGCAGAGGGAGGGAGGGAGGGGCTGGAGCATCTGTCATCACAGCTCAGGCATTTTAGTTTCAGTTTAACTCTCACAGGAGCAGCGAGCTCCAATCTTGGGCTCGAAGCAGACAAGTCTCCTCCCTGCTTGGTCTCTTGCCTCATATTCGGGCTAAATCTCCAGGGTCAAATGCCGCCCAAATAGACTCCTGCTTATCTCAGCCTTTCTCTCGGTACACCCCGCCTTCTTCCCTCTACATTCCCCTTCTCTGACCCTCAATTGCCCCCTCCTTTCCCGATCCTCCTCCAATATATCCCCCTTCATATCCACCCCCCTCCTGCAACCTTTCCCTCATTCCATTCCCATCATCTACCCGCCTCTCCTTCCCCCTCCTTCCCCTGCCTTTCTCCAATATAAACCACTCCCCCGCATCCCCTCCTACCCCACCCATCAATGACACTACCCTCCATCCTCCACCCCACCTCCTGCATCACAATTTCTCCTCTGCCCTTCTTCAATACTCCATCCACCCTTCCCTCTCCAGACAACACCCCCCCCCCCCCCCCCCACACTCTCCCCCACACACACCTGTTCACCCTCCACCCCTGCTCCTAACTTCTCTTCACCTTCACCTATTCTATATCCAATGTCCTTGTTTGTTCTTCACAAACTTGCTAACCAATTATTTGAGCATTAAATCCCCACAATATCTCCTCCATCTCCACACTCCACGTTGTATAACAGCTGGGAATCCCCCCCCCCCCCATCTAAATACAAGGAATCAGGAGCAGGAGTCATCAACCAAACCTGCCCCACCATTCAATACGATCATGATGGCTTCAACCCCTCCTCTGTGCCCCTTCCCCATAACACTCGGTCCCCGTCCTTCCAAATATTTACCTATCTCCACCTTAAACATATCTAATATTCAAGCCCGCATCACCCTTCAGGGGCACACAGTTCTGGTGATTCGCTGCCCTCTGAGAGATGGAATATCGTTGCAGCTCCGTTTTAAATGACCGGCCCTTATTTTGTAGCCATTGTTCGTGACTCTCCTACCCAGTGCAAAGAAAATCTGAAGCTGCTGCGTGAACTGACTGATCCTGTCCTTGATCAGCTTTTCCACCCACTCACATTTCCTAAGCTCGGCACTGCCTAGCCTGTGGGTTGTGGTTCTCAAGCACCATCCGGGGCCTCGTGCAGGAGAGTGCTGCATCATGAAGGGATAGACTTAAAGTTAGCCATTGTAGATGTTACGGTACTATTTAAAAAACAGGGACGCAAGCACAACAACATCAAAAATAGGGGAAGAATAAAAGGAACTGCAGATGCTGGTTTATACCACTAAGATAGACACAAAATGCTGAAGTAACTCAACGAATCAGACAGCATCCATGGAGAAAAAGGACACTGTTTTGTGTTGGGACCCTTCGTCAGACTGAACGCAGGGCACCCTATCCTCGCCAGGTGGGGCACCCCTTCATTTCAGTCCAATGAAGGGTCCCGACCTGAAACGTCACCCATCCTTTTTCTCCAGAGATGCTGCCTGACCCTCTGAGTTACTCCGGCACTTTGTGTCCATCTTCATAAATGGCTGAACAGGCATAGAATGTTGAACAATAAAACAGAAGGCGAGAAGAACTCAACAGGTCAGACCGTGTCTCTGGTTACAAAATATGTCATGTAACATTTCATGTCGAGACCCTGAATAAGGGCTCATTCATTCAACTTTATACAATCTTCCTGCACTTTTGTCTTCCCCACATTGTAGGCACTAATATTTAAAGCAACAAATGGCCTTTACAGCTTCTCGGGGAAGTGT
Organism: Leucoraja erinaceus; assembly: GCF_028641065.1. Classification (NCBI taxonomy): domain Eukaryota; kingdom Metazoa; phylum Chordata; class Chondrichthyes; order Rajiformes; family Rajidae; genus Leucoraja; species Leucoraja erinaceus. The sequence continues at coordinate 18,256,438 of NC_073399.1, read as the reverse complement.
GAAAGTGTTGTCTTAGTACAGCATCTTTCTTTTTAACCCTTCCCCCACTGCCTAATGACTGATTATTCTTGTAAATATAGAGAATTTTGGGTGTTTCAAATGACAAGTAGACGTGGGTATTTATGGACTGTGATGGAGAATGGAAACTTGAGATCGTTTCTATCCTCTCACAATCAGGCTCTGGGGTCAGTTTTAATCCTCGCCTCTTTTCCTGTGCACCAGGTTTTGACTTTGTTGTATACACAAGTTGGACAAAGCCCTTCAGTATTCTATAGGAATTGGCTGAGACCCGGTTGGTACCACTCTTGCCCAGGAGTGTAGGGGGTTTGTGTTCACCCCAGTCAGCTTTATGTAATCGTCAATTCCCTAAAGGGCGGCATGTTGGCGCAGCGGTAGAGTTGCTGCCTTACAAGTGCCACAGACCTAGGATCGATCCTGACTACGGGTGCTGACTATACAGAGTTTGTACATTCTCCCCATGACCGCATTCATTTTCACCGGGAACTCCGGTTTCCTCCCACATTTCAAAGACCTACAGGTTTGTAGGTTAATTGGCTTCAGTAAAAACAAGTGTAAAGTGTCCCTAATGTGTAGGATAGTGTGAGTGAACGGGGATCGCTGGTCGACATGGACTCGATGTGCCTCAGGGCCCGTACCTCTATAAATAAAACAAAAAATCTAAAACTACCATTGAGCTAGGTGACTTGCTTGCTTCGGGCACTAATGAACTACTGGGGAGTTACACCATTAGTTTTTGCAATCATCATTAATAAGATCAGATATTGTTTTCCAATTCATTAACTAGAGTCATGGAGTTGTAGAGCTGTGCAGCACGGAGACAGACCCTTTGGCCCACCACGTCTATGCTGACCATTTTGCTCATCTATACTGACCCCTTTTTCTCACATTCGGGCCATATCAATTTACGCCATTAATATTTCAACTCCTCTTGTATCTGATTCTATCACCTCCTCTGGCCGCATGCCTCACATATCACCCAGTCTTTGAGTAAAAAACTTATCCCTAAGATCTCTTTTAAATCTCCATCCTCCCACTTTAAACCTATGGCCTCTCGATTTTGATACCCTTTTCATGGAAACAATTTTTGAGACCATTTCCCCCATCTATGCATTTTGTAAACATATATTTCTATCAGGTTCACTTCCCAGCCTTCTTTGCTCCAGGGAAAATGAGTCCAGCTTCATCCCATAATTAAAGTCCTCCATTCGATGCAATATTCCGGTGGATGTAGCTACACTTTCTCTAGTGCAATCACAGCTCTCTAATGGTGTGGTGACCAGAACTTTAACATTAGTACTGTGGCCTAACTAATGTTTCCCAAAGTTGCAATGTGAAATACAAACACTTAGATTCTATGTCCCACCCTATGAAGGCAAGAATGCCATATGCCTTGTAGAAACAAGGAACTGCAGATGCTAGGTTACAAAAGAGGACACAAAGTGCTGGAGTAACTCAGCAGCATCTCAGGAGAATCTGGATAGATGATGTTTCGGGTTGGGACCTTTCTTCAGACTGATGCCGTTAGGCCTTCTTCACCAGCCACTTTCAGGGGACTATGGACTTGAATCCCTAGGTCTCTCTATTCATCAACAATTTTACCATCCTATCATTTACTGTATCTGTCCTAACCCCATCAGATTTCCTAAAGTGCATCACCTTACAGTTGTCAGGATTATATACAACTTTCTAACTGACCTTCAATAATCTTCCTCATTCTCCACACCACCACCAATTTTCATGTCATGTGCAAATGTACTAATCATACCTCCCACATTCATATTCAAGTCATTAATGCATATCATAAACAGCAAAGGTCCCAATTACTAATCCCTATAGAACACTACTAGTCACAGACTTCCAGTGAGAAAAATGAACTGAATTTTATATTCAGTAACTGCCTGGTGGAAATGTGAACTCAAACCTATTGAAGGTCAGTGCAGGTACCTGGATTACAGTTCATCAACTTCACTGTCACCAACATTTGCCCATCAGCCACTTCAGTAAACACGATCTGGCTTTTCACGTATTGTGGCTGGTGAGATCTGGAACACTGGGCAAATCTTCTTCTATATTTCCAATGGTCCCTGCACCAAACAGGACCCTATTAAACGCAAATAATTTATTTATCTCTTGTTCGTTTTCAAGATCCGTAACAACCATTTCTTCGCCTGCCAGCTTGTATTTACCTCTAAGTAACGCTTTTGAAAAAACAACTCATTGATAAACTCCCATCTCTTGGCATCACCCAATATGGTACTGAGTCATAAAGAGGCTCTTGGATAGATCTCTACCTTATGCTGTTAGTTGGTCTCAACTTGCGGTGGCTAAAGAGACGGAATGAAGAAATAACTCACATTTGTATCATGTTTTCCACCATCACAGAACCATCCAAAGAGCTTTACAGCCGAAACATTCCTTTTGAAATGTAAAACATAGCAGACAAATTTGGTGCAACAAGCTTCCACAGCTGGAAGGAGATAATGAGCAGAAAAAAAATGCTTTTAATGAGGATTGTTGCAAATTAAATATTGGCTAGGTCCTGGATTAGAACACGACTATGCTTATTCAAACTCATGCCACGAGCTCCTATGCAGGCATCTGAAGGGTAACCTCAGACCAGACCTCATTTCAACAGCACTTTAGAACAACAGAATACCCAGAGGAGTCCGCAAGCCGAGAAAATGTGCTCAGATCCCTGCAGTTGAACTTGAAAGCAGAACCTTATAACCTGCTGGAAAGAGTGCTACATTGCACAGTAGCTGCTCCCTAATAGAGTCATAGAGTCATACAGCGTGGACACATGCCCTTTGGCCCAACCGGCCAACGTCGCCCACACCAGCCAACATGTCCCAGCTACACTAATCCCACCCACCTGCACTTGGCCCCTAAACCTGTCCTATCCATGTATCTGTCCAATTGATTTTTAAACGTTGCAATAGCCCCATCCTCAACTACCTCCTCTGGCAGCTCGTTCCATACACACACCACCCTTTGTGTGAAAAAGTTACTCCTTAGATTACTATTACTATTAAATCATTTCCCCCTCACTTTAAACCTATGTCCTCCACTTCTCGATTCCCCTACTCTGGGCAAGAGACCCTGTGCCTCTACCAGATCCATTTCCTATCATGATTTTGTACACCTCTATAAGATCAGCCCTCATTCTCCTACGTTCCAAGGATTGGAGTCCCAGCCGACTCAACCTCTCCCTATAGTTCAAACTCTCGAGTCCTGGCAACATCCTCGTACATCTTCTCTGTACCCTTTCCAGCTTGACAATATCTTTCAGATAACATGGTGCCCAGAACAGAACACAATCATCAAGAATATTACGTGATCATGAGGGGAAGGGTGATGCAGTGATGTAAACACTAGCTACAGGTTTCTATTCTTGGTCAGAGATTAGTAGACCTTTGGGTCTACTTCCCCCTCAATGCAGGAAATATGCGATTGTGCTGGAGAGTGTTTTTTACTGAACGACACTAGGGGGTAAGCTTTAGAAGAACGTATTTACACCACTGCTGAAGTTGGACACCTCATCGCTCATCTCTCTCCGATGTCTCGACGCGTGGTCAAGTCCCTGCCCATGGTCCCACACATGGGGAATGGGATTCGGCAAAGGTTCTGAGGGAGATGGGGAGAAGGAAAGGGAACCACCATCTCGTGGAGTCGCTCAGCAACTGGTGGCCTCCAAGGCTTTGAGCAAAAGGAGAAGAAAGGGGAACGTACATCAGAGGATTGTTCCTGCCTGATTCCGTCTGAAAGCTCTGTGATACCAAACCTGAAACACCTCTTGGTTTAAGTGGCAGCCAGCAGACCACCCCCTCCCTTCACCCCCACCCCCACCCCCCTACCCAGGCTCAGTGCTCAGCGTCTGAGACAACCTGTTGCTTAGCAACTTACAGACTCTCGCTCAGCATCTGAAAGTTAAAATGGATTCTGTGTTTACAATGTCTAGCAATCATAAGATCATTTAATATTCAAATCTCTCGGTGGGGAAGAGGAGAAAATTATATTTCGGAGAAACTACCTAAAATTAAATCTGGCAGCTATGTCCAGTTTCCTCCCCTCTGGCAGACGGTTGTGGAAGATGTGGATTTATTACTCTCTGGAACCTGTTATATAGACATGATACAGTCTATGGCACAGAGTTGAACAAACCAAAACCACTCAAGTTTAATTTCTGCCTTGAGTGACTTAGAATCATAGAGCCATACAGCGTTGAAATAGGCCCTTCGGCCCAACCTGCTCACACCTACTAACATGTCTCATCTATGCTAGCCCTACCTGCCTATGTTTGGCCCATATCCCTCTAAACATATCCTATCCATGTACCTGTCTAAATGCTTCCTAAACGTTGCGATACTACCTGCCTCATCTACCTCCTCCAGAAGGTCATTCCATACAACCACCCTCTTTGTATGAAAACATTACCCTTCAGGTTCCTATTAAATCTTTCTCTTCTCACCTTAAAGTTGACAACAGTTGGGAGTGGGAGCCGAGTTGGGGGTTGGTGGTGGGAGCAGGGCGGGTGCATGAAATGCAGGACATTTTGGTTGATTTATGGGGTGAAGGGACTTGGTGAAAGGTGACAGAGGGTGATGGTGGAGGATTATTTATGTAATTGGAAGCCTGTGACTCATGCTGAACCACAAAAATGAGTGCTGGGGCCCTTTCAAATGAGATGTGAATGTATCGTGTGAAATACTGGTTGTCTTAACATCAAGAAGGATATGGTGGGACTGGGGAGGATCAAGTAGAATTTTGGCCTGGGATGGAATGTTTCAGTTACCAGGGGAGACTTCATATGTTTGATTTCCTTTGAGTTTCCTTAACTGTCCAAGATGAGAGACCACAGATTTAAGGTGGATTCAGAGAGAATCTAAGAAAGAATCTTCCACTCAGAGGATGGTTGCAATCTGCAACTCACAGCTTGAGAAGGTGGTAGAGTCAGTACAGTGGGGTGGCATGGTAGAGTTGCTGCCTTACACCGCCAGAGACCTGGGTTTGATTCTGACGAGTGCTGTCTGTATGGTTTATGCGTTCTCCCTGTGACCACGTGGGTTTTCTCCGGATGCTCCAGTTTCCTCCCACATTCCAAAGACATGAAGGTTTGTAGGTTAATTGACTTCTGTAAATTGTCCATAGTGTGTAGAACAGAACTTGTACACGGGCGATCGCTGGTCGGCGTGGACTCGGTCGGCCGAAGGGCCTGCTTCTTTGCTGTGTCTCTAAACGAAACCAAGCTAGACAGAGACTCTCACATCTTTTAAGAAGGCTATGGTCTAAATGCTGGAAAATGGGCTTAATACAGATAGGTTCTTGATGGTCAGCATTGGCATGGTGGGCCGAAGGGCCTATATGATTCATTGATTTTATATATCCCTCTCCTTAACTGCCTAACTTAAGCTTTTTGTCACATGTCCTGATATTTCCTTGTTCAATTTGGCCTCAACTTTTCTTTTAATATGCTACTGTGAATCATCTTTGGATGTGTTACTACATTAGGTACACTGCATATGTTGTTGTCTGAGCTTAAATATCACTCTCTCTGATACTGGAGGATGGCCAGTAAGTGAAACTAATGAGATGCTTTATTCAAATAGCAAACTTACAGAGAGAGAGAGATAGAGCTTAAAATTCTTAAAGGGTACATAGACCAAACATGTTACATCTCTTTTTGAGTAAAATAAAAAGGAAAAAATAAATTTCCCAAATAGCTTTCTGGTCTCCATGTGCTTTATCTCCTGTGGATGCAGAGGTAAATCCTTGAAACGCTACAGATCATAGTGAATGGTGTCTTCTCAATTTGCCTGTAAACCATTACCACATTCATCACATTTCTGCTGTGTGTGCTAACGTCTGACCCTCCTGCAGGACTGTTGCTCCAAGATCTTTCTCCGAGGCATCTCTAAGTTTTGTCAGCTTCTTTTTCTTAGTAAAGTTTTGCAACCCAAGTTCTGCTGCGACTGTCTGTAGTTTGTAGTTTGTTTGAGCAATTACTCGGTATTGACAAACCAGAGCCATTCCACATCTTTCTCAGTCAGCCCTTTGAGAGGATCACATGACACAGGGAGATGGGGCAGGGCCAAGCTCAGATAGTTGACAAATCCCAGAAACTCTTGAACTCCTGTACCATCCGTTGGGATTAACATCTTCATCATTATCTTGCCTTTGGATGGATTTGACTTCAGACTAACTCCAGTGATCAAGTGACTAATGATGATTTGCTTCATTCCGAGGTTTGCTTTCCGTTGCTCCACCTTGCTTCTGTTCCACAGACCGCTCAGATTCTTCCCATGATCTAGCCCAGTCTTATCAATGATCATTGTATAGTCATACAATGCGGTTCTATAATCAACTAAGGCTCAGCCGTGAATTTCAACATTTGCTGGAATTCCTCTGGTCCTGGATTGATTCCTAGAAAGGATTCTTATGACATAGAACACAGAACAGTACAGCACAGGAACAGGCCCTATGATCCACAATATCTGTGCTGAGCCCAATGTTAGATTAAACTAATCACTTCTACCTACACATGACCATAACTCTCCATTTCCTGCATTAGGGACACATCAGAACTGGTGGGACTAAATTCACAACTACAAAGGAGTCAATGGGTTTGTAAATTAAGGGTGCTATTGATACTGTACCACACTCTCCCACTATAAATGACACGAGTACATCCTCACTTGCAGTTGGTTGCAAACCCAGTAATAACAATGGAAAAGTAGGCAGATAAAATTATTTGATTAATAAGAAGTGGGAAATTTCCCGGATGTTGCTTTTTCCCTTCCTCTTCACCCCATGCACTTCTGGTGCAGAGCCTTGCTGAGCACCTCAGCCCCGCAGGAATCACTGACCAGTGGGTGTGGTTCACTCACATTCTTATTAAGGAAGGCAACTTACTGTTGTAGAGTTGAAAACATTACAATTCAGTTATGTAGGGTACAGCCTGTTGAGTTTAATTTATATTTTACACACAGAAAACGGACTATTCCCATCTCATTGTAGGATGGCTGTGAAAGTTGGTGAAGGGTCATAGAGCTACAGAATCGTACAGCACATGGGCAGGCCCTTTGTCGTTCCACATCCACATCTACCTTTTTGATCATCTACACAAATCCCATTTGCCTGCATCATATCCACATCCTTCCATGTGTTGCCTATTCACATACATGTCTACATGCCTTTATTGTCGGGTTAAAAGTAATATAGATTCTCCCAGGCTGACTATGTCTACAATCTCTACATCTTAGATGTCGATCAACAGAAGTCTGCACCTCATTCCGTGCGGACTCGCTCTCTATAAGTAAAAACTTGACTGTCTGTCACCGTTCCTACTCACAATGCAACTTCTAGCATCTCACACGTGGCTAGCGATGATATAAGTATCTCTGTCAAAGGCCCCGTAATTTCTTCCCAAACTTCCCACAATGTCCTATGACATGCCTGATCATGTCCCAGCGATTTAACTACCTAATGCATTTTTTTTCCCGAATCTTGAGATTTTCAAGTGAAAATATGGGTTGTAATATAACAAAAATATTAAAATGTTAAAAATAGCATGTACAAAAAGGAAGCTGTTTATACATTTGAAATCTCTACATTTTTTATTGGAGGTTTGTGCTGCCTTGCAGACTTGGTCCTTAGGTTTATGAATCTGCCTTGGGCTGCATCTCCTTGAATGGACAATTTAATGAACTACAGTTATTTTAACATTTATACCCACAGCTTCCAATACATTGTTCTAACTGAGAAGACAGCCTCTTCACTAGATTATATTTAAAAGCTCACCTCTCCCCAGTCCCTTAATAGGGGAGGGATAGTAATGAGTCACCATTGGAAACCATTTAAATAAATTGAATTCATATTTTCTGCAAAAAGTGATGTAGTTTTTCCAATGTTGGGACTGTTTATCTTCACATGTTTTATAACATATTTTAACTTCATTCTATTTATTTTATTAACATAGAATGTAGATCAGTATTGCACTGCAACAGGCCCTTTGGCTCATAATGTCCGTGTCGAACATAATGCCAATTTAAACAAATCTCCTCTGCCTGCACGTGATCTATGTCCCACCATTTCCTGCATGTCCATATGCCTATTCATAGGCCTCTTAAATGCCACAATCATACCTGCCTCCACTATCATCCCTGGAGTAGTGTCACAGACACTCACCGCTCTCTGCATAAAAATTCTTGCCTTTCACCTTAAGGCTATGTTCTCTAGTCTTTGACATTTCCACACTGGGATAAAGGTTCTGACTGTCTACCCTATCTATGCCTCTTATAATGTAATGTGCTTTTATCAGATCTCCTCTCAGCCTCTGATGCTCCAGGGAAAATAATTCAGGTTTGTCCAACCTCTCCTCATAGCTAATACCCTCCAATCCAGGTAGTATTTTGGTGAGTCTCTCCTACACCCTCTCCAAAGCCTCGATGTCCATCCTGTAATAGGGTGACCAGAACTACACACAATATCCAAAAAGGCAACATAATCAAATGTTTATAAGCCTACAAAATGAATTTCTTACACCCAATGCCCCCATCAATGAAGGCAAACACACCATATGTCTTCATTATCACTCTATCTACTTGTGTTGCAACTTTCAGGCAGCTATGGAATTGGAACCCAAGATCCCCTTCATAAATCCATACCGATATAGGTCTTGCCATTAAAGTATCAATTCCCCTTCGCAAAGTGCAACACCTCATACTTGCTTGGATTAAACTCCATTTGCCATTTCTTCGCCCATTTCTCTAGTTGATCTATATCCCATTGACAATTTTCCCCACATCCACAACTCCACTATTTTTGGTGTTGTCTTCAAACTTACTAACCAAGCCATCTACACTGAGGTCCAAGTTTGTTTATATATATAAAATGGAAATCACAGCACAGATCCCTGCTGAACTCCACTAACTACTAACCATATCTACTTCAATAGCTTAAAAAGTACCAGCATTTGAGGGGTGAGGGGTGGGAGGGCTGGCTTTTTAATTTGGACTCAAGGATCCAAATAAAACTTTGCCTTGAAATAGTTTTCAAATGGCAATATTTGGTGACTAAAGAAAGGTACAACTTATAAAATAGTTTAATATTGTTCTGATTCACGTTTCTCGAGCCTCATCTTACATGCACTTCCCACATTTGACAATCCTAAGGACCTGGTTCAGATGGACAGAAGACTTAGAAAGAAATATGATACCTTTGCAAAGATATTGAGAAAATTAATTAGTTTTGCTGATTCACAAAATAGTTATTTGGCTTAAAATGGTATTTTGAGTGTTGAAAGCTTGCTTAATGAGAAAATTAATGGTGTTCAAAAGTAACTCTTAAAAATATTTTGATTAGTTTATCAAAAAGTGGGATGCTGATTTGTCGACGTGTTGCTCTGGGTGACAATATTGGCTTCATGAAAATAGGAAAACCATGTTTAAAGCAGAGTTTAGCTTCTACAACGATTCTCATTTGTGAAGGAGAATGGAGAAACTGTTTACACAGAACGATGGCAATCAAAGGACACAGGTTTAACATGATTAGCAAATGAAGTGGTGGTATTGGTATTGACACAGGTTATTATTGTTACGTACAGAAGCAGTGAAAATCCTCGTTTTTCCTGTTGTCCACACAATTCATACTAGTTCAGTTCCGTTTAGTTCATTATCAGTGTACGGAGGAACACTGAATAGCTCTTTGTTGCATGCTAACCAGTCAGCAGAAAGATTACAATCGATCCATTTACAGTGTAGAGATACTATACATGATAAGGGAATAACGTTTAGTGCAAGGTAAAGCCAGCAAAGTTTGATCACGCTTTCTCTGTACCTGTAGCACTGTTTATTTCTCTCTTTACACTACCTGTTGTACTTCGGCATGGTTTGATTGTACTCATGTGTGGCATGACATATAACCATATAACCATATAATAATTACAACACAGAAACAGGCCATCTCGACCCTTCTAGTCCGTGCTGAACACGTATTCTCCCCTAGTCCCATATACCTGCGCTCAGACCATAACCCTCCATTCCTTTCCCGTCCATATAACTATCCAATTTATTTTTAAATGATAAAAACGAACCTGCCTCCACCACCTTCACTGGAAGCTCATTCCACACAGCCACCACTCTCTGAGTAAAGAAGTTCCCCCTCATGTTACCCCTAAACTTCTGTCCCTTAATTCTCAAGTCATGTCCCCTTGTTTGAATCTTCCCTACTCTCAGTGGGAAAAGCTTATCCACATCAACTCTGTCTATCCCTCTCATCATTTTAAAGACCTCTATCAAGTGCCCCCTTAACCTTCTGCGCTCCAAAGAATAAAGCCCTAACTTGTTCAACCTTTCTCTGTAACTTAGTTGCTGAAACCCAGGCAACATTCTAGTAAATCTCCTCTGTACTCTCTCTATTTTGTTGACATCCTTCCTATAATTAGGCGACCAAAATTGTACACCATACTCCAGAATTGGCCTCACCAATTACCCCCATTCTGTCCCTTAATTCTCAAGTCATGTCCCCTTGTTTGAATCTTCCCTACTCTCAGTGGTTGAGAGTCCTACTCTCAGTGGTTGAGATCTTCCCTACTCTCAAGTTGCACTTACCCCCATCATCACCAAGTGCTTCGAGAGGCTGGTACTGGCACACCTCAAAAGCTGCCTACCCCCCACACTGGATCCCTATCAGTTTGCCTACCGCAAGAACAGGAGTACGGAGGATGCCATCTCAACGGCACTTCACTCCGCCCTCTCTCACTTCGACAACAGAGACACTTACGTAAGAATGCTGTTCATCGATTACAGCTCAGCATTCAACACCATTATTCCATCAAAACTGATCACCAAACTCGATAACCTGGGCATCGACCCCTCCCTCTGCAACTGGATACTGGACTTTCTAACCAACAGACCCCAGTCTGTGAGGTTAGACAAGCACACCTCTTCAACCCTCACCCTGAACACCGGCGTTCCTCAGGGCTGTGTGCTGAGCCCCCTCCTCTACTCCCTCTTCACCTATGACTGCACACCTGTACATGGTACTAACACCATCATCAAGTATGCAGATGATACAACGGTGATTGGCCTCATCAGCAACAACGATGAGCTGGCCTACAGGGAGGAGGTCCAGCACTTAGCAGCATGGTGCGCTGACAACAACCTGGCCCTTAACTCCAAGAAGACCAAGGAGCTCATTGTAGACTTCAGGAAGTCCAGAGGCGGCACGCACACCCCCATCCACATTAACGGGACGGAGGTGGAACGTGTTTCTAGCTTCAGGTTCCTGGGAGTCAACATCTCCGATGACCTCTCTTGGACCCACAATACCTCTACTCTGATCAAGAAGGCTCATCAGCGTCTCTTCTTCCTGAGGAGACTGAAGAAGGTCCATCTGTCTCCTCAGATCCTGGTGAACTTCTACCGCTGCACCATCGAGAGCATCCTTACCAACTGCATCACAGTATGGTATGGCAACTGCTCTGTCTCCGACCGGAAGGCATTGCAGAGGGTGGTGAAAATTGCCCAACGCATCACCGGTTCCACGCTCCCCTCCATTGAGTCTGTCCAAAGCAAGCGCTGTCTGCGGAGGGCGCTCAGCATCGCCAAGGACTGCTCTCACCCCAACCATGGACTGTTTACCCTCCTACCATCCGGGAGGCGCTACAGGTCTCTCCGTTGCCGAACCAGCAGGTCGAGGAACAGCTTCTTCCCGGCGGCTGTCACTCTATTCAACAACATACCTCGGTGACTGCCAATCACCCCCCCCCCCCCCCCGACACTTATTATTTTTTTATTCAAATCGTTTGCTATGTCGCTCTTCAAGGGAGATGCTAAATGCATTTCGTTGTCTCTGTACTGTACACTGACAATGACAATTAAAATTGAATCTGAATCTGAATCTGACCAATGCCATGTACAATTTTAACATTACATCCCAACTTCTATATTCAATGCTCTGATTTATAAAGGCCAGCACACCAAAAGCTTTCTTTACCACCCTATCTACATGAGATTCCACTTTCAGGGAACTGTGCACAGTTATTCCCAGATTCCTCTGTTCACCTGCATTCTTCAATTCCCTACCATTTACCATGTACGTCCTATTTTGATTTGTCCCGCCAAGATGTAGCACCTTACACTTATCAGCATTAAACTCCATCTGCCATCTTTCAGCCAACTCTTCCAACTGGCATAAATCTCTCTGTAGACTTTGAATGTCTACTTAATTATCCACAACCCCACCTATCTTAGTATCATCTGCATACTTACTAATCCAATTTACCACACCATCATCCAGATCATTGATGTACATGACAAACAACAGTGGACCCAACACAGATCCCTGTGGCACCCCACTAGTCACTGGCCTCCAACCCGACAAACAACCATCCACCATTACTCTCTGGCATCTCCCATTCAGCCACTGTTGAATCCATCTTGCTACTCCACCATTAATACCCAACAATTGAACCTTCTTAAACAACCTTCCGTGAGGAACCTTGTCAAAGGCTTTACTGAAGTCCACATATACAACTTCCACTGCTTTACCCTCATCAATTTCCCGAGTAACCTCTTCAAAAAATTCAAGAAGATTAGTCAAACATGATCTTCCAGGCACAAATCCATGTTGACTGTTCTTAATCAGACCCTGTTTATCCAGATGCTTATATATATTATCTCTAAGTATCCTTTCCATTAATTTGCCCACTGACGTCAAACTAACAGGTCTATAATTGCCAGGTTTACTCTTAGCCCCCTTTTTAAACAATGGAACAACATGCGCAGTATGCCAATCCTCCAGCACTATTCCCGTTTCTAATGACATTTGAAATATTTCTGTCATAGCCCTGCTATTTCTACACTAACTTCCCTCAATGTCCTAGGGAATATCCTGTCCGGACCTGGCGACTTATCCACTTTTATATTTATCAAAAGTGTCAGTACTTCCTCTTCTTTGAATCTCATAGTTTCCATAGCTACTCTACTTGTTTCCCTTACCTCACATAATTCAATATCCTTCTCCTTGGTGAATACTGAAGAAAATAAATTGTTCAATATCTCCCCCATCTCTTCTGGCTCAGCAGATAGCTGTCCACTCTGACTCTCTAATGGACCAATTTTATCCCTCGTTATCCTTTTGCTATTAATATAGCTGTAGAAACCCTTTGGAAACCCTTTTACTTTCACCTTACTTGCCAAAGCAACCTCATATCTTCTTTTAGCTTTTCTAATTTCTTTCTTAAGATTATTTTTACATTCTTTATACTCCTCAAGCACCTCATTTACTCCATGCTGCCTATAATTATTGTAGATCTCTCTCTTTTTCTGAACCAAGTGTCCAATTTCCCTTGAAAACCATGGCTCTTTCCAATTTTTACTATTTCCTTTCAACCGAACAGGGACATAAAGATTCTGTACTCTTAAAATTTCACCTTTAAATGTCCTCCATTTCTTTTCCACATCTTTATCATAAAACAAACTGTCCCAAATTACTCCTTTTAAATCCTTTCGCATCTCCTCAAAGCTAGCCTTTCTCCAATCAAATATCTTAACCCTAGGTCCAGTTCTGACCCTCTCCATAATTATATTGAAACTAATGGTATTGTGATCACTGGACCCGAACTGTTCCCCAACGCATACCTCTACCACCTGACCCATCTCATTTCCTAACAGGAGGTCCAGCACCGCCCCTTCTCTAGTAGTTACTTCTATGTATTGCTGCAATAAACTATCCTGGATAGCATGCAGAATTAAATTCTTCACTGTATCTGGGTGCAGGTGACCACAATAAATCAATATCAACCAATACCAATACCAATACCGCCTCACCTCTCCATATTCTAGCAAATTTCACATCAACCACTCTCTGTGTAAAGATGCTTCTCCATTGAATTTTTTTGGTGACCATTTATGTCCATTGTTTATCATTCATCTATATCCAAAAACACGCTCAAAGTTCTCTCTCAGTTTCTTGGTCACAGCTATTCCGGATTCTGTCGGATGTTTGCGTTGCTCTTAGGTAGGTTGGTGGGGCTGGGGAAGAGAAGGTGGTGGAAAGGGGGAGGGTTCATATGCGGGAGAGTGCAAGAGTGATGAAACACTTGATGGGGAGCTTGATGGCACCATGATCTTCTACCATCCCCGCTTTTAATTTGAATGTAAATATTTCTGACGACGGTGGTGGGGAGTGCTCGGATGGTCAGGGAATGGGATCCGTCTTCCATTGGGATTCATCTGTGCTGTCTTTAGATTATCGAGAGATTCCAGGCATGTATTTTTTTTTAATCATGCCATCAAGAAAGGATCAAGAGTCTGTGCACAGACATCACTCTCATTAACCTTTTCCTAACAGCAGCCCACAAAGCTCTGTAAATGTCAAAGTGTTAATGATTCATCGAAGTGGGAAGGTTGAACAAGCTGCTGCTCAGCAGTGTCCCGGTCTGACTCTCAGGTTACTGCCTTTGCCCTCATCTATTTCTTACATGCCTTGATTTAACACTGAGGGTGGGCTGTAGTTCCATATCCCTGCTTCTGGCTCCAAACCCAAATGGCTGTCTTTCATCCCAGTCTGAAATAATGAGCTGCAGAAGCCATTGCAGGCATACCAGGTCCTCAATTCACATCACACACACTGAGGCACATATTTTCTCCCTTTCCCTTCCCCTCTCCCCCTCGCTCCCTCTTTTCCTCCCACATATACACAGACACATGCACACATCAATTCTCATGCATACATATGAATTCTAACATTTTACAATCTTAAATGCTTCTAAACTCTCTGGCATATTCATTCTAACGTGCAATCTTTACGCACATACATTTGTTCATGCCGATCATGTTGCCTAACCAAGCAAGTTCCACTTGCCTGTACCTGGTCAATATCCTAAACCTTAGATGCAAAGAACCGCAGATGTTGGTTTACAAACAAAAACACACATAAAGTGCAGGAGAAACTCAGTTTAACAGTCTGGGAAATGATGGCCTGGTGTTTGTCTGTGGGGTCATGGCCAAGGGTTAGGTATGAGGAGGTGTCTGAGAGCTGGTGCCTGGCCTCAGCATGTAGCCTGCTAGACTACAATGGCAAGTCTCTTGTTGGCGGGTTTGGTGACAATATTGGGATTGTTGCTGAGTGAGTGGCTGGCCGACTGTTCAGAAGGAGTGGGATTGGAGTGGGGTAGGGTCGGGTTTTTGTGTCTATCAAAGATATAATGGTTAGGATGTGTATTGCTGGTTTAAATCGAAGGTAGACACAAAATGTTGGAGTATCTCAGCGGGACAGGCACCATATCTCGAGAGAAGGAATGGGTGACGTTTCGGGTCGAGACCCTTCCTCGGACTGATCTAATATAGATGTAATAAAGATATAATGGTGTTCCTTTGTCACTGTGTGATGAAAAATCTGCCTCCTCTTCTGAAGGACCTCGTCCTCTTATCGCTTACAGTAGGTTAACAAGCCCTGCATCAACCTCTCAGAGCCAGTTAGCAGAGGGATAGCAATAAATGCTGGCCTCTTAGTGATGCTCACATCTTGAAAATGAATTGTTAAACATCACGCACTACCCTGTGGCTAGTTATTGTGACCGCACGCAACTCACAGCTTTGACGGAAATCTCACATGGATCTGAAGATAGACACAAAATGCTGGAGTAACTCAGCGGGTCAGGCGGCATCTCTGGAGAAATGGATTAGGTGACGTTTCGGATCGAGAACCTTCGTCAGTTTCTTGGTGCAGATCTTGGCGCATTTTTGATAGTTCATTCATTGGGAATTGCTATGGTGGTAGATCTGACCATAATGAACAGGAAAACCCTCTATGAGGATAGATGAGTCACTCCCCTCCCAGCAACAGTGCCCCTAATCTGGCTCTGAACCAGAGTATCATTAAGGTGTCTGGAAAAGGTAAGATCTGAATGTTTCCAGGTTTCCCACTCAAAATATTACCAAAGGCTGTTCACATGTAAGTGTATGACCAGTCTGTTCACAGTGCATGGGCAAAGCCCAAAACAGTTCTAGCCACTTGCATTAGTCTGAAGGAGCCATTTTAAGTCCCTGCACACATCCTTACTAAAACTGGCCAGTTGGGTTTTGAATGGAGAGAAAGCTAGTTACGTGCCTTACCATTAGTGTCTGCATGGACATGTTGCCATAGAAACTGATAGCCGTTTCCCTATCACCAAGACTGAGAGCAAATGCTGCACTTCATATGGAGAGGGAAGGATAAAAGATTGGAAGAAAATGACAGAAAGAAAGAAAGAAAAGGGGATGAAATAGAGAATGAGAGATGGGGGAAGAAAAAGAAAAGGGCGAGAAAGGAAGAGAACAAATGGACTGAGAGAGGAAAAAGAGAAAATGAGAGAAGATGAATAAACCTGGCATTTAGTCCACACAGGAGTACATGGGCTTTCTTCATTGTCAGCCAACCTTTCAGGATTGAGAATGACTTGCTTCTACCTGGTTTTGTAGAGCATGGGAATAATGATAAGGCTAGTATGGAAGCCACAGACTCTTCCGCAGATGGGGGAGCAGATTGCAATAGGGTGGGTGGGTGGAATTTACAAGATGGCGCCCAACCCTGGCAACTATTTGCATGCTAGCCACAGAAGCAGATCTACAGTCACATATTACAATCGCTCCACACTCTTAAATATCTAATCCTACAGCAACATTTATCTATACACTGTAAATGGCTCGATTGTAATCATGTCTTTCTACTGATTGGATAGCATGCAGCAAAAGCTTTTCACGGTACCTCGGTACACGTGACAATAAACTAAACTGAACCAGCTTGTTTGCAAGGTGATCTGATCCTTCCACTTACAGAGCGACTGTGTGTCCAAACCCAACCCTACTGCTTCCTCTCCTCTCCGAGCCACAATGACCAGAGATTCACTGGATTCAGTGGGGCTGTTGCATTTTCTCAGGAAGTCTCTCCTTGTATCTTTTCCCCTGTCCACATAATATCCTCCTCCCGTGATGGAGATTGGAATAGAGTATCTACTTTGAAGTCTGGATTGAATGGTACGTGGCCTACCCAACAGAACTGACAATGTAACAAGGACCCCAATACTGTTGATGTGAACCTAGGAGAGGACACTGACATTGGTTCGACATGAATTCATAATTGTAGTGTCCATCCTCAGGGGACATATTGGGAGACTGCACGGAGATCGTCATTGTGACTAGAGAGGGCTGCACAGTGTAGCTATCTTACAGCCAGACACCTGAGTTCCAACCTGACTATGAGTGCTGTCTGTACGGAGTTTGTACATTCTCTCTGTGACGACGTATGTTTTCTCCGAGTGATCTAGTTACCGCATTAAACAGGAGGGACCATGGAGCACGTTCCTCGAATTCAGCTGCCCACAGATATTCATGTCGGCATGCAAACCACAATCCGAACCTACAGGACTGCAATAAGGGCCAATGTCAACAAAGACTGGTATTAAACATGACTGTATCATTGCACCCCACACCTAAATCAATCTTTCTCGCTGCAAGCTTGTACCTCACCTCCAACAGACCTACCGTGGAAGTGGACCTTAGCTTCACAATCAATAGGAAACTGACCGACTTACAGCAACTGCCCGCTAGACCCAAGGTCACCTAAACTCTGTAAAAGAGATACAGTTTGCAGATGACATTTGTGTTTTTTTGCATTGGGAGGCTGAGCACCAAACCATTGTCATTTTGTTCACTAAAGTATACCAGAGAATAAATACACTCTTATTTCACACCGCGCAAATACTCTTGACCCGTTATTGCAATCAAGTGCACTTAAGTGTTAATCATCACCATTATCTGAAAACATTAGCTGCTCATATCAGTTAACTGCTCGTACATTTAATGCAAATATTACCTTCTAAAGGGAGAGATGTTAATGTTGCTGAAATATTATTTATCTCTTTATAGTTCCCAATTCCCCTTCTTGGCAGATGTCCATCCAACCCCAGTTGAAAAGGTGCTCATTGTCCCTACATCAGCATGAGTCTTTAGTGTTGGGCCTTCAATAGGGTGTCATTGGCAGAAATGCAGTTTGGGATGTCCTGAAATCCGTGCAACCCCTTCCTTTTGCTGTGTGCATTTCCATGCTTCCATCCTCCGTGCGATAGCAAGCTTTTCCCCGCCTGTGACCATGTCAAGGTTTATGAAGCTTTCACTTGCTTTCTGCAGTCCAATTCTCACAAATAGCATGCTTCCTTTCACAGTTTTCCAAGACATTTGGGCGGCACAGTGGCACAGCGGTAGAGTTGCTGCCTTACAGCGCCAGAGGCCCGGGTTCGATGCTGACCACGAATGCCATCTGTAAGGAATTTGTCCGTTCTCCCCGTGACCTGCGTGGGTTTCGTCCAGTTTTCTCCCATTCTCCAAATACATTTAGGTTTGTAGGTTAATTAGCTTCAGTCAAAATGTAAATTGTAAATTGTAATTGTCCGTAGTGTGTGTGGGATAGTGTTGGTGTGCGGGGATCGCTGGTCAGCACAGATTCGGTGGACTGAAGGGCCTGTTTCTGCACCGTGTCTGTAAACTGAACTAAACCAATCTAGGCTATCCCATCAGGGCAGTACTGAGGAAGTGCTATCGCTTGGTGAAGCAATAATTGTATTGCTTCCTACACTGTCATGTCAAGTGGATGTAATAGACCTTATGGCTCTAATGCATAAAGGATAGAATTGCTTGTTTCAGAGGCCTGGCCAATGTTTATTGTGCAAACATCACTAATGCAGATTACCTGATCATCATCACGTGTCTTTTAAAGAGCGCACAGTGCGTTCATGGTGTGTAGGAAGTGAAGAACGGAGCACAGTGACGTGTGGGAAGAAACTGCAAATACTGGTTTAAACCAAACATAGGCACAAAAAGCTGGAGTAACTCAGCGGGTCAGGCAGCATCTCGGGAGACAAGGAATGGGTGAGGTTTCGGGTCGAGACCCTTCTTCAGACTGAGAATCAGGAGAAAGGGAAACGAGAGATATAGACGGTGATATAGAGAGACATAAGACAAATGGATGAAAGATATGCAAAAAGTTACGATGATCAAGAGAAGGTTGGGCCGACAATGGTCCGTTGTTGACTGTGGACAGGGTGATAACGAGTTATACGGTGAAACGCAACAGAACGATAGTGAAAAAAGTACAATGACTAGGGTGGGGGAGGGAGGGAGCGAGAGAGAGGGGATTCAAGGGTTATTTGAAGTTAGAGAAATCTGTTTCATCCCACTAGGTTGTCAGCTGCCCAAGCGAAATATGAGGTGCTGTTCCTCCAATTTGCATTTAACTTCACTCTGACAATGTATGAGGGGGGAAAGGTTGAATAGTTTAGTTTAATTTAGAGATGCAGTGCGGAAACAGGCCCTTTGGCCCATCATATACACACAGACCAGCGATCCCCGCACATTAATAATATCCTACACACACCACCGACCATTTACATTTACACTGAGCCAATTAACCTAGAAACCTGTACGTCTTTGGATTGTGGGAGGAAACTGAAGATCTCTGAGATCTTGTACATTCTCCCACGCAGTCACAGGGAGAACGTACAAACTCTGTACAGACAGTACCCATAGTTGGGATCGAAACCTGGTCTCTGGCACTGTAAGCGCTGTAAGGCAGCAACTCTACCGCTGCACCACCTATATGCTGCCATTTAGCTAAACTCACTAATATAACAGCAACTCACCTCTGAATCTAGGCTCCATTTACATCAATAGAGTCAGATTTATGAAGTACAATGCACTGACAGGTTTTATCTCGTTCACTGATCTCATTTGATCCCAGATATTTAGCAAAGTTAGGACCTATTCAAATTTTTAGATGAATGATTAAACCAAGGCCTTGTCCCTACATTTTGGTGAGCATGACGCGCTGTCCGAGAGGAAGCAGTGTTCTTCTGAAAGCTAAAATGCCAGCAGAGAATACAAGTAAAATGGACAGCCTCACGAACCAGGTTTCTTCAGATTATGTTATGTCCAATATGTTACAGTTTAGTTTATTATCGCATGTTTCGAGGTACAGTGAAAAGCTTTTGTTGCATGCTGTCCAGTCAGTGGAAAGATAATATATGATTTCAATTGAACCATTTACAGTGTATAGACACATGATAAGGGAATAATGTTTAGTGCCAGCAAAGTTCAAAACCAAGGAGAGTCCCAGAGGCACCAATGTGGTAGATGGTAGAACAGGACTGGTCTCTGGTTGTGGTGGAATGATTCAGTTGCCTCATATCATCCAGTCACATGGAAATTCATTGATCAGTTCTCAGCCACATCAGTGTGATTGATCTAAAGTAAGAATAGATGTTCATTGTAT
The DNA here is from genome assembly GCF_028641065.1 of Leucoraja erinaceus. Classification (NCBI taxonomy): domain Eukaryota; kingdom Metazoa; phylum Chordata; class Chondrichthyes; order Rajiformes; family Rajidae; genus Leucoraja; species Leucoraja erinaceus. The sequence goes on along the minus strand of NC_073399.1, from coordinate 18,236,110 downwards.
CATTTGCCTCGAGGAGTTTTGCATCAGCGGAAAGAAAGATTAATAATTCTAATTCAGACGCTAGAGTTCATGCCATTAGTCATATTGTAAATACCAGGGGTTCCAGGATCAATCCTTTTGTAAGTCCTTTGATTATCACCCGTCAGATAATTTTCTTGAGCAAACTACTGCACATCATTTCCTATTCACCGATCCATGTCTGACATTCTATGAAGTTAAAAAATTCTTATCAACTTCTTATAAGGAATTTTGTCAGATGCCCGGGGGAGCTTTTAATTATCAGCTATCTTAGAAACATATAGAAACATAGAAATTAGGTGCAGGAGTAGGCCATTCGGCCCTTCGAGCCTGCACCGCCATTCAATATGATCATGGCTGATCATCCAACTCAGTATCCTGTACCTGCCTTCTCTCCATACCCCCTGATCCCCTTAGCCACAAGGGCCACATCTAACTCCCTCTTAAATATAGCCAATGAACTGGCCTCAACTACCCTCTGTGGCAGAGAGTTCCAGAGATTCACCACTCTCTGTGTGAAAAAAGTTCTTCTCATGAACTTCATAAGAAAGTCATAAAGGAAAGCGTCATTTATTTTAAGTTTGCAAGGCAAGATCCATCATTTGATAACCTGTGTGGCTGCTTACTGTGATGCCTCGCTCTCCGAATGGGACGATTCCTATAGAACATTTCTTCTGAACCTGAGATTAACTGTGCTGTAAATCTCAGATATGGACATTATTTTTGTTGGACTGAGACTCCATCTTCCACCTTTCAACTCAAAACCCGGGCTCCAAAATATCAGCGAAAACATCTCCAAAATATTCCACTAATTGAAGAACTTCGGAGGTATTTACTTGCCCAGAATGTTTCCAAAGCACATATTCTTCCAAAATCTCCCTGCTGGGCTGAGGATTTGCTATTTTGGAGATTTCTTTCTGGAAACAAATGGGATTATTTTTTTTCCCTCTGTCCCTTCTGATCATGATTGTCTCGAGTAGGTTTTTCCAGTTTGGATTCAACAGACCCCCCCCCCCCCTCCCCATCACATTATTTGACCTTCCATTCTTGTTAACAGAGTCATAGCCATTGTTAGAATAGAGATTTAAAAGGGTGGAACGATTGTAATGGCTGAGAATGAATCCTCTTCTTGGACCCACACAAAGGCATCACCTTGATCTGGTGCCAGGTTGGTGGAGCTTTCCATGGCTTTTAATCTTGATGACAATCTTCCCTGTACCCCACCTGGATACATACCTATTTCTCCAACTATCCTGCCACCTTTCTCCTTATTCTGCAGTCTTTTATCTTTTATTTGTTTCTAGCCTTCGTCCATCCACCTGCCTTACAAAATCACCTTCTTCTGCATCCACCTATCACTTACCAGGCTTTGATCCATCTCTGTCTCTCATCCAGCTTTCTCCCCCCCAACTGCGATTAGTTTCAAGAAAGGTCCCGAACTGAAACATCAACCATCCGTGTCTTCCAAAGATGCTGCCAAACCTGCTGAGTTACTCCAGCACTATATATTTTTTAATAGCAAGCATATTGTGCAGCACCTTAGGAAATGCCATATAAAAAACCCATACATACACTGATCGCTCTTCCCTCTATGTCAACAGAAAAACTATCAAATTACTTACACAAGATTTGTTTCACCAAAATAATGGTGAATTTTACTTTGGAGTCACGTGAGTGACTACGTGAAGACCCCGTCCAGCACGCATGCGCGACATAGCGCCTCACGCAGTGCACAGCGACGGACGGGAGTACGAGCTCTCCCGCAACAATTTGAAAACGGACCTTCAGGTAAGCAAATCTTACTCTGAGGACATGGTGTTTTCGAAACCCTGTTCTGTTTTATTTTAAATAGGAACAGAACAGGGAAAACACCAAGGAAGGTGGTTCCCCATCGGGCTGCTACGTACCAGGAAGATTCCAGCAGTGGGGGGCGACCGGCAGCACCTGGACCGCACAACGCTGCGGTCCACAGTCACCGACAGCATTCCGAGCCAAGCCCAGCGCCGCTAGCATAGCTCAAGGTAACGTTGGAGACCAACCGCAGCGGGCTGGAGACAGGCACATGGAAGTTGGACCGGCCGGTTCATTCAGCAGAGCCCGGCACAGTAGGCTACCACCCGAGAGCGAGAAGGTGACCGTTTCAAGCCTTATGAAAAGGCTCATGGAGCAAAAGCTCCAGCGAGACTTGCTCCAGGAGACGGGGCAAGCTCGCCAAGGGAGCACAAACACTCCCACTCCAGTGCACTAACAGCACTGGCCATCGCATCTCCCTCAACAGAGGGGAGCGTTGGCGACCATGGCTGGGCTGGTCAAGAAGAGGGGTCACTGGCTGAACAACATCGGGAGTATGCTTAAGGTACAGGACCAGGAGGAGCTGCTGGATGTGGTAAACCGCTACGTGGCAACACCACGAGTGAGACGGCCGTTACAGCCTAAACTGGCGGCCAGCTTACTACCTATCCTTTAAACCTCTCCAAGACAGGTAGTCATTGAGGCATTGGACTTTATCACACCTCCCCAAAATTGCATTTGCTCAATGTGCCTGCCATTACTGGGGGTACATTGAGCAGGGAATTTAAACCCAAAAACTTAAAATGGCAAAATGTTGATACCCCTGACGTCGGCTATCGCTTCACATGCTCATTCCATGGACAGGGTTGACATGCCAAAACACCCTGGCTCTACAGTGCAACACAGTGTGTGATTAACAACCTCCGGAAGGAGGTCATAAAACCTACCCTCAACCTCAAAAATTCGCAGGACTGTGTAGAACGCCGACCTCAGAACCACAGATCCTGCTATTTGGCAAAGAATGACCAAATCAAGCCTAAAATCTGGACAAAGAATCCAAGGCATTTTGGCCTCATGAGGACCTGGGACCTGGAATGAGCAAACCACTCAAAAACTCAGACGGCAGTTCCTCTACGCATCCACCAGTAGACGTCTACTTCATGGTACTGGTGAAAGCTCAGGGCCCGCATACCATCCCCGCAAGTCTTTCGGGACAGGGCCCAGAGGGGGCCCCATGGAAAATGCACCATCCCCCAACAACACCATCCCGACAGACAAGGAACCAGAAACCGAAAAAATGAACACACCACTAAACAACAGTGGAGGTAGGTGAGTATGGTTCCTACCATCACATAAAAGGTGAGGGGATTGTGCTAACAGGGGGGGGGGGGGGACCCACACCTGTTTTTGGAAGCATGAAGAACTATCACACTTGGTACTTATATACCAAAAGTATTCAAGGACAAAAATTGAATTTAAGAAAAACTTGCCACCAGTTCAGCATGCACCCCAAAGGGGTTTTACCCTCTCACTAAAAAGGAAACATGAGGGACAAGCTGAACTGGAGAAAACATACAAAGGGGTCATAAAGAAGTCTAAATATGAACCTTTGGAACCGTATTAATTTACCAAAAAAACAAAAAAGATGGTGAATGTCGCACCATCATTGACGTAACCATATTGAATATTTTCACCAGGTATACACACTTTAATGGAAAACATTTGTAACTGCCAAACATGGATTTCCTAAGGATACTTTATGGTAGGCATCGACTTAAAAGATGCATACTACTCAGTGCCCATTCATAAAGATCATCGGAGATACCTAAAATATTACCTGGATGGGGTAACTATGGCAGTATAAATTATTGACTAATGGACTAAATATGAGCCAAAACTGTTTTTCCAAGATATTCAAACCAGCCCTGACACTATTAAGGAAACATATTGTCATGGAATATCTTGATGATATTTAACAACAGACAAAACCATGGAATTAGCTAAATCAGCAGCATTAGCCACTAAAAACGTATTTAGCCTGGGCTTTGTCATACAATCCAGATACATCTACGTTGACACCATCCACAACTCAGTCCACGTGTCTATAACGTTGCCAAAAGGAGAATCAGCATAATTGGCACAAACCTGTAACAAATTAATGGTTAACAATCAACCAACCATTCGACAAAGTGGCAAGAGTAATTGGGAAATTAGTAGCAGCATTACCAGCTACTTAACTTGGACCTTTCCATTAGAGCTAAGGTGCTAGCGTTTAAACAAAATAACCCATATCCAGAACAGGTGGTAAATGGACTAATCTAGCGTCATCACCACTACAGACACTGGACGTAAAACCTAGTTGGAAATGTTGGGTGCGTTCTATGGGTCAAAAGCTTATTGTTCAATAGTGCACCATTTTGCATGTTCGTTTATAATTTGACAGTACAGGTGCACAACCTTTTATCCGGTGTTCCAGAAACCGAAAAGCTCCGAAAACCGGCCATTTTTTCCAGATGTCGTCTGCGCACCAAAACTCGCGTTTGGCGCCAAACTTGACCCAAAACGACCCACGGTCAACCCAGGTCTGTACTACTGTAGCGGCTGCCTCCTCCCTGGAGACCGGGAGACGCTTAAACATCTGTAAATCATTGCTTAAATGTTAGTCAGTTAGTTTGGAGGGCTTTTATGTGAAGGGGGGTGAAGGGGTAAACTTTAATTCTTAGTCCCCTACCTGGTCGGAGAGGCAGGGAGCGGTCAATGCCTTACCGGGTCGCCGTGCAGTAAGCTCCGCAGCGCTGTGGCCGTTGGGGCTGCGGGCGGCGCCAGTTGTAGCTCCGACCCCGGCAACTCTACCCCTGGCTGCGAGGCGCTCCAAATCCAGCGCGGCCCGCGGCCGGACGCCCCAGCTCCGCAAATGTCGGGAGTCGGCAGCGTCGCAGCGCTGGGAAACCAGCGGGGAGCGGGCAATGCCTTACCGGGTCGCCGTGCGGCAAGCTCCGGAGCGCTGTGGCCGCCGACACACAACATCGCGGAGCGTCGCTGGATTTGGAGCCGCGCAGCCAGGGGTAGAGTTGCCGGGGTTGGAGCTCCAACCGGCGCCGCCCGCGGCCGGACGGAGCCCCCAACTCCGCGGCTCCAAATCCAGCGACGCTCCGCGATGTTGTGTGTCGGCGGCCACAGCGTTCCGGAGCTTGCCGCACGGCGACCCGGTAAGGCATTGCCCGCTCCCCGCTGGTATCCCAGCGCTGCGACGCTGCCGACTCCCGACATTCCCGGAGCTGGGACGTCCGACCGCGGGCGGCGCTGGATTTGGAGCGCCTCGCAGCCAGGGGTAGAGTTGCCGGGGTCGGAGCTCCAACCGGCGCCGCCCGCGGCCGGACGGAGCCCCCAGCTCCGCGAGGTTGAGAGTCGCCGACCAGGTAGGGGACTAAGAATTAAAGTTTCCCCCTTCACCCCGACTCCACCACCACCACATAAAATCCCTCCAAACTAACTGACTAACATTTATGCAATGAGTCTCCCGGTCACCCAGGAGGAGGCAGCAGCTCCAGACTTTTCAAGCCGCCCGCGCTACCTACCTAATCTACGCTAAAAATCTTCCATTCTGAAATCCGAAAATGTCCGAAATCCGACAAGTGTCTGGTCCCAAGGCTTTCGGATAAAAGGTTGTGCACCTGTATCACAGTGGTGGCCTATACTAAACCACATGGGCGGAATAAAATCGATATCATGTGACAATTTGATTAACACAATTTGGTAATGGTATGTCGTCAAACATATTTGGCTATCAGCAACTTACCTACCGGGTGAGCTAAATACTGTGGCAGACATGTTAAACCAAAATATTTGCTGAAATTACAAAGCAATATGGAACACCAGATATCGATTTCTTTGCATTCCGACTGAATCACCACGTACCGATGTATGTCGCATGGGAACCAGACCTTGAGGCAGCAGCGATGGATACATTCTCGCTGAACTGGGGGGGGGGGGGGGGGGGGGGGGGGAACTAATCTCTATGTTTTTCTCACCTTTTCTACCTCATCAGTCAGGTACTACGCAAAATACAGATGAATTTTGCTTCGGATTTTTTGGTAGTACCCGACTGGCCTACACAGCCATGGTTCCCAGTGATCCTTGACAGGGTCATTGAAACCCATGACCATTCCCCACGGACCAGATCTACTGATCCACCCTGTATCAGGCGTATGTCACCCATGCCATGACAGAATAAGCCTACGGGGTTGCAGATTCCAAAAAGACCTTTTGATGGACCTGGGATTGTCAAATAGGACCATGAACACGATGATAGCATCTCACCGACTCCACCAAGAAACAATATCTCTCCAGTATAAGAAAATGGGAAACATACTGCTCGAGAACAGAGACAACCTTCTAATCAACCACCATACCTATGTCCCAGAGTTCCTGGCCAGCCTCGCCACGATGAAGGTCTGAACTATAGCACTATCAAATGTGCTAGAAGTGCACTGTCAGCCTATCTAAGACAGGCACCAAGGGAAACAGGCCATAGGTCTCGTCCACTGGTGGCCAAATTAATGAGAGGTACCTTCTATTCAAAATCCCTAGACCTAGATATACCAAGATCTGGGATGTCAGCGTTGTCCTGACATACCTAAGGGATGGCCACCAGCCAGATTCCTTACTCTGAAAACAGCTACCCTGTATACGGCCATGCTGATGGCTTAGTCTCAGCATAAGGGTCCAGTCTTTTACCTACTCAGAATGGACAATATGGTCATAGCATCAGACCAAATAACATTCACCATTCAGGAGCCAGTAAACAGAGCAGACCAGGAACTTCAGGACTCATTATGGAATTCCGGGCGTACTCACCTGACCACCGTTAAATGTCGTGACTCACCTTCTACAATGTATCAACACAATCTAAAATTCCCGAGGGAGACAAAATGGGTCAGCCACAAAAAAGACACTGGGTCAGGGTACCGAGTCAAACCATCTCTAGATGGCTCAAACAGGTATTGGGAGCTGCTGGAGTGGATACCGATATTTACACATTTCACTCCACCAGAGCAGCATCCACGTCGGCGGCTAACGGTATGGATGTGCCACTGGACCCAACCTGGTAACAGCGGGGTGGTCCATGGGAAGAACTTTCAAACAATCTACAACAAGCCATTAAAACCTGTTTCATTTGCAGAGGGTATTTTTTAGACGCTGCAAAAAATATATAATTTAGCCCGGGGGAGCATTAATTCTTTGTTATTATTTTCAAATAATACCATTGTTGTTTTACAAACAGATTCAGGTTTTATTACGAGAACATACTTCCTCCCTTGGATGACCGGCAGCGAGTGAAGTATGGACTGTTACACGGTTTGAAATCACAGAGCTTTAAAATCTTCACGTAGTCACTCACGTGACTCCGAAGTAAAATAGTAAGATTAAACGAGAACTTACCAGTTTGAAGTTTGATCTGTATTTTATGAGGAGTTACGATGAGGGATTACGTGCCCTCCGCTCCCACCCTCAATTATAGAGATCAACTGGTATCTTAGTTCTCCTTATCTTTACTATGTTTATTTCAATTATTGTGTTTCTGTGATTCCACACCGCTGCTTTGAAGTATGTTGCGCATGCGTGCTGGACAGGGTCTTCACGTAATCCAAAGTAGACTGCTCATTCTGTCTCTGTTTATTATTATTATTTCAAACCTTTCACGTGTCACGTGTACCAATTAAGGTACAGTGATATGCGAATTACCATACAGCCATACCAAAGAAAAGCAACAAAACACACAACTACATCAAAGTTAACATAAACATCCAACACAGCGGATTCCCCACATTCCTCACTGCGATGGAAGGCAAACAAGTCCAATCTTCTTCCTCTTTAATTCTTCCGTGGTCGGGGCAGTCGAACCATCTATCGGGGTGATCAAAGCTCCTGCAACTGGCGGTCGAAGCTCCCGCGTCTGGGTGATCGAAGCTCCCGTGCCGGCACGGTCGAAACTCCTGTGGCTTGGAGTTCCCGATGTCGACCTCTGACCAGAGACCACGGGTTTTGTGTTGTTAAGTCTGCAAGCACCCACGGTTGGAGCTCCAAGGTCAATCCCTGGCTGCAAGCAACCCACGGTTGGAGCTCTTAAAAGTCGGTCTACAGCAAAGGCCGCCAACACCTCGATGTCGCATCTCCGTCGATTGAAGAGATTAGAAACCCCAACCTCTACCCCCACATAAAACAAGTTAAAGAACACTAAAAACATACATTTAACATATACTATTTAAACACAAAGAAGGAAAGGACAGATAGACTGTTGGCGAGAACTATCCACAGTTAAAGTTAAATGGATTAATCTGCCATTACTGTGTTTACTCCAGGATTTTGCTTCTCATATCCCTTTAACCAGCAAAGTTTCTTGAGTGTATTCAGGGCAGTGATCAACAACAAATTGCTTCAGAATCTCAACGACACAACCCAGTTTAAACTCACCCATATGAAACGAGGCAGATTTCATTAACAACCAACCAGTGTGCTGACTTTTACTTAATGATGTTTAAATCAGGATTAAATTCAGAATCAGGTGCGAAAGAGGAAAACATGAAGCAGTGACTAGTTTTCCAGGTCTAAATTTTATGTAAAGGTGAATTGAAAATGATGAGATAGAGTAAATTGAGAAGCCATTAATATGTCAGTGGAAGATGTTCAAAAATAATTTAATCAGGTACTGAACTGGTTTGCACCCGACCGTTGAAAACCCCCTAATGCTCCTTGGATAGAGGTCTGCCCAAAATTCGAGAGCAACATTGACATTAAGGAGTGGTGATGCCACTAGCTGTCCAGTTATTTGTTTCTCCTGTCACCCTGTTCTAGAGAATAAACAATAATTAGACAGCTGTCCTGTTGTGAGCTTTTGCCAGAAAATATCCACTAATGCTGCTGGATGGCGTAAAATAACTAACTGATGCTTTTAAGGAAAGGGAAGCTCCTGGCCCCTTGCCAGTCCAGCCCACACACAAAGTAGCTGAATATTAAACCCCAGGGATGGGCAATAAATCCTGGCCCTGCCTGTGTCGCACATGCCGAGAACACAGGATGAAGAGAGAGGAGCTCAGTGTAGGCAACATCCTCAATAAAACTCATGCCTTCCCTCAGGAGAAGGAAAGCTAAAACCAAGCAGTTGCAATGTATGTCTCAAATGGCTGCCTCTCACGTTGCATCCTGTCCTACACATGAGGCCTCATGTGGTCAAGAAAAAAGATAAAATACTTCATAGTTACACATTGGTTTTAGCTGCTTCAGGCACTCCATGCAATTGCAGCATTTCATTTCCTGTCATGATCTAAGCAAATAACACGGCCAGCTCCAAACATCAAAATTGTACATACTTGGTTTACTTCTTATGTACTTGCACACTATCTTAGTGTAGAAAGAGGCCACTTGGCCCATCAAGTCTGTGCTAGCTCATCATATAATCCTATTATGCTGCTGCTAGTAAGAATTTAATTGTACCATTGTCAGTCTGTATGACAATTTACCACTTTTGTGTTGTCTCTTGAATCCCAATCCTCCAATAATTTTCCTTGTGACCAATTCTCCTTACATTTCAACAGTTCTACCATCTACCGACATCAGGGGGAAATAACAGCAGCCAATAAGCAGACAACCCACTTGTCTTTGGGATGACGGAGGAAACCAGAGCACCTGGGGAAACCCCATACTGCCACATGGAGAAGGTGCAAACTCCACACAGACAACAGCTGAGGTCAGGATTGATCCCTGGTCTTTTGAGTTGTGAGGCAGTGACTCTACCAGTTTGAGCAACTGTCAGGCCCAATCTTGGTCTGTGTTCCCTTGTTCAGATGTTTGGAAATGATTTGCCTGAGGGCTTTAAAACGCTGGAAGGCTTTGACGGAGGAGAGGGAAAGACAATGGCCTAGATATTCTTTGGCACTAGAGAGGAGTACTGATGTGCTGTGCAGCTTGTTAAGCAGCTTTTTTGTCTCTAAGTCTTCTGGAAGTATGGGACCAAGTCTTTGTTTAAGGAGGAAGAGAGACAGCAGTCATAAAGCAATCATGTTAGGGGTTCAGATCTGAGGCATTGGTGAATTGGGGTGTCGGAAGTAAGATTGGTTGCTGATGGGAAGATGGGGCGGGGGGGGGTGGGCGGGGAGGGGGTGGGGGGTGGGGTTGGTAGTGAGGGAAGGAACATCTCTGAGTGGAATGGCTGGAAAGAGAGAAGGTGAAGGAAGGAAACTGCCCGAGTTAGGTAGGGAGGGAGGGGGAGGAAAGGAGCACAGCGGACCAGTCAAAAAGTGGTGAACACTGCCCAGTCCATCACCATCACCACTACTGACCTCCCCACCATCGAGGGGATTAACAGGAGTCGCTGCCTCAAAAATGCAGCCAGCATCATCAGAGACCCACATCCCACTGGCCATACGCTCATTTCACTCCCGCCATCGAGAAAAAGATATAGGAGCCTGAAAACTATAATATACAGGTTGAGGAACCGCCTCATCCCTGGAACCATCAGGTTATTAAACATCACAACCTTCATATAAGCTCGGGACTACAAAGACTTGGGGGCATTGGTTTTGGCTTTTTGCATTGTTATTGTTTCTAAACTGAATTTAAAAAAAAAGTATTATATTATTTACAGAGTACAATGTTTATATATTCTGTTATGCTGCTGCAAGTAAGAATTGAATTGTTCTGTCTTGGACATATGACAATAAAACATTCTCTTGACCCCAAGAGCAGTGCTGCTGAATCGTGGTTGCTCTGAAAGACCCCCAGGGACAGGTACATCGCTGAACAATGTGACCTGATTTCCTGTACCATGTTCCATAGGAGCCTCACACAGGTGGCTACCGAAGCACGACTGATATGGAATTTGCCTGGTGGGTACAAGCATGATCTGGGTTTGGAAACCCAAATGTTTCCAGTCATGCTTCTGGAGTTGAGAGGTGCAAACGTCATGGTCACAGTTGTACCACACCAGGGATGATAGATGTTCATCAGGGCTGCCTGGAAAAGACATCACCTTTCCAGCCACTATTTCCAATGCTGGTGAAAATTTGGAACTATCTTAAAATCAGAGCCAAACTATTTCACAGGTATATTAGGACTGGAAATTTCCTTCCAAAAGATTGTGGATGTTGAGTAAATAGGCTTTCTCAATTGAGATTCTTGGCTTTTGTATTAGGTTAAGGTTCCAAAAGCATGGATGGGGATTGATGTAAATGAATGATGGAGCAATATCTGGGAGGTGGAATGTTAACTCTTGTTCCTAATGGCCTATAACGAGTGACGGGACCAATAACCAGGAATGGATTTAGTAGCGTAGGGTAAGAAATAAAATCACCTATGTTCCAGGGAGAGTTTACACTGGACATGGATATGGATATTTAGATATTTTTAAGGTGGAGATTGACAGATTCTTGATCAGTACGAGTGTAGGGGGTTATGGAGGAAAGACAGGGGAATAGGATTGAGCGGAAAAGATAGATCAGCCATCATTGAATGGTGGAATAGACTTGATGGGCCGAATGGCCTAATTCTGCTCCCACAACTTTTGAACATTGCTTTAGCTATTTTACCTGTGGGGAGGCTGAATATTTCTGAATGTTTTCCAACATGAAGCCACGCAGGCAGTTATAGCAACTGGCAATATTGCATGTTAATAAGAATACAAGCAACACGGAAGGTATGGTAAGTTGCAAGAACCTGCGCATGTTGAGGCAGAGAAATCAGGGCACTGACGTCAATCTTCCTCCCAATGTCCTTATTATGTAAGCTGTTGTAACTTGTTGAAGTACGAGGTAAGTCTACAACAGAAGGTTTGTGTTCACCAGTGAATCAGCTCATTAGATCCCTGACTGTCTGTTCTTGTAAATAATAAAATATTCTTAAATAATAAAATATTCTCATTGAACTTATTTCCTGGGAATCTTTTGCAAGTTAGCCTATTTTTTATTTCCAAAGAATGTCGTGGAATTTTCCATATCCACCTAACAAGGCTGGCCTCATTGCCTTGTACGACACTGCTCCACTCTTTCAGTATGTACTGGAGTAATAATCCGTACTCTGAGCGCAGATGCAAACTGCAACCCTCTGAATGAGAGCACTTAATACCATGGAATCAACAAACCTCTCCACGTCTCCCCCTGCAATCTCAGGTGATCAAAGGTAATAGTGTTTCAAGGGTTCACCCAGCAAACAGGGAGAGGCAGTGAGGATATCTAAGCTTGTTTTGCATGTGCGGCGCAGTGGTAGAGTTGCTGCCTTACAGCACCAGAGACCCGAGCTTGATCCTGACTGCGGGCAACGTCTGTATGGAGTTTGGACGTTCTCGCTGTGACTGCGTGGGTTTTCTCCGGGTGCTCCGGTTCCCTCATGCACTCCAAAGACGAATAGGTTTGTTAGTCAATTGGTTTCGGTAAAATTGTAAATTGTCCCTAGTATGTAGGATCGCGCTAGTGGTCGGCGTGCACTCGGGCTGAAGGGCCTGTTTCTGTACTGTCACTCTAAAGTCTAAAGTCTTAAAGAGATCACCCTCTTTTTGTCAGGACAATTTTCTCTTCTCTGGCAAACAGTTGGCACGGCAGGAAATAAAATGAAAGAAAAATGACAACATCAAGGATATTTTAATGAACAGCGAGCCACAGTGCACTGAGTTAATAATCCATGGACTGTAACTGTCAGTACAAAGATTAGCATTCTGTGATTGACCTTGTAAACCACAGACAAAACAGAACGTTTTATAGACACAAAAAGCTGGAGTAACTCAATGGGTCAGGCAGTATCTCTGAAGAAACAGGAAGGGTGATGTTTCAGATCGAGATACTTCTGCAGACTGAGAGTCAGGGGAAAGGGAAACGAGATGTATAGATGGTGATATGGAGAGCTATATACTGTAACAAATGAATGAAAGATATGCAAAAAGTAACAAAGATCAAGGAAAGGTGGAGCTCATTGTTATATCACCATCATATCTTTATCACCACATTTCTAGTGTAGACAAAGTTTCAAAAGTTAATCGAACACTTATCAATTTATTAAAAATAAATTGGATAGGCATATGGATGAGAAGGGAATGGAGGGTTATGGTATGGGTGCAGGCAGGTGGGACTAAGGGAAAAAAGTTGTTCGGCACGGACCGAGATGGCCTGTTTCCGTGCTGTAGTTGTTATATGGTTATATGGTGATATCTTCTGCTCGCAGCAGTCTAATGAAGCGTTGCAATAGAACGATAGAGAAAGGGCCAACCCCAACACACAGCACGAGACAGAAGGTTTTCAATTGGTTGCAGCCCACTTTATGCTCTCGTCACACACCAGTCCTGCTCTTTCCATTTAAAAAAAAAGAACTACTTTGGTATTTGATAAAGCAAAGCTGTAACAAATATCACCAGCTGACAATCTAGACCAGGTTTGGGTAGAAAAGGTCAAACTCTCTCCTTCTGTTTCAAGTTTCTAAATAAGCCTGGAAAATTTGTGAAGGCAGACATTTATGACCGTAACTCCTCAAAGTTGTCCAGGCTCAACATGTATCTGCAGGTGATGTTGCTTCATTGTCTTTGTGAAACGTGAAGCTCATCGATCTCATTTCTACTGCCACCCTTCTACCCTCCACTGAAGACGGGGGCAATTGCATTTTGCAAATTCAGCCCCCAGCAATCATTGAAGTTGAAGAATGTGTCCAATTGGATTCTTTGAAGGTGCTGTCCAATTAATCCACAAGTTTCCTTGGTCCAGTAAATCTTACTCTTCAATATACATCAAGCTTCTTTTTGAAAGTTGCCATTGAACCTTATTCCAGCTCTTCATGCAATGAATTTCAGATCATAATAACTTGCTATAGAGTCACAGGGAGAAACATCGCAGAAACGGGCCTTTTGGCTCAATCCTTGCCGAATATCAACCGCCCACTTTTTTCTTATTATCCTCACATCCTCATCCAATCCCTGTGGATTCTCCAACCCACTTACGCACCTGGGGAAATTTACATCTGTCAATTAACTCACTGACCTGCAAGTCCATGGGATGTGCAAGGAAACCAGAGCACCCAAATAAACCCATGTGGTCACAGTGAGACCATACAAATTATACCCAGACAGAGGCCGAGGTCAGGATCGAACTGGGTCTCTGGTGCCGTGAGGCAGTGACTCTGGAACACTCTGTTGCCCATACATGATAAGAAGTTTTCTCCTCACCGCTTGGATTTTTGCTAATCTTAAATCAGTGCCCTTTGGCGACTGATTCTCACAACACTGAAACTAATCTTCATCACACGGCCAGTATAGAAATACAGGTAACACTTTTTTTTTTATCAATCAGCCATTGATAGAGTCTTTCCAAAAGTAAAATATCTAAAGTGGTGTCCTAGATAATATCTAGTAACCTCTCCCTGGTACATTGACGGCAGGTCTTTTGTTGCCCGCTGCTACTTAATCCAATTCTATGCTTTTATTCTCTGATATGTATGGAGTATTTGGAACAGAAGCTGACATTGCAACACCTTGGACTTGATCCAACAGTTAATTAGATCAACGTGTAGGCAGGAACTGCAGATGCTGGTTTAAACCGAAGATAGACACCAAAAACTGGAGTAACTCAGTAGGACCGGCAGTATCTCTGGGGAGAAGGAATGGGTGAATGGAATTAGATCACTGCTGATTGGAGTGGATTAAATCATACAGTTTCTATTCTTTACTCCTTGAACTTTGCTGAAGAAATCTCCTTGCTGCAGTTTCACTCATGTTTGCTTAGTTCATTGAGACTTTTTTCAAATAAACTCTGTTTGTTCTGCAAGATCAACCCAGCTCTAATTTATTGCCTGGTTTCGTGATGGTGGTAATTCCAATAAGAATTTCTTATTTATTCATAGCTTTGAACATTTTGATTAAACCTCCTCTTAACTTTCTCTGGTTTCTCCACAGATTTAAAGCCCCTTAATCTGTAAACCATTTGGTCAAAAAAACAAAATGCTTGAGGAACTCAGCGGCTCAGGCAGCACCTGGGGAGGGACTAGACAGATGATACTCCGTGCCCAGACCCTTTTTCAGATTGAATGGAGTAAGGGGGAGAAAACTGGAAAAGAACTGGAAGAAAAGCTCACTCACAAAAGCCTGAAGAAAAGTCCTGACCCGAAACATCATCTATCCATTCCCTCCATAAATGCTGACTGAGCTCCTGAGTTTCTCCAACACTTTATATTTTGCTCAAGATTCCAGCATCTGAAGTTCCTTGAGTTACCATTTGATCTACACATCTTCTCCAATGCTTTGATCTCTCCGAGTCTGGACACGATATTATACAGTAGGTGGCTCTGATCAAAAAGATGATGTATAACTTCCTTGATTTTGTACTCTGTGCTTCTAATAATAATGTCTAGGTTCCCACTTAGCTTTTTTATGTACGTTCCCCAGCATGTCACCTTCAAAGACTAGTGTACATGTATCTTGGGAGAATTCAGGAACCTGGTTTAAAACTGCTGGTAGATAGTAGTCCATCTCATTTTTGAGAATGAAACCATTCCGCAGATGGTGACAGTAGGCAGATAATTGTATCACGCCATCCCTGACACTGAGTGGTTCGATCAGTCCATTATGAACTTTTGCTTGAAGCAACGTTGTTGTATGAGTGGAAGCAAAGTATCGGGGGGGGGGGGGCAAACTTGGGGTGAAGGTGCTGGTTCCATCGAGCCACCTGATGTTGTGGTTGGCGTGGGCTGGTGTTAATGTACACTGGCCTACCTACACATTTGGTTAGCTGTGGCTCGCACATACCAGGAGTCCAGGAGGCCAGGCGGTTGGGAGTCATGACTCACAGCCCCACTGCAAAAGGAAAAGCTCTAGATTCAGCTGATATTCCATGCAGCATTTGAAGGATAGTGCATCTTTCCAATGTGGTGTTAAACCAAGGTCCTGTTTGCACTCTGTAACAGATCCCATGGCACTCACGGGAAGAACATTGAATTTTACCGGTATCTTTGCAGAACAGAAAGTCCATTCAAATATCTGTCCATCACATATACAGGTCGGTTATGCAGCTACAAGTAAAAAAAATATTGTCCCATTGATGTTACATATGACAATTAAACAGCCTTGATTCTTGACTCCCTTAACTATCTTATATAGACCACATGAGCCTCCTCCCTTGATCACTTCCAACAGAAAACCTTTCTTTCTCACATCTTTATCTGGCTTCCACTTAAGTCATTTGCTTTAACAAGTCCTTTTAGTGCACAGGATAGATATTTTGGTGCATAAATTTGAGTTAATTGTTTAAGAATGATGGGTCACCCAGATGGGGCTGAAAGAAGGTGATTTGTTTTCCTCTCACAGGTTTATGAGCCTTTGGAAGGTTGGCGGAAGGTGGTCGTTGAATATTTTTAAGGCAATGGTAGGTAAATTATTGATAAGCAAGAAGGGGAAAGATTATTGCAGGAGAATGAGGACTGAGGTCCGATTGGAACAGCCGTGACCTTATCGAGTGGCAGAGCAGGATCAGAGAGCCGAGTGGCCTACTCCTGTTCTTGGAGTGAAAAGTTGCTCCTCAGGTTATTATTACATCTTGTTTCTCCCACCTAAATCCATGCCCTCTGGCTCTTGATTCCCCTAAGATGGGTTAAAGACGCTGTCATCACCTATCCATTCACCTCATGATTTTATGCAACTCTACAGGATCACCCCTCAGTCTCCTGTGTTCCAAAGAATAAAGTCCTAGCCTGCCCATAGAGTCATGGAGCCATACAGCATGGATCAGGCCCTTCGGCCCTACTTGCCCATGCTGACTAAGATGCTCCATCTATGCTAGTCCCATCTGCCTGTGTTGGATCCATATCACACTCATACTAAACTTCTGTCAGCGCTACACTGACACATTCATTGCTGTTGTTGGAATTTGCTTTTGGGAAATGTTCTAAGAAAGTAATTCCTGCAACTCAGAGAGCCAAGAGGCAGGAATTACTCTCTTAAGCAGTAGTTTGATGTGGCTGGTGCTGTTGGGGATCATTTCAAACTGGGAGTAAACACTGAGCAGCAATGTATTGGACCCGA
Source organism: Leucoraja erinaceus (assembly GCF_028641065.1). NCBI lineage: Eukaryota > Metazoa > Chordata > Chondrichthyes > Rajiformes > Rajidae > Leucoraja > Leucoraja erinaceus. The sequence continues at coordinate 18,219,255 of NC_073399.1, read as the reverse complement.
CAAAAGGAACAATTTCCCTGCTGAAAATAGCTTGTGTAGGTAAACTGGCAATGAAATAAATGTGGGAATGAGCAAACAGCACGAGTCCAGAGGGAGGAACTAACATCCACCTTTGACGTGGTTTTGATGTGAAACGTGGTAAGCTGTGTCACCTCACACAGCAGTCCAGCGCTCAGGTTTGCCAAACCAAGCATCAAATCTAAAGGTTTCTTGGGGGAGTCGGGGGTGGGGAACGCACTTTGCCAGTTTGAAAAATCCCATGTCTTCTGTGCTTGCCATTGATCCTGTCAGTTTTAATTAGAAATGAATGTTTCCACCCATTAGAGACAAAGTCCACCACGCAACAGAGTACCAGCGCAGTCTCCATGGCAACCAGTCTCATCACTACCAATAAATGCTTTAAAAATACTTCAATAAAAAGTTATGATTCATGGTGTTCAAAAACAATTTTGACATTTACTTTCATTAGATGAGAAAAAAAGAAGAATCAAACAATTACTAGACTTGATTAGATGCAACAGCTGACAACCGCCGGTTGCACAAAAGCCACGGATCTTGGGCTCCATGAGGATTGAGGCACGGGGCATATGAGGAGGAGAGTGCAGGATCAAGGAACTGCAGGTGCTGCTTTCCAAAAGACACAACGTGCTGTAGTAGCTCAGCGGGTCAGGCAGCATCTCTGGAGAACATGGACAGGTAACGTTTCGAGTTGGGACCCTTCTTCAGACTGATTATGCAGTTACCTAAAATTGGAGATTTCAATATTGATAGTTGGGTTATATGAGGTCTTCCTCCAGTTTCCATGTGGCCTCACAATGGGGGAGGGCTAGGACAGAAAGGTCAGTATGGGAATGGGAGGATAGGTTAAAATAGTTGGCAACCAGGAGATCCGGCAGGCCTTGGCAAGCCTACGATGCATTATGGTGCAGAGTGAGTGGTCTCGCATACAGAGGAGTCAGATGTACATTGGGGAGGCAGAGCTTCTGACTGCGGCTTACTGTATCCCTCAGAAACATTATTCCAGCTAAATTATTCATTCATCTTGGATGATTTGTCATCTAACCACTGGCCATCCTTTCCCCTAAACATATTTACTTGACAACAATCAGCCAACTGCAGTTTGAAAATTCACTGCGGAAGAGGGTTTCCACTATTTACCACTCAGTGTAGAAGTAGTTACTAACTTCACTCTGGGTGGGGATAGCTTCAACTTTTAGTCAATAACCTCTATTCTCAGAGTTCCCAAGCCACAGCTGCTCATTCTCCATCTCATCAGCTCATAGAAACATAGAAACATAGAAAATAGGTGCAGGAGTAGGCCCTTCCGCCCTTCGAGCCTGCACCGCCATTCAATATGATCATGGCTGATCATCCAACTCAGTATCCCGTACCTGCCTTCTCTCCATACCCTCTGATCCCCTTAGCCACAAGGGCCACATCTAACTCCCTCTTAAATATAGCCAATGAACTGGCCTCGACTACCCTCTGTGGCAGAGAGTTCCAGAGATTCACCACGCTCTGTGTGAAAAAGGTTCTTCTCATCTCGGTTTTAAAGGATTTCCCCCTTAACCTTAAGCTGTGACCCCTTGTCCTGGACTTCCCCAACATCGGGAGCAATCTTCCTGCATCTAGCCTGTCCAACCCCTTAAGAATTTTGTAAGTTTCTATAAGATCCCCTCTCAATCGCCTAAATTCTAGAGCGTATGCTCATGAAAGAACCCCTGGGAATTGAGGGCTATGGTCAGAAATTATGCTACATGTTGGTTTGTGTTTAAGCTGAGAGGGGCAAGGTTTAGAGGAGATGTGAGGAGCAAGTTCCAGTGGGTGCCTTGAACCCACTGCCCAGGGAGGTGGTGGAGGCAGATGCAACAATGGCTTTTAGGAAGCTTTTAGACAGGCACGTGGACGGATTTGGAACATGTGCAGGCAGAGGAGATTTGTTTAACTCGGCATGGATAGATAATACAGTCAACTTCCCCGTAACTCCTAGTCCAGGAAATGTGGCCCTCGTTTGTAGTCTCATTGGATTATATATATTTTTTGGACTTCAGATATCAAGCAATGCCCCTGTCCCACTTAGGGAACCTGAACGGAAACCTCTGGAGACTTTGCGCCCCACCCTAATGTTTCCGTGCGGTTCCCGGAGGTTGCAGGTGGTTGCCGGAGGTTGCAGGTAGTGGAAGCAGGTAGGGAGACTGACAAAAACCTCCGGGAACCGCACGGAAACCTTGGGTGGGGCGGTGGGGCGCAAAGTCTCCAGAGGTTTCCGTTCAGGTTTCCTAAGTGGGACAGGGGCATAACTCAGATAACACAGTTGCTTAATTTAGTTCCCACATCGAGTTTACATCAAATAATTACAAGAATAAGGACCATTCCTACATGCAGTGCAATGCAGAAGTGTGAACTCCTCTGCCATAAATGGCAATCGATGTCAGTTATTAATCATAGAACATAGAACAGTACAGCACAGGAAGAGGCCCTTCAGCCCACAATGTCTGTGCCAAACATGACGTCAAACCAACACTCATCTGCCTGCACATAATTCATATCCCTTCGTCCCCTGCATATCCATGTGTTGATCCAAAAGTTTCAAAAGGTTCAGTATTGATGTGGATAGAGAACTGGCTGGCAAACAGGAAGCAAAGAGTAGGAGTAAACGGGTCCTTTTCACAATGGCAGGCAGTGACTAGTGGGGTACCCCAAGGCTCAGTACTGGGACCCCAGCTATTTACAATATATATTAATGATCTGGATGAGGGAATTGAACGCAATATCTCAAAGTTTGCGGATGACACTAAGCTGGGGGGCAGTGTTAGCTGTGAGGAGGATGCTAGGAGACTGCAGGGCGACTTGGATAGGCTGGGTGAGTGGGCAAATGTTTGGCAGATGCAGTATAATGTGGATAAATGTGAGGTTATCCATTTTGGTGACAAAAACTGGAAAGCAGACTATTATCTAAATGGTGGGCGATTGGGAAAGGGGGAGATGCAGCGAGACCTGGGTGTCATGGTACACCAGTCATTGAAGGTAGGCATGCAGGTGCAGCAGGCAGTAAAGAAAGCGAATGGTATGTTAGCTTTCATTGCAAAAGGATTTGAGTATAGGAGCAGAGAGGTTCTACTGCAGTTGTACAGGGTCTTGGTGAGACCACACCTGGAGTATTGCGTACAGTTTTGGTCTCCAAATCTGAGGAAGGACATTATTGTCATAGAGGGAGTGCAGAGACGGTTCACCAGACTGATTCCTGGGATGTCAGGACTGTCTTATGAAGAAAGACTGGATAGACTTGGTTTATACTCTCTAGAATTTAGAAGATTGAGAGGGGATCTTATAGAAACTTACAAAATTCTTAAGGGGTTGGACAGGCTAGATGCAGGAAGATTGTTCCCGATGTTAGGGAAGTCCAGGACAAGGGGTCACAGCTTAAGGATAAAGGGGAAATCCTTTAAAACCGAGATGAGAAGAACTTTTTTCACACAGAGAGTGATGAATCTCTGGAACTCTCTGCCACAGAGGGTAGTTGAGGCCAGTTCATTGGCTATATTTAAGAGGGAGTTAGATGTGGCCCTTGTGGCTAAGGGGATCAGGGGGTATGGAGAGAAGGCAGGTACGGGATACTGAGTTGGATGATCAGCCATGATCATATTGAATGGCGGTGCAGGCTCGAAGGGCCGAATGGCCTACTCCTGCACCTAATTTTTATGCTTCTATGCTTCTATGCTTAAATGCCACAATCATATCTGCCTCCATCTCTCGGCAATGTATTCCAGACATTCACCATCCTCTGTGTAGAAACATCCCGGAACATCTCCTATAAACTTTACCCATTCACACTTATTGTATTCCCCCTATTGTACTCCCTGTACACACATGACTGTGTGGCTAGGTTCAGCTCCAACTCAATAATTAAGTTTGCTGATGACACTGTGGTGGTGGGCCTGATCTCAGACAATGACGAGAAGGCCTACCGGGAGGAGGTGGCTGGTCTAGCACTCTGGTGCCAGGATAACAGCCTCCTCTTGAACATCAAAAAAACGAAGGAGCTGATCATGGACTTTAGGAGGGCACATCATCCGAGGACGTACACTCCATTGAGGATAAATGGGGATCCTGTGGATAGGGTGAACTGTTTTAAATATCTGGGAGTCCACATCTCCGAGGATATGACATGGGCATCACACGCCTCAGCACTCGTGAATAAGGCAAGGCAGCGCCTTTACCACCTCAGGCAATTGAGGAAATTCAGAGTGTCTCCGAGGATCCTCGAGTGCTTCTACGCAGCGATGGTGGAAAGCATCTTGTCCGGAAATATTACCATCTGGTTTGGGAATTGCTCTGCCAAGGACAAGAAGGCTCTGCAGAGAGTAGTGCGTTCGGCCGAACGCACTATGGGAACTTCACTCACCCCCCTGCTGGAACTATACAACAGGAGGTGCAACTCCAGAGCAAATAAAATCATGGGAGACCCCTTCCACCCCTGCAACGGACTGTTCCAGCTGCTACGGTCAGGCAAACGCCTCCGTTGCCATGCGGTGAGAACGGAGAGGTTGAGAAGGAGTTTCTTCCCAGAGGCAATTCGGACTGTAAACGCCTATCTCACCAGGGACTAACTCTACAGAACGTTTATCCTTCCATTATTTATTATGTAAAAGAATATGTGTGTTATGATTGTGTTTATAATTTGTTTGGTTGTTTTGTTGTTTGTCTTTTGCACAAAATTCCGCGAGCATTGCCACTTTCATTTCACTGCACATCTCGTATGTGTATGTGACAAATAAACTCGACTTGACTTGACTTTAAATTATTGCCCTCTAATGTTTGATATTATATTACCATCCTGAAAAAAAGGTTCTGACTGTCTACCCCATCTATGCTTCTCATAATTGTATATACTTTGAACCTTAAAATGTTTTGTACCTAAAGCTATAGGGACAGAAGCGATGAGAGCATGGAGTCTGGTCACAGACCAGCCATTGCCTCAGTAAATGGATGGCACGGTGGTGCAGCGGTAGAGTTGTTGCCTTACAGCACCAGAGGCCCGGGTTTAATCCTGACTATGGGCACTGTCTGTATGGGGTTTGTATGTTTACTCTGTGACTGCGTGGGTTTTTCTCCCAGGTGCTCCTGTTTCCTCACACACACCAAAGACCTACAGGTTTGTAGGTTAATTGGCTTTGGTAAAATTGTAAATTGTCCCCAGTGTGTAGGATAGTGCTCGTTTACGAGGTGATCGCAGGTCAGCACGGACTCGGTGGGCCAAAGGGCCAGTTACCACTCTGTATTTCTAAAGACTAAAGTCTAAATGGTGGAACAGATTAATTGGGTTCAAGAAGGAACTGCAGGTGCTGGAAGATCGAAGGTACACAAAATTGCTGGAGAAACTCAGCGGGTGCAGCAGCATCTATGGAGCGAAGAAAATAGGCGACCCTTCTTCAGACAAATTGGGTTAATTGGCTTTTCTTGTACTCGTGTTCTTGCTCCTGTGTTCCATCCATGATGTGAACTCTTACAAATGAGTCCTATTTTCAGTTTTTATTTCTGATTATCTGTCGGATACTGAGATCCTGCAGTCAATAGGAAGGGATACTGGAGAAGCCTGGACTAGAAGCATAGATGTTTTTACTTTAGACTTTACTTTAGAAAAAGGCCCATTGGCCTATCAAATCTGCACTGACCAGCGATCACTCTGTTCACAAACACTATCCTACACACTCGGAACAATTGCAAATTTTTACTAAATCCAATTAATCTACAAACCTGCATGTGGGGGGAAACCGGAGCACCTGGAGAAAACGCTCACGGTCACAGGGAGAACATACAAACTCCGTACAGACAGAACCCATAGTCAGGATCGAACCCGTGTCTCTGGCGCTGTAAGGCAGCAACTGTACCACTGCCCCATCGTGCAGCTGTATAGAAGACTTGTGGATGTCCTGCAGGTTGGTCATGCTCTGTGAAGGAAGAAACCAAGGTTTCAGATCAGTGAACTTGAATCAGAAAAGGCATTTTCCATTGTTATCTTGGATTTCCAGCAACTGCAGCGTTGTGCTGTTTGATTGCAGTCATTGCTGTTTGATTGCAGCAACAGGACCCATACCAGCAATTAATTGTCTTGCAAAGGGTAGAGCTCCACCCAGTGCTGAAGTGTGGAAGCACAGCACCGATGATGCAGAACACAAGGCTCCAGCCAAACTTGAGAGATACAATAAACTGGAGTAACTCAGTGGGTCAGGCAGCATCTCTGGAGAAACGGAATAGGTGACGTTTCGGGTCGAGACCGTTCTTCAGACTGAGAGTCAGGGGAAACATAGAAACATAGAAAATAGGTGCAGGAATAGGCCATTCGGCCCTTCTAGCCTGCACCGCCATTCAATATGATCATGGCTGATCATCCAACTCAGTATCCTGTACCTGCCTTCACTCCATACCCCCTGATCCCTTTAGCCACAAAGGCCACATCTAACTCCTTCTTAAATATAGCCAATGAACTGGCCTCAACTACATTCTGTGGCAGAGAATTCCAGAGATTCACCACTCTCTGTGTGAAAAATGTTTTTCTCATCTCGGTCCTAAAAGATTTCCCCTTTATCCTTTAACTGTGACCCCTTGTTCTGGACATCTCCAACATTGGGAACAATCTTCCTGCATCGAGCCTGTCCAACCCCTTAAGAATTTTGTAAGTTTCTCTAAGATCCCCCCTCAATCTTCTAAATTCTAGCGAGTACAAGTCGAGTCTATCCAGTCTTTCTTCATATGAAAGTCCTGACATCCCAGGAATTAGTCTGGTGAACCTTCTCTGTACTCCCTCTATGGCAATAATGTCCTTCCTCAGATTAGGAGACCAAAACTGTACGCAATACTTCAGGGTGTGGTACAACTGCAGTAGAACCTCCCTGCTCCTATACTCAAATCCTTTTGCTATGAATGCTAACATACCATTCGCTTTCTTCACTGCATGCTGCACCTGCATGCCTACTTTCAATGACTGGTGTACCATGACACCCAGGTCTCGTTGCATCTCCCCTTTTCCTAATCAGCCACCATTCAGATAATAGTCTACTTTCCTGTTTTTGCCACCAAAGTGGATAACCTCACATTTATCCACATTATACTGCATCTGCCATGCATTTGCCCACTCACCCAGCCTATCCAAGTCACCTTGCAGCCTCCTAGCATCCTCCTCACAGCTAACACTGCCCCCCAGCTTTGTGTCATCCGCAAACTTGGAGATGTTGCATTCAATTCCCTCGTCCAAATCATTAATATATATTGTAAATAGCTGGGGTCCCAGCACTGAGCCTTGCTGTACCCCACCAGTCACTGCCTGCTATTGTGAAAAGGACCCGTTTACTCCTACTCTTTGCTTCCTGTCTGCCAGCCAGTTCTCTATCCACATCAATACTGAACTCCCAATACCGTGTGCTTTAAGTTTGTATACTAATCTCTTATGTGGGACCTTGTCGAAAGCCTTCAGAAAGTCCAGATATAACACATCCACTGGTTCTCCCTTATCCACTCTACTAGTTACATCCTCGAAAAATTCTATAAGATTCGTCAGACATGATTTACCCTTCATAAATCCATGCTGACATTGTCCAATGATTTCGCCACTTTCCAAATGTGCTGCTATCTGTACTTCCTGTACACACATGACTGCGTGGCTAGGTTCAACTCCAACTCTATAATCAAGTTTGCTGATGACACTGTGGTGGTGGGCCTGAGCACCGAAAATAATAAGAAGGCCTGAAGAGGTGGCTGATCTGGCACTCTCAGGACAACAGCCTCCTCTTGAATGTAAAAAAAACTAAGGAGCTGATCATGGATTTTAGGAGGGCACAACATCCGAGGACTTACACACCAATGAAGATAAATGGGGATCCTGTGGATAGGGTGAGCTACTTTAAATACCTGGGAGTCCACATCTCAGAGGATCTGACATGGACATCACACACTGCCGCACTGGTGAGTAAGGCAAGGCAGTGCCTTTACCACCTCAGGCAATTGAGGAAATTCAGAGTGTCTCTGAGGATCCTCCAGTGCTTCTACTCAGTGGCTGTGTAAAGCATCTTGTCCGGAAACATCACAATCTGGTTTGGGAATTGCTCTGCCCAGGACAAGAAGGCTCTGCAGAGGGTAGTGCGTTTGGCCGAACGCACTATGGGAACCACACTCGCCACCCTGCAGGACCTATACATCAGAAGGTGCAGATCCTGAGCCAGCGACATCATGGGGGACCCCTTCCACCCCAGGAACAGACTGTTCCAGCTGCTACAGCACTGTACCAATTAACTGTTGTGTGGTGTCTTTTTTAAATTGCTGTTTTTTCTTTTTCCCCCACAAATATGTAATTACTGATTTTGTTCCATTATGTTTTGTAGTTTTTTGCACAATCTGCAAACATTGGCACTTTTCGTTTCACTGCACATCTCATATGCGTATGTGACGAATAAACTTGACTTGACGTGTTGAGTTACTCCAGCACTTTGGGTCTTTTTGTAGCACGTCTTAACATAATCCTCGGACAATTTAGGGTGGCGCGGTGGCTCAGAAATGGAGTGGCGTTGTGAGGAATGAGGGGTATTGAAGTGTGAAGTGGGAAGGTCCAGCACTGGGAGTGATGATCTGGGAGTGTGAGAGGTGGGGAGTGTGTTGGGGGGGGGGGGGCGGTGGGGGGGGGGGGGGGGGGGGGGTGGGGTGGGGGGGGGGGGGGGGGGGTGGTGGTGTGGGGTGGTAGGTGAATGGAGTGAGGCGTCTAGGAGTATTAGGGGTGAAGAGACGTAGTGAGGGGTTAGAATATGAGGAGCAGGGCTCTAGAAGTGAGGAGGGTTTTGAGGAGTGAGGTCTTAGAGAGTGACGAGTGAGGGTCCTGGAAGTTTGTGTGAGTGGTCCAAGTACAAACATTGAATGGGCAAGGAGAGTGAGGAGTGAATTGTCTGTGAATGGAAGGGCTCTGAGAGTGTAGAGTGCAGGTTTTGGGAGTGTGCAGACTCCAGTTTGGGAGGAAGAAGTGAGAGATTCAGATTGAGGGGCGAGTTTCTGGAAGTTTGAGGAGTGGGGGTCTGGGAGTGTGAAGAGTAAGGGCCAGGAAAAGAAGAATGTGGGTCGGAGGGCACTGGGTTTGTCAGTCCCATGAAACATACGCTTGGCAAGGGGCACTTGGTCAGGGCGCTCTTTCTTCTATTTTTGTGTTTACGAGATGGAATTATCCAGCAAAACTGTTGTCATAAGGAATGATTAGATATTGTTTTTTAAGAAGTTCCTGGTCCTGGCAGCAGCTGCACTCTCAGCAGTGTCCACATGGTGTCACTGCAACCCCTCTGAAATGGCACACGCTCTATTCCTCAGACATGCTTTCTTATCTTTCTTATCCCTTTCTTATCTCTGACTGAATCTTTATGTCACAAATTCTGTCTATCATACTTCTTTCTTATGTCTTGTCCATCTCTATCCCACACGTTCAGTCAGTCTCTGCCCATTTCTCTACGTCTCTCTATAATCCACCTTTGAGACTCCATCACACGGTTTCTACCTGAGTAGATGTCCGCAGCCTCCAACTCTATCTGCTTATTTTGCTCGCTCTGTCCTTCCCTTGACTGCTACCACTAATTCTTGATGTAGAGCATATCTGGAATATTGTGTACAGTTTTGATATCCCTTCTAAAGGAAGGATAGAGGGAATGCTGCAAATGAGCGGGGCCAAAGGTTGGCCAAACTCTGCTCCCAGTGTGTGTTGCACCAGCACAGAAGGAGCTCCCGGTGAGCGTTGTGCAGCCGACCAGGACCCAGCCCAGCCGCCAGCAGAGCATGGATTGACGTTGGCGAGCGAGCAGGGATGTCGGAGAGCGAGAGGGACGTCGGCAAGAGTGGTGGGCCGGCGGAGAGGCGTTGCCCACATGAGTGCCGGCGGTCGGCCAAGCACTTGCCCGTGTGAGGCCTAATGGTGGGTGGAGGAAGCGCCACTGAGAACAGAGGACCTGGCGTAGGGGGGCTGCCGAGAACAAGGAGGAACCAGTGTGGGGGGCGAAAACAAAGAGGGAGAAGAATGAGGGACTGTTTTGAATACTTTGGTAACTTTGTCGCCACTCTTTACGTGGCAACTCTTGCATACTTGTGCTGGATGCAAACAAAGAATCTCACTGTACCAAGTGCACATGACAATGAAGTATGAGGTCAGGGCCGGCCTTACGAGGTGCGGGGCCCAATCGGGAACAATTTTGGTGAGCCCCAGGTTCCCAGCCAAGGTCTGTAGAATCATAGAAATATAAATAAAGTCTATTATAGAATTTATATATCTATGGTAGAATGGAAAGTAATAAAAATGTGCGCTTAAAAAGTGCCTGCGAGTGAATGGACCAAACAGATCTAAGCTACATTTTAATATCATATTGCATACATGTGAGCCTACAAGTAACAAACAAAATTGTAGATCACCTCTGAAAAGTACATAGTTATAATACCACTTGTTTTAGTGACTGTGAAATGGAATTAAAAAAGTAATTTAATTAACTAGATCCTGGAAAAACAATAACCATTGGTGAAAAACCAGTCCAGGCATTAAATTTTGGGCTTCAGCCCCATCCTACCCTTTGGGCTTCTACCCTATCCTAACTTAGTTGTGTTTGTGTGTTAGTTGTGTATGTGTTAGTTGTCTGTGCGTGATGTGTGTGGGTGGGAAGGAGAGAAGGGAGGAAGGAGAGAAGGGAGGGAGGGAAGTAGAGAAAGAAGGGAGGGAGGGAAGGAGAGGAAGAAGGGAGGGAGGGAGGGAAGGACAGAAGGAAAAAGAGAGAGAGGAAGGAGGGAGGGAAGGAGGGAAGGGAGGGACGGAAGAAGGGAAGGCAGGGAGGGAAGGGAAGGACAGAAGGGAGGGAGGGAGAGGGCTGGTGGCGGGAGCGGATGCCGAGGTCCAGGCGGGCGGGTGCGAGCTGAGGCCGAGGCTTGTAAACGTTGCTCCAAACCCCGGCCCGGCCCTCCCTGTATCGTTCACCGCGTTCCCCCTGGGAGAGAGAGGGGTGGAGCAGGGGCTGTGTGCGTGAAGCACGGCGACTGGAGGGCCTGGAGCGCTGCCCCTGGACCGAGAGGGAACGATCCACCTCCCCCTCTCCCCTTCACCATTCACCCCTCACACCTTCCCCCCCCCCCGTCTACCTCTTTCTTTCCCCCTCCACTCACTCTCCACCTCGCTCTCCCCCTCTCCACCCGGGGAGCGTGGGGCCCCCTTAGGCACGGGGCCCCATTGGGAGCAATTGGTCCAATTGGCTTAAGGCCGGCCCTGTATGAGGTTGTTGTTCTTTGAGAGATTGAGCCTGTACAATTTTAAGAAGAATGAGGCATGATCTCACTGGAACGTACACATGTCCTACGGCCTTATCAGGGTTGATGGAGGGATGGTGTTACTCCTGGGATGGAGCCTAGAACCAAGGAACGAAAGTCTCACAATAAGGTGACAGATATCCAGGATTCAGATTAGACCATTTTTTTTCATCTAGAGGGTGGTGATTTTTTTGGGAATTCTCCACCATTGAGGAGAGTGAAGAGGCTGATTTGCTGAATGTATTTAAAACAGAGATTGACCCGTTTTTAGATATTACTAGACCAAGTGCAGACCCATTAGGTCTGCTCCTCCAACGCAGACTTTCCCTACCCGTAGCCCCCACGGGAGATGTGGTCTTCCAACTCAAGCGGCTCAGGAATCAGCAGTGCGGCTGTTTTTAAATGGCGTCTTTGAGGCGAGATGCGGGCGCCAACAGCCGTTATGGTCGCTGGCCAGCAGGAGGCGACAAAATGAATGAGTGGGGGGTGGGGGGGAGAAAGATTTAATTTAAAAAGTGTACATAACACGACAAAATTTACTGAGAAGTGGATACTTGGAATGAAAAGTGAAATCTCTACCGAAATGGAAAAAATCAGGGCGTTTCTGGGTCTGGTGTTGGCGTAGCAACGAATCAAATGCTGGCAGTCACAAGTCAGGCAGAAACACACACAGCCAAAGATCTTATAGCGGAGCCAGCTGGCAGCCACACCGTTTTAGATAGATGGGAAAGCCTCCTGTTAGATATGGTGACTGTTTAACTGATGCTTAACCGATTATGTTTAGCCAATATTATTAGACGTGGCATTTTGCATTTAACAATTGATTTACTCATCGTAGTGATAAAACATTATCTACTTTTCATTTATAGAAGATATGTAGATTGGCTGTTGCATGTTAGCCAATTAGAATGCTTAGTAATTATAACCTTGCCTAATTATACCATTCGTAGTGTAAGACCCTACCCACTGCCCACCAGTGAGAGTAGCAGTGTGAAAGTGTGATGACCTGCTTTGTAGTTAAAGACCTGAACAATAAAGATGCTTGTGCTTCAACCTGTGTGAGTCTGAGCTCTTTACAGTAAGTGAACTGCTGGTGATCCAGGTAGGGTATAACCAGGGGTCGCAGGTGATTGAGCCCCAGCCTCTCCATGGACTTCATGATGTGTGGAGTCACCGGCACTGATCTGTGTCCATTGAAGGAGCTAGGGCGCATCCTCTTTGGTACAGGAACCAGGCAAGATGTCTTCCACATCATAGGAACCAGGCTGAGGACTAAGATATGCTGGAGTACTCCACACAACTGGCCGGCACATGCCTTGAGTACGCTCGGGCAGACACCAGCGGGACTCGTGGCTTTGCCTGGGCAATATATCCTATTCTATTCAATAGTATTCAATTCTATTCAATAGGGCCCTAGTGAGACCACATCTGGAGTATTGTGTGCAGTTTTGGTCCACTAATTTGAGGAAGGGCATTCTTGCTATTGAGGGAGTGTAGCATAGGTTTACAAGGTTAATTCCCGGGATGGTGGGACTATCATATGCTGAGAGAATGGAGCAGCTGGGCTTGTACACTCTGGAGTTTAGAAGGATGAGAAGGAATCTTATTGAAACATTAGATCCCTTTATTGAATAAGGGGTAAGCCATTTAGAACGGAGACGCAAAAACACTTTTTCACACAGAGAGTTGTGAGTCTGTGGAATTCTCTGCCAGAGGGCGGTGGAGGCCGGTTCCCTGGATACTTTCAAGAGAGAGCTAGATAGGGCTCTTAAAGATAGCGGAGTCAGGGGATATGGTAAGAAGGCAGGAACGGGGTACTGATTGGGGATGATCAGCCATGATCACATTGAATGGTGGTGCTGGCTCGAAGGGCCGAATGACCTACTCCTGCACCTATTGTCTATTGTCAATATTTCAAAAATTGAATGTGTTTCTGCTCTCATGCACACCATTTGAACAACATTTAGGTTTGTGCTAAGAAGTGACAAGCATTATTCACTCCAGTCAGTAATCATCTCCAGCAAGACAGCCTAAGCACCGACTGTCGATAATGTTACCATTTACTCATTCCCCTGTCTCAAGATTTTGGCAGTCACCGTCGATTAGAAATTTCCCTTGTATACAAGAAGGCAGAGGCTAGACTGTAAAATTTATTACTGTTCCATGATGCGGGAATGTGATATGATATTATATGGCAATTAAACTCTGCTTGTGTAAATCAGATCCAATTATACCATCAAAAAATATAATCATACCAAGGAAGGGAACGAACAGTGTGTGCAGCAGCCTCATAGCTCCTGTGGGCCAAGTCTGATCCTGACCTTAGGTGTTCTCTGTGTGGCATTTGTATGTTCTCCCTGTGGCTCCGCTTAGGCTTACCCCAGGTGCACTGGTTTTCCCACTGTGTCCCATGGATGCACTGATGTGTTAATTGGCTACTGTAAATACACAGCATCTGCTGGAGATGCATTAACCATTGATCCTATCCACTTGTGGCCTGTTCGCAAGTGGCGTTTCTCTGTTCCTCTTGAGGCAGGGAACTGGAGGAACAGACCTTGGGTAGCACAGCGGTCGAGTTGCTGCCTTACAGCGCCTGAGACCCAGGTTCGATCCTGACTACGGGTGCTGTCTGTACAGAGTTTGTACGTTCTCCTTGTGACCTGCGTGGGGATTTCTCCGGTTCCCTCCTACACTCCAAAGACGTACAGGTTTGCAGGTTACTTGGTTTTGTATAATTGTAAATTGGCCTTAGTGTGTGGAGGATAGTTCTGGTGTATGGGATGATTGCTAGTCGGCGCGGACCCAGTGGGCCGAAGGGCCTGTTTCCATGCTGCATCTCTAAAGTCTAAAGTTCGCTACACTCTGTCCAGTCTGAGCCTGGTGTTTCTCCCTGTCACTCCTGTTCCCTTGACCTATCTTTCTCAGGCATCACAGTGTCGGACTCAGAGAGTACGTTGGCTATCATCCTCCTTCTCCTTCCTCTCCCCTCCCTCCAGTCTAGACTACTTCTCGCACTTTTCCTACTCTGTGGAAGGGGAAACAATGGGCCTCTCCAGATACTCTACAGCAATAAAACAGGACATTGTTACTCTTGTAGACTGCACCCAAAACATATGTACATTGACGTAGTAGGACTGAGAAGAATAAGGGTGTTCCAGTAATGTCCTGTCCAAGGGCTGTTGACATTACATAGGCATGTTCTTCATACCTGTGCTCAAGAGATGGTTCGGCTTCCTGCATCCCCTTTTTACAACAGAGGGAGGACCTCACCTGAAAAGGTGTGCACTTGAGACCCTTCATCCCCTTTATATGCCTGACCCTTTTTATTTGTTAATCTTTCCTACATTAGTCACAATGGAGAAAACGAAATATAGTAACTTGAGTGATTTTTTTCCCCATTATCCCCACCTTTGAAGGCAACATCCCTGTGAGGTGGATGGAGGAGGTTGATTTCAATGGGTGATGTTAGGGAAGGGAAGGATGTGTGCGAGTTGTATTTGGAGAAATTGTATTTGTGCTCTTGTGTACATGTATGTATGTTTGTGTGTGCATGTATGTGTGTGCACATGCATGTGTGTGTGCGTGTGCGTGCGCGTGTGCGTGTGTGCACATGTTTATTCTTTAGTTTTAGAGATACAGCATGCAAACTGGCCCTTTTGGCCCACCGAGTCCATACAGACCATCGATCACCCCTTTCATACCAGTTTCATGTTATCCCACTTTCTCATCCACTCCCTACACATTCGGAACAATTTAGAGAGGCCAATTAACCCACATGTCTATGGGATGAGGAAACAGGAGCACCCAGAGGAAAATAACGTGGTCACAGGGAGAACATGCAAACTCCACATCATCAGCACCCGAGGTCAGGATTAAACTGAGGTCACTGGTGCTGTGAGACAGCAGCTCTACCAGTGCACCACTATGCCACACTTGACGAGTTCATGTATAAAATAGCAGTTGTTTCACCGATGTATTGCTCACCTTCACTTACCGTATAAATGAGATCATGACATTTCTTGCTTTGTTATACAGGGATTTTCAATCTTAGAGATAATAAAATGGTTCTCTCCAGCTAGACTCCGAGTAGTGGTGGCCCTGGCCTTGCCATTGCATGGGACACCCCTTCTGATGATAATCCAATTGACCAGGGTTACACGGTCCAGTTGAACACTGCAGCTTCCTCCCTCACGCTGCTACAGAGAATGTTACTGCTCTCTGCTGGAAATGCCAAATGCGAAAGCTTCTGGGTCAGGGATCAATATTCAATGTTCTCCTAGTAATTTGGTCAGACCATGTAATCAGCAACATCAATTACAGACAAAGCGCTTATTCATCGTGTACATCCTGCTGTTTACAGCATCTGGCAATATGTGAATGTTCAGCATTATCTACACACCAAATAGTCTTGAGGCAAAATACTTCATTGAATTATGATTCACTTTAGGATATTATAAAATTTGTTTTTCCGATATAAGAAGATCAGAAGATTGCTGGGTAATATTCAGTCTCAGGATATCCATTTCCATAGTTTCTCCTCTTTCAGTCCCATGACGTTATGTTGCAGCCTTTGTCTACTGTGCCATTCAATCATGGCTGAAATGCCCTTTCCTCTCAACCCCATTCTCCTGTCTTCTCCCCACAACCTTTGACACCCTTATTAATCAAGAAGCTATCAATCTCCGTTTTAAAACACCCATCGCCTTAGCTTCAACAGCCGTCTGTGACGATGAATTCCACAGATTCACCACCCTCTGGATAAATAAATTCTTCCTCATCACCACTCTAATGGTATGTCCTTCTATTCTGAGGTTGTGCCTGCTGGTTCTACACTCTACGGTTCCTGTTACTCCATGTCCACTCTATCTAAGCCTTTCATTATCCAGTAGATTTCAATTATGCCCCTCATCTTTCAAAACTCTAGCGAGTACAGGCCCAGAGCCTTAAAAGTTCCTCATAAGTTAATCCAATCATCCTTGGAATCATTCTTGTAGACCTCCTCTCGACCCTCTCAAACACCAGCATATCCTTCCTGAAATATGGGGCCCAAAACTGCTCCCAATATTCCAAATTACTCACTGTCCATGTGAAAGGCACGCCAGCCTGTGAGTTTGCTTGGCCTATATTTTCTAACTGTGACAAGGGAATGAGTCACCGAGCTGCAGTAATAGTCATTTACAGCACATCTGATCATTCCACACCGAGTCATTGACAGTGTCCACACATTGGGTAATGACAGATGGTTGCAGTTGAAGTTAGAAGTAAATGTCCTCATCTCTTTTTAACTATTTAAGAACTCCATTGTATTGCAAAGGCGGACTATCCTCCATTGACTTCATTCCACCAATAACTTCCACTGTGGACCCCACTCCCTAAACATCCCTTCCTCTCCAGCTCCATTTGATCCTTTAAACTTGAATTCTTGCAGATATCACATGCTGTAGATAGCAATGTTATAACATTTTGAGATTTTAAAAATCAAGTCTTTAATTTGTCCCATCAGATAAAGCATAAAAATAAGTTTAATTTGACACCTAATTCACTTTCATATCTTCAGTATTAAAAATGTTATGGCCATTTTCATACTTGGAAATTGGCATCTTGTTCCCTATTGCTTTTTCATTGACTTAACACAAAAACTGTGATCGAGAACATTTAAAAGCTGATAACTTTCTTAAAATTTAAGAGAACTGAAAGGAATGTTCAGTTATTATAGATTGAAGCATTCTGAAACAAATATGAACCAATCTTACTTAGATGACTTGAAATTAAAGCATATAATTAGTTAGTTACCTAATTAGAGCTAATTACAAAATTCAATTACTAGATCTAAACATCTATCCATTTCTTAAGAATAGATTAACATTTTTAAATAGCCTAAGTGTACAAATACCATTCACACAAGAATTCAGAAAATACCATAATTTTTAAATCTCACTGTCATGGGTTTATAGGCCAAATGGAAGGAATTTAATGTTTAATACCTGTAAATTAATGGCCATTTAAATCAGCTTGCGAGTGGGATTTTCTGGAACGGGACCATTTGGAACCCTCCCTCCCTCTCTCTCCCTCTCTCCCCTCCCCCCCTCCCCCCCCCCCCCCTCCCCCCCCCCCCCCACATGAATAGTGCTTGTACTGAATGGTCAATGGCACAAGACAGAAAGTACGGGCAAGAGTATAACAGGGACATTCACCGACTGGACTGTTGTTTGCACGTTGACAGGTGGTGCAATATGCATTGACTAGATGCTGTGTTAGGAATTGGTTGAAGTGTATGATGTGCATTGGTTGCATTGTGGTATATTGCCTTCAAGGCAGCATTTGATTGACTATGGCGTTAAGGAGCCCTGGCTAAACGGGAGTTTCCTTAGAGTAATTAGGGATGGACCGTTAAAAGGAAGACGGTTGTGGTGGTTGGAGGTCAATCATCTCAGCCACAGGACATCTCTGCAGCAGTTCCTCAGAGCAGTGTTCAAGGCCCAGCATTATCAAGGACCAGTCTCACCCTGGTCACTCCCTCTTCTTCCCTCTCCCCATAGGTATGAAAATGTATATCTCCAGAGTCAGGAACTGTTTCTTCCCAACTGAACTGTCCGCACACCAGCTAGAGTGCGATCCTGACCTCCCACCTACCTCATGGGAGACCTTTGAACTATCTTCAATCGGTCTTTATTTTGCACAATATAATATACCCTTTATCTTATATGTGTACACTGTGGACAGCTTGGTTGTAATCATGTACAATCTTTTTGTTGATTGGATAGTACACAACAAAAAGCTTTTCACTGTCCCTCAGTACATGTGACAATAATAAAGTAAACTATCTTCAGTAACTTCACCAATTGTTTTCCTTCAATTATAAGGTCAGAAGTTGGGTTGATTGCACAATATTTAGCACTGTTTATGACTCCACGGACAACAAAGCAGTCAACATACAAATGCGACAAAACGTGGACAATATCCAGGCTGGGCTGCGAGGTAGCATATAATATCTGTGCCAGACAAGTGCTAGACAATGACTAATATGGAACAAGAACATTTCGCTATCACCCTCTTATATTCAATGGCATTACCACCACTGAATCCCACACATCCTGAAAGTTAGCAATAGCCCAGAGACTGAACTGGAGTCATCATGTACATAATGTGGCTATAAGAACAGGTCAGAGGCACGGAATCCTGTGGCTGCGGCTCACCAGCGACTTCCCGAAAGCCTGTCCCCTAATCAACATGACTCAAGGCAGGGGTGTGATGGAACACTCTCCACTTGCCTGGAAGAATGCAGCTCCCACAACATTCAAGAAGCTCAACACCATTCAGGACACGTGTGTAAGAAGGAACTGCAGATGTTGGTTTACACCGAAGATAGACATGAAATGCTGGAGTAACTCAGCGGGTCAGGCAGCAATTCTGGAGAAAAGGGACCCTTCGACAGAAGCCTCAGCTTTGTTCCCCCACCTCAATGCGGTCTGGGTCAATCACGATGTAGAACTTTTCTCCCATTGCCTCCGTCTCTGTGCCTTTTTCTATGGGAAACAGACCCCACCACCCAGTGATGATCCCTTTTCCCCATCTCTACCGGTCCCCCTTCTCTTGGACTCCCCCAGATGGCCTTCTACCCTCTTTAGACCTTTTCATTTCTAACAGGAATTGTCTCGACCCGAAACGTCACCTGTTCCTTTTCTCCAGAGATGCTGCCTGACCGATTGAGTCATGTCTACCATTCAGGACATAACAGCCTACTTGACGGGCAACTCATCCACATCCATTCACTCACTGCACTGCTGGGGCAGCAGCAGCAGTTTGTACCGTCTGCAGATGCACTGCTGCATATCACCAACACTTCTTAGACAGCACCTTCCAGACCTGCGACCCCTACCAGCAGGAAGAACAAAGGCCATGAAAACTTGGTATATGGTAGTAGTTCTCTAAGCCGTACACCATCCTGATGTGGAACTATATGGCTGTGAATGGGTCAAAATCTTGGAACTCTCTCCCTGATCGCATTGTAGGTGTACCCACACATCGAGAACTGCAGGGGTTCAAGAATGCATCTCAACACCACCTTCTCAGGGCAATTAGGGATGGATAATTTGCAAAGCTTGAAAGAGTAAAGAAAAAAGTTGTGCCACTGTTATTAGTTTATGGTGGAATATATATCAACTAGACAGTGAAATATGTACAGACTGGGATATGGCATTGACCAGACTATGAGATTCAGGCAACGTAGATGTATACATAAAGATAGGACAATGGGATATGTACTGGCCTGATTCTCAGTCATATATTGATCATCCTGTGGGATTTTTACTAATTAGTCCATAAGATACCGATGAGCCATGTGTTGATCGACACTGAGGTATGTTCTGATTCCACTGTGGCATCATAACTGATGCGACGTGCTGTCTGGTCTGTGGGATATGTATTGATTCATCAACACGATATGTTTCAGCTAGATTTGCAACAACTGCCACCATCAGACATGATTTTCTTTACAGTTGGATACGTCCGTGACATAGTTTATCCTGATTGCATTTTGGTGATCATGATTCCTGAATTTGTCCTGTGATTTTTTTCTTTCTTACAACATGAGAAATGGCTGGGGTCTGATTCTTCTTCAAATTTAATCCCACTTTGACCACTGGGACTTTACATAACTACCATATTTCTCAGCTTAGACATGCTCTCAACTTCGGCCTCAAATTCATCTTCTCATTTTATCCTCATCTCCATCTCCATATTAATCAACTGCATCGACCTACATTTTCACATTTTTTCAGTTCCTTGCTCTCCTGAATTTCAATTGCTTTTTGACCTCTTTTTACATTTTGCTTCATTTTTTTATGCAACTCACTGTATGCTACCAAAACACAGAGTGCTGGAGAAACTCAGCAGATCAGGCATCAGGTGTGAGGGAATGGACAGACAATGCTTTGAATTAGGGACACTTCTTCAGCTTACACTGTACTCCATGACGGGTACAAGGCCCAAATCTGTGACGTTTGCAATCCAGAAGAGTAGCACAGTAGATGTTTGGAATATCACAACCAAATTCTCCTCCAAGCCAGAACAGGACATTTATTGACCACGTTCCCTTGTTTCTGGACAATGTGATGCCATGCCTCGTGGCAGCATCTTCATTACGCGGGCAGGAATAGTTCAAGAAGCCAGCACACCATTTCCTCACAGATGTCTAGATGGACTTAAAAGTTGGCATGGAGGGCAACATCCATATGTAAATAAGTTATATTAGCATTTATTACACATTTGATCTAGGTAATGAAAGCTTTCCTGCAATAAGTAGTCTATTTTCTCTTAGTCCAACACACATCCACACTCTTGCCGCAATCGACTGCCAGTCTGAGATCTGCACCAGGGCATTAACAATCAGTAAAGTAACACGGTTTGGCCACAGGTTACCAGCAGTGCCATTCACTGTCCACACAACAACTGGGTAGAAGCAAGAAGCACCCACCTCTGCCAGGCACAATGACCACTCAAACCAGCAACTTACTGTGAAGCCGATTCCCACTGTAGCAGAGAATGATCCCGGGATGAACTTTCCTTGGTCAAACTGCACCAGCAACGAGGTCTTCCCCACTCCACTGTCCCCGACCAGTATAGTCTGTGGGGAAATAGATAATGACAGTTGTTAGCTTATTAGGAGAATGAAGGCAAACTTCTTGGGTGACTGAATATTTTTACTAACAATAGTAAGGGAGGAACGCGCAGTATTAATAGTAGTATTATCAGAGGGAGATTCAGGGAAAACAATAAATGAGAGTAGTACAATGCGATGGTGGAAGGTGTCCCATAGTCTAGAAACTATGGGAGGTATTGATAATATCAGGCATGTGGGAGCAGGTGGGAGAGTTAGCATTATTGGTGTGTTTAATCTGCAGTGAATGGATTACTGGAGCAGGATTGGGTTGGCAACAGTGGACATTTTGCATTTGAAAGCTATGGGTGGAGTGGAAGTATAGGCAGTGTTGTGTTGACTGCGGCTGAATTGGTATGAGCTGGCAATACTGAGTTGACTCCTGGTGAATGGCGAAAAGGTGACTTCCCCCATGGCGAAAAGAAAGTAGATGTGTGAATAATGGATGGGCAAATAGTGAAAGAGTCTCGATTGACAAATTAGTGACTGACACACACCCAAATACAGTATGCCCTGTACATACTACCATGGGGGGAATGTGATTCTTCAGGAAATTAGTTTTTGCAATGAGTTTCCCAAGGCTATATCGATCTTGATTGTCTAAGGGAGTATGTGATTATTTAAACTGAGTCGCTGGATAATGTGTGACCAGGCAAATTATTGATCTGGCAGGAAAGATGTCTGAGCACCTATTTACCTGTTTATGGATAACTTTGATGATAAAATAAAAAGCGATGTACCCAGGTCACGATAGATAGATAGATAGATAGATAGATAGATAGATAGATAGATATCATTGTAAGAATAAATGGAAGCAGTAAATCACACAATGTAGGAGATGAAACACTCATGTGATCTACCCATGAACCATGGGAGTTGTGGCATCTGAAATGATCCCATTTGACGCCCTCATTGACTCAATTTCCCCTTGTTTTTAATTGATTTATAGATCCAGTGTGGCAACAGGCCCTTTGGCCCACCGAGTTCACGCCAACATTGATCACCCGATCACTAGTTTGTTCTTCCACTTTCCATGACACTCCCAACACACTAGTGGCAATTTACACAGGCTGATTAACCTACGCATCTTTAGCACGTGGGCCATGCAGTCTTAGTTTAGTTTAGAGATACAGTACAGAAACAGACCCTTCGGCTCACCGAGTCCACGCCGACCAGCGATCCCCGCACACTACCATCCTACACACTCGGTACAATTTACAGAAACCAATTTATCTACAAATCTGGATGTCTTTGGAATGTGTGAGGAAAGCGGAGCACCCAGGGAAAACCCACGCAGGTCACAGGGAGAATGTACAAATACCTCCCATGGACAGACAGCACCCATGGTCAGGATCGAACCCGGGCCTCTGGGCCTCAACGTTATTGAAACATATAAGATTGTTAAGGGTTTGGACACGGTAGAGGCAGGAAACATTTTTCCGATGTTGGGGGAGTCCAGAACCAGGGGCCACAGTTTATGAATAATGAGTAAGCCATTTAGAACGGAGACGAGGAAATACTTTTTCTCACAGAGAGTGGTGAGTTTGTGGAATTCTCTGCCTCAGAGGGCGGTGGAGGCGGGTTCTCTGGATGCTTTCAAGAGAGAGCTAGATAGGGCTCTTAAAAATAGCGGAGTCAGGGGATATGGGGAGAAAGCAGGAACGGGGTACTGATTGGGGATGATCAGCCATGATCGCATTGAATGGTGGTGCTGGCTCGAAGGGCCGAATGGCCTTCTCCTGCACCTATTGTCTATTGTCTATTGGCACTGTAAGGCAGCAACTCTGCTGCTGCACCACTGTGTCACCCTTCAGGTATCAACATTTCTTGCATTATCAACAGTCACAGGGACAACATGCAAATTCAACATCGACTGCACTCGAGGTCAGGATCCAACCCGGTCTCCAGCTCCGAGCAGTAGAAGCTCAACCAGTTGCACCACTGTACCTCTTTGACATCCATTTCCACCAATCTATCCCCCTCCCCGCAGCACTTCTGCATGAAACTGCAGGAGATGCAACACCTGTTGTTTTACATTCTACCTTCCCAACATCCAAGGACCAAAACAGTTCTTCCAGATGAATCATTAATTCACCTTCCAGTCTGGTGTATCGAATCTGGTACTCACAATGTGATCCCTTCTACCCTGGAGAAACTAAGCATATGCTTGGTGACTGCTTAGAGTTCATAAAGATGATCCTGAGTTCTATTGCCTGCCACTTTAATTCTGTCTTTGACCTCCCACGCAGTTCCAATAGAGCTCATTGTAAGCTTAACGAAGAATGCCTCATCTCCTGTCAAGACATGTTATAGTCATGGGGATTCAATGTTGAATTCAACAATTTCAGATCACCATCCTTCCCTGTTTGTCAGTTCTTCTCTCAGTCTTTCACTCCACAGACGCTGCTTAATCTGCTTAATCCAGCATTTTATTTTATCTTAGGTTTCCAATAATTATGCATCTTACAGTTTCAGCATGCAGTTTTTCAGTGCTCCTCCACTTGCCCCCTTTCCTCTCCTGCTATTTACACCCATACACAGACCAGCTGTGATTAACATGCATTTGTTTCCCCATTTTAGATGGCACCAAAAATAAAAGTACCACCTGGACAGTCTTGGTTTCCATCTATCACATACATTTATTTTGTCCTCACTACTCCCACCCTTTCAATTTATAACACACCTATTTTTTTTCATTCACATAGACCTTCCCTATTTCTTACAGCACTAGAGTCGCTCTGGGTTCAATCCCCGAGACCTACTGCTGCTACGGCGGACTGTACAGGAGTTTGTATGTTCTCCCTTCGTGACTGCATAGGTCTTTCACAAAGCGGAGTGACAGCCACCTGAGCTGCCACCACAATCCTAAAGATGAACAGGCTTGTACAGTGTAATTGGCCCTTCGGTAAACCATTGCTAAATTGTGACCCGAGTGAGTAGGACAAAATAGTATGTTAGTGGAAACAGGGGGTGATTGCTGGTCTGCGTGAACTCAGTGGGCACCACTGGAGCCAAAAATGGCCTGTTTCCAATAAACCACTACTGGAAAAGGTGCTCGCCAGGTGCTGGAAGAACATCACAGAAAACTGTCAGGCCCTCAAGGTAAAAAAAGCCTCAACAGCAACTGGAATTGGGGGCCTCTCTCCCACAGATGTGGGCTTTACTTACTGAGTATCCCAGGTTTTTTTTTTGACTTTACAATAATGAATTATTACAGGAATTGGGGAATGGTCCAAACTGTGACTGGCGCACTTCAGTGTAAGCAAACATGAGATTATTCACGATGGATCTACAGCATGGAAACGAGCACTTTCTACAGTCGAAGTGGAAAATCCAGAGAGTCAGATCTTTCAGATCTTTTTCAGATTCTGAAAAAAATCGCCAGAAACGTCCAGAAGAAGCACTCAGAAATGAAAAGACAATGTACACCATGGAGGTAGGTGGTTCTGGTTCCGGTAATTGTAAAGTCTAAAACTTGGTGTACATCTGCACGATACTGTATATACTACAGTATTTGGATATAAAATGTGTAACACCGAGTTCACATGGCCCGAAAGGGATATCTCCCTTTAGGACTGTCAACTCTTTACATTTGGAGTGCATCGATATACTGGAACTATATACATTTTGGGGTGTGTCAGTCTATACAGAAAGACTCAGGTGTGCAGGTACATAGTTTCATGAAAGTGGCAGCACAGGTAGACAAGGCAGTGAAGAAGTTATTCCACCCACTTGCCTTAATCGGTCTGTACAAGAGTTGGGATGTCATGTTAAAGCTGTACAAGACTTGATGAGGCTTCACACTGGGAACACGGTTTACATTATGGTTGCCCTTCGAGAGGAAAAATGTGGCTAAAGCAGAAAGTGTCCAGAACAGATTTAGATGGATGTTGCTGAGTTTGGAAGGTTTGAGTTGTTAAGATAGGCTGAATGTTTTTTCTCCGAGGCTGAAGATGACCTAATAGAGGTTTATAAAATCACAAGGGACATAGATAAGGTGAATAGCCACAGTCTTTCCCCCGGGACAGAGGAGTCTAAAACTAGAGTGCATGTGTTTAAAGTGAGGAGGAAAAGATTTAAAAGTGACTTGAGGGGCAACATTTTCACACAGAGGGCGGAGCGTAAATGGAACAAGCTGTTAGAGGGTATGGTAGAGGTGGGTGCCATTCCGACATTTAAAATTACACTTGGATTGGGCAGGTGGTTTATTAATACTAGCTGTGTTAGGCAACTTGATCAGCATGAGAGCGTTGGGACAAAGGGCTTGATTCCATATGTACAGCTTTATGACTCTGAACAGAATCAACATCAACATTGACATTGGGTCCTGTTACAGTCATTTTCAAAAGGCTTTGCTGCAAAATGAGCTGATGATAAGTTCTAGTACATGAACAGTTCAGTTCGGAGTCACCGGATGAATATCTGCTTGCATTATTTGGTTTGGACTGGGAGAAGCTCTGTGGATGCCTGATCGATTACTCAATCTCTCCACTGATAATGGAAGTTGGGAATTGTGCAGGTATAATTTGAGAAGAATGGACGTTACTCTGTATTTTCAAACCTTCTGAAGTCTTCTATCAATCTTTTGCTGGGCCTACACTTTTGACAGAGAGTTTATAGACGTCAGCGATACAGCGGGGCAACGGGCCCTACAGCCCAGGAGTCCGTGCTGACCAGCGATCATCTATACACTAGCACTATCCTACACGCCAGGGACAATTTACAATTTACAGAAGCCAAATAATCTACAAACCTGCACATCTTTAGAGTGTTGGGGGGGAAACCGGAGCACCCGGAAAAAACCCACGCGGTCACAGAGAGAATGTACAATCTCTGTACAGATGGCAACCAGGTCTCTGGCATTGTAAGGCAGCAACTCTACTGCTGCGCCACTGTGGTGCATTCATTTGTGCCATTCATGTTCTGGACTGCATCCAAATTGCCATCGAATGATGTTGTGGGGAGTTTCAATTTTAATCTTCCCAGCTGCAGAGAGATATGAAGCAAGCCACCTGCGGGAGATGTATAGGAGGAGGCAGCACAATGTCAGAGGCAACATTGTGTATTGAACAGTAAATTTTGTAGCTGCCCTGGCAGCTTGGCGTGTTTAAGAGTGAAGCAGCTTTGCACAATGCCCAGTGTGACCGTCTGCCCGCACAGCACCCAGCGTTCCTCTGACGCAGAACACTCAGGGGATGTACACAACACACACAAAACGCTTGCTTAAAACATTGAAACATTGTCTGCACTACTTGCTTTTACACAGTCCTTAGTAAGGGTAAGCAGTCCAAGCTGAAGGGATGACGGTTGGAAGGTTTACCCACCACGATCACAATCTGCAGTCTTGTAAATTATGAAAAGTAATCGTTTAATCTTACTATTACATGCATTTGTTTCCCCATTTTAGATGGCACCAAAAATAAATGTACCATCTGGCCAGTCTTGTTTCCATCTATCACATAAAACCCTTTCAAGTAAAATCAGATAGACCTTTTCCATTTCAACCAGCTCCTCCCTTTTATGCTTCAGTATGTTTTGGCTTCCACGAAGTGAATTAGTGTATGGGGCTATTTTGAACTCAGTGGGGATGGCCTGTTTCGTGTTGGCAAATACTTCAATGAACAGCAAAGATCCCGCCACACTGAATCCCAGGTTTTTTTTCTGAACATGGTACAAATGATGGTCCAAACTGTGACTTGTGCACTTCGGAGTCAAACGTGAGTGACTCACGTGGAACAACCCGAAACCAGCACGTACAGGTGGAAATCCGAGATGAGAGTGTCAGAGGAAGCCTGCCTGCGTACAAAGTTGGCGACCAGTCACTTTACACGGGCTCGGAGACAGACACACGGAAGACGGACAGGCCGGCTCATTCAGAGAGCCGACACTTCAAACTACCGCCCGAGAGCGAGAAAGTGTCTGTTTCCAAGCCTTAGAGAAACGTCATGGAGTAAAAACTCCAGCGAGACTTGCCTCGGGAGCTGGGGCAAGCTCACCAAGGGAGCACAAACACTCCCGCTCCAGTGCACTAACAGCACTGGCCATCGCATCTCCCTCATCAGAGGGGATCGTTGACGACCAGGGCTGGGCTGGTCAAGAAGAGGGGTCACTGGCTGAACAACATGGGGAGTATGCTTGAGGTACAGGACCAGGAAGAGCTGCTGGGTGTGAGATACCGCTACGTGGCTACACCACGAGCGAGATGGCCGTTACAGCCTAATCTGGCGGCCAGCTTACTACCTGTCTTTTTTAAAAACCTCTCCAAGACAGGTAGTCATGAGGCGTTGGGCTTTATCACGCCTCCTCAACATTGCATTTGCTCAAAGTGCCCACCATTATTGGGGGTTACATTGAGCAGGGCATTTAAAACCCAAAATCTTAATTTGCAATATTGATACCCCTGATGTCGGCTATCATTTTGCATGCTCATTCCAGAGGGGCAGGATAGTATGGCAAAACACCTGACCCTACTGTTCAACACAGTATGTGATCCGCAACCTCTGGAAGGAAGTCAGAAAAACCTGCCCTCAACCTAAAATATTCAGAGAGATATGAAGCAAGCCACCTGCGGGAGATGTATAGGAGGAGGCAGCACAATGTCCGAGTAGCACATTGTGTATTGAACAGTAAAGCTGCCCTGGCCCTTTGTTTGTGACAGGACTGTGAGAACGCCGACCTCAGAACCACAGATCCTGCTATTTGGCAAAGTTACCACATCAAGCCGAAAAACTGGACGAAGTATCCAAGCTATTCGGCCTCATGAGGGCAGGACCTGGAATGAGCAAACCACACAAAACCAGACAGCAGTACCTCCATGCATCCACCAGTAGGCGTCTACTTCATGGTACTGGTGAAAGCTCGGGGCCCGCATGCCAGCCCCGCATGTCTTTCAGGACAGGGCCCAGAGCGGGCCCTATGGAAAATGCGCCACCCCCCAACAACACCACCCCGACGGACAAGGAACCAGAAACCGAAGAAATGAACACACCACTAAACAACAGTGGAGGTAGGCGAGTATGGTTCCTACCATCACATAAAAGGTGAGGGGATTGTGCTAAAAGAGGGGGGGGCACACTTGATTTTGGAAGCATGAAGAACTATCACACTTGGTAGTTATATACCAAAAGTATTAAAAGATAAAAATTGAATTTAAGAAAAACTTGCCACCAGTTCAGCATGCACCCCAAAGGGGTTTTACCCTCTCACTAAAAAGGAAAACATGAGGGACAAGCTGAACTGGAGAAAACATAC
Source organism: Leucoraja erinaceus (assembly GCF_028641065.1). Taxonomy (NCBI): domain Eukaryota; kingdom Metazoa; phylum Chordata; class Chondrichthyes; order Rajiformes; family Rajidae; genus Leucoraja; species Leucoraja erinaceus. The sequence goes on along the minus strand of NC_073399.1, from coordinate 18,191,036 downwards.
AAAGGGGTCATAAAGAAGTCTAAATATGAACCTTTGGAACCGTATTAATTTACCAAAAACACAAAAAAGACGGTGAATGTCGCACCATCATTGACATAACCACTTTGAATACTTTCACCAGGTATACACACTTTAATGGAAAACTGTTTTCCAAGATGTTCAAACCTGCCCTGACACTATTAAGGAAACACATTGTCATGGCATATCTCGATGATATTTAACAACAGTCAAAACCATGGAATTAGCTAAATCAGCAGCATTAGCTACTAAAAACTTATTTAGCCTGGGCTTTGTCATACAATCCAGACAAATCTACGTTGACACCATCCACAACTCAGTCCACACGTCTATAACGTTGCCAAAAGGAAAATCAGCATAATTGGCACAAACCTGTAACAAATTAATGGTTAACAATCAACCAACCATTCAACAAAGTGGCAAGAGTAATTGGGAAATTAGTAGCAGCATTACCAGCTACTTAACTTGGACCTTTCCATTGGAGCTAAGGTGCTAGTGTTTAAACAAAATAACCCATATCCAGAACAGGTGGTAAATGGACTAATCTAGAGTCATCACCACAACAGACACTGGACATAAAACCTAGTTGGAAATGTTGGGTGCGTTCTATGGGTTAAAAACACATTGTTCAATAAGGCACCATTTTGCATGTTCGTTTATAATTTGACAATATCACAGTGGTGGCCTGTACTAAACCACATGGGCGGAATAAAATCGATATCATGTGACAATTTGATTAACACAATTTGGTAATGGTATGTCGTCAAACATATTTGTCTATCAGCAACTTACCTACCGGGTGAGCTAAATACTGTGGCAGGCATGTTAAACCAAAGTATTTGCTGAAATTTCAAAGTAATATGGAACACCGGATATATTCTCGCTGAACTGGGGGAGAGGGGGGGGGGACCTTTTGATGGACCTGGGATTGTCAAATAGGACCATGAACACGATGACAGCATCTCACCGACTCCACGAAGAAACAATATCTCTCCAGTAGCATATTGTTCAATAGTGCACCATTTTGCATGTTCGTTTATAATTTGACAATATCACAGTGGTGGCCTATACCAAACCACATGGGCGGAATAAAATCGATATCATGTGACGGTGATGGTCTGAACTATAGCACTATCAAATGTGCTAAAAGTGCACTGTCAGCCTATCTAAGACAGGCACCAAGGGAAACAGGCCATAGGTCTCGTCCACTGGTGGCCAAATTAATGAGAGGTACCTTCTATTCAAAATCCCAAGACCTAGATATACCAAGATCTGGGATGTCAGCGTTGTCCTGACATACCTAAGGGATGGCCATCAGCCAGATTTCTTACGCTGAAAACAGCTACCCTGTATACGGCCATGCTGATGGCTTAGTCTCAGCATAAGGGTCCAGTCTTTTACCTACTCAGACTGGACAATATGGTCATAACATCAGACCAAATAACATTCACCATTCAGGAGCCGGTAAACAGAGCAGACCAGGAACTTCAGGACTCATTATGGAAATTCCGGGCGTACGCACCTGACCACCGTTAAATGTCATGACTCACCTTCTACAATGTATCAACACAATCTAAAATTCCCGAGGGAGACAAAATGGGTCAGCCACAAAAAAGCCACTGGGTCAGGGTACCGAGTCAAACCTTCTCTAAATGGCTCAAACAGATATTAGGAGCTGCTGGAGTGGATACCGATATTTACACATCTCACTCCACCAGAGCAGCATCCACGTCGGCGGCTAACAGTATGGATGTGCCACTGGACCTAACCTGGTAACAACGGGGTGGTCCATGGGAAGAACTTTCAAACATTCTACAACAAGCCATTAAAACCCGTTTCATTTGCAGAGGGAATTTTAGACGCTGCAAAAAATATATAATTTAGCCCGGTTAGCATTCATTTCTTTGTTATTATTTTCAAATAATACCATTGTTGTTTTACAAACAGATTCAGGTTTGATTACGATAACATACTTCCTCCCTTGAATGACTTCGGCAGCGAGTGCAGTATGGACTGTTACACGGTTTGAAATCACAGAGCTTTAAAATCTTCACGTAGTCACTTACGTGACACCGAAGTAAAATAGTAAGGTTAAACGAGAACTTACCAGTTTGAAGTTTGATCTGTATTTTATGAGGAGTTACGATGAGGGATTACGTGCCCTCCGCTCCCACCCTCAATTATAGAGATCAACTGGTATCTAAATTCTCCTTTTCTTTACTATGTTTATTTCAATTATTGTGTTTCCTGTGATTCCACACTGCTGCTTTGAAGTATGTTGCGCATGCGTGCTGGACGGGTTCTTCACGTAATCCCTCATCGTAACTCCTCATAAAATACAGATCAAACTTCAAACTGGTAAGTTCTCATTTAATCTTACTATTTTACTGCAGTTGTTGGTTCAGGAGTTAGTGTTGGTCATTGAATAGAGGCTTCTTTAAATAGCTCGTGTATTGTGTCCTGGATCTTTGACAACACTCTCAAGCACTTACAATTGCCCTTCCCCACCCCCATCCACATATCCCACCACCCCCTCCCCATAACCCTCTCACCTTGCCTCTAGCACTACACCACAGACATTAATTGTTTAAGAAAGAACTGCAGATGCTGGAAAAATCAAAGGAAGACAAAAATTCTGGAGAAACTCAGCGGGTGAGGCAGCATCTATGGAGCGAAGGAATAGGTGACATTTCGGGTCGAGTCCCTTCTTCAGCCTCACCCGCTGAGTTTCTCCAGCATTTTTGTTTACCACAACCATTAACTTGGTTTATGTGTTGACCTTCCCAGAACGAGACACAAAGCCATGAACATCCCAGTATAGTGGTGTATAAAATCATCAGCAGGGTGAATGCACACAGTATTTTTCACCAGGTTCAGGAATCAAAGACTCGAGGACATTGGTTTAAGGTGAGAGGGGAAAGAGTTAATGGGGATCTGAGGGTTAACATTGCTACCATCAGGTGGGTGCTGTGTATATAGAACAAGCTGCCACTCAAAGTGGTTGAGGCAGAAACAATAATAAATAACGACAGTTTAAAACATTTGGACTGGTGCATGGATAGAAAGGTTTGGTAGGATATGGGTCAAGCACAGACTAATGGGGTTAGCTTTGATGGGCACTTGGTTGCCATGGATAAGTTCATGAAAGGGCCTATTTTCATGCTGTAGGTCCCAATACTCTATGACAAGTGGGAGTGCTATATGTAGCTCATGGTTGGTATATAGCTTGCGTTGGTCAGTAAGCAGAGCAGGTGGGAAGACAGATGAGGAAGGAAGGGAGGGAGACACAAATTCACATCAAAGTATGTGCAGAGATCGCTGGTCAGTGCGGACTCGGAGGGCCGAAGGGCCTGTTTCCTCAACAAAAACATTTAAAAAAACAATCAAATAATAAATAAAATATTATGAGAAAAACATTTTTCACACAGAGAGCGGTGAATCTCTGGAATTCTCTGCCACAGAAGGTAGTTGAGGCCAGTTCATTGGCTATATTTAAGAGGGAGTTAGATGTGGCCCTTGTGGCTAAAGGGATCAGGGGGTATGGAGAGAAGGCAAGTACAGGATACTGAGTTGGATGATCAGCCATGATCATATTGAATGGCGGTGCAGGCTCGAAGGGCCGAATGGCCTACTCCTGCACCTATTTTCTATGTTTCTATGCCCATGCCCAAAGTATGTCACACAAATTTGAAAGTCAAAGGGCCAAAGCAAATGGAAATGGGCATGAGGCTGGAGGAGCTTATAGAGATGGGGCATGCTCTATCCCTACCTCGAGCTCACCCTGCAACATCAATGACCACATGGGGAAACATCCCTGGTTTTCTCACGTTAAAACAATCACTACATTTGAAAAGCGATCTTTTCGGCCATGAAGCACCTTGAGTGCTCCACACATAATAGTCCTTATTTCCTGGAAATTAATTTAAACCTTTTCTGTTTCATCTGCTTGTGTCCAGATTGTTTGAAATCTTGCTTGTCGTCACTATCTGGAGGCAATCACGCTTCCAAATGTATTACCTTCCATTCAGTTCTTAGTTACATGAGGCTTTTTGTGGGAATGCTATCTGTCGCTCTACAATGAAATTCCAGGTTTAGTTTTGGATGCGCTATGCATTGAGATGGCTTTGACGGTTGTCTCCGGTAAATCCTGTGACAGTGTATCACACTCCAGAAATGATTGCTTTATTAGAGGGATTAGTTTTTACCATATCCTGAGCCTGAGAGTTTTAAGACAGACTACAAGACTTTGTTTGTGCAAAAAGGAACTGCAGATGCTGGTATATCCCGAAGATAGACACAAAGTGCTGGAGTACCTCAACGAGTCAGGCAGCATGTGTAGGAAGGAACTGCAGATACTGGTTTACATGGTAGTTTAGAGATACAGTGCGGAAACAGACCCTTCGGTCCACCGAGTCTGCACCAACCAGTGATCCTCACACACACTAGAGACAATTTACAATTATACCAAGCCAATTAGCCTACAAACCTGTACGTCCTTCGAGTGTGAGAGGAAACTTCAGATCCCATAGAAAACCCACGCAGGTCACGGGGAGAATGTACAAACTCTGTACATACAGAGGATTGATTACGGGTCTCTGGCGCTGACAGGGAGAAACTCTACCGCTGCGCCACCGTGCCACACATACTCCAAAGGCATACAGGTTTTTAGGTTAATTGGCTTCTGTAAATTGTAAATTGTCCCAAGAGCTAGTGTACGGGGTGATCATTGGTCAACACAGGCTCCATGGGTCAAAGAACCTGTTTCCATGCTGTATCTCTAAAATCCACTGTCTAAAGTACATCATTTATTTCCAAGCTCTCACATCAACTCTTAGCTGAAATAAAACAACAAATACTTCTGACATTCGGGATGTCAGGTGTTATTGACAGGAGAGAAACATTATTGATTCTCCATTTATCAGGAATGGGATTTGTTCTACAACCAGAATCACAAATGCATAGGACCATTTGTTCAGGACAGGAATCCATTGCCATCCCACTGAAAGTACAGCAGAGTTAATCTCAGTCCTTTCCTTTGGGTACCACAGTACTTTAACATCAGCTAAATATATATTTTTCCAATGGAATCTATATCAACACTCTTCTGTACTGTTCCCCCCGTAAAATAGTTTCATCACTTTTGGTCTTGTACTTTGGCCAAAGAAAATACTTTGACTGTCCTTACGGTGAATCAACTCCGAACCTAATTCATCATCCAGGGACCCATTTATGATGTTGCCTCACGGTTAATTTGAGGACACCAGAGAACCAGATGGACCTTTAAAGGAACACGCCTTCTGACTGAGCTTTTATTCTAAATCTATGTATTTATCTGATCTCAAGGTTGGTGGCAAATGAACTCATGTCTTGGATCGTTAGTTCAACAGACCTGAAGGAGGGAAATATTTTGGTCAGCAGTCTGAGCACGATAGAGCAAGCTATTCTGTGACTGAATAACTCCCAGATTTACTTCATTTAAACAGCTAAAGTTACAACGAAAATTGGCAGCTTGCTTGTCAGTTTGTGCTTCATTGGAATCTAACTCACAGAGCTGCCAAATAAAGTCCGAACCCAATTCATCGCCCAGGGATCCATTTATGACGTGCCTCACGGTTAATGAGAAAAAGAAGAGAACTAGCAATGTAATCATAGAATCTCACGACAAAGAGGCCATTCTGCCCATCTTTTCCATGCTGGTAAAGCAACCAATTTTCACTGCAATGCTTACTTTTCAAACATGTATCCAAGTTGGAAAGTTCTGATGATTTTGCCACCACTTCAGACAGAACAACTTGTAAAACATATCTCCTATCTTGTCTCCTATTCTTTTGTCAACAAACTTAAGTCTATTCCCTCGATTAGCTTTCCATCTGTATTTCAGTAGATTTCAATCTCAGACAGCACTGGAAACGCTCAGTAGGTCAGTCAGCATCTGCAGGAAGAGAAACTGTTAACGTTTCAGGTTGAAGTTCCAATCAAGAGTTTCTGACGTGAAGTGTTAATTCTGTCTTTTTTCCAACAGTTGCTGCCTAACCTGCTGAGTGTTTCCAACATTTTCTAATTTTAGTTCCAAATTTTACCAATCACCTATTCTTCTCTGCTAAAAGTCTGCATGTCGAGCCAAACTTCACCAGTCTTTCCACATAATTGCTCAGGTACTTGCTCTTGCTGAAAACTAGCATAGACCTGATGGACCAAATGGCCTCCTTCTGTGCTGTAACCATCCCATGATTCTATAAACTGAATTTTCTCAGCCTCAGTGATTTTCCAATAAACATTGTTTGAAATGCCTGTAAGATCTTGTCCTCCCAGGCAGAAGTGTCAGAAGCACCAGTACCCATTCCTTCTCTCCTGAGATGCTGCCTGTCCCACTGTTACTCTAGCTTTTTGTGTCTATCTTCGGTTTAACTCCTTTCTACTACATTCTGAAGTCCCTACCTGCTTTAAGAAGACCACTATCATCCTTTGGAGAAACAATCTTTGGAGAAATTAAGACAGGGTGAGTGAATCAGAGAGCCCTGTTGTTGTACCTGCTTCAATTACCTCCTCATTCCATACATCCCCCACCCTCTGAGAAAAAAGGTCATCCCACAGGTTCCAATTAAATCTATCCCCTCTTGCCTTAAATCGATGTCATCTGGTTCTTGATTCCCCTACCCTGGGAAAAAGAGTGTGTATTCACTTTATTAATTCCACCCATTATTTTATACACCTCGACAAGATCATCCCTCAGCCTCCTGCACTCCAAAGTATAAAGTCCTAGCCTGCCCACTCTCTCCTATATCTTAGGCCCTTGAATCCTGACAACATCCTCGTAAATCACCTTGACTAGGGTATAATAAAATGGCACCACAGAGAAAAGGTTGCTCTATTTCTAAGTGGAGCACAAGCAAGAGGCAGAGCATTCAAGAGAATGGAGATTAAACTTGCAAGAAAAAAATGGCAGGTTGTGATAATTTATTGCCGCTGTGTTTTTTATGCAGTTACTGATGTCAAGGCTCTTATTTTATGAAGAAAATAAATTGCCCCAGATACGTCAATCTGAGTTGACCAGGAGATATTTCTTCCCTGACTGTTGCTAAATACTGAAAGGACAAAAAAAATCGATCGCAGTCTTAAACATTTCCTGTGTCTGCGGTTTGATTTAATTTCTAACTTCATTTTCTAGACAAGAAAGTAACATGATTGCCCCATTGATTAAGGAATCAAGGGTTTTTAAAAGAATAATATTCCTTGGTTACTATGGCAACAAGGCAGTATATTCTGAGAGGATTATTAATCTTCCCAGTATGGGCTCATTAATTCAGTTACAGATTAGTTTCATCACATAGACAAGCCACTGCAACATTTATTTAAATCCAGAGCCTTAAGTAATATCACTGAAGTGCTCTCCAAGGAGGGCCCTCCTCATTTCAACTCATCACTGTCTTTGCCCCTAGGAACCATTGTTCAAACTGGCGAATGAGAGAGGGGGAAAGAAGAGCTGATCCCAAAACATGCTCAGTAGTTGGCTGAAGCTTTGAGGGACAGACTTACAACAGACATTCTGCGATGATGAAACGATAAACTAAATATTCTTCATTTGCAGAATGCAAGTGCCAAACTCAATTGTCGATTCCACGTGACAATAATGTTACATTTAGCACTGGCAATCAGATAACTTTCTCTCTCCTCTATTGCTGCCTTGATTGAGATCTACCTCAGGGTCATTTTTTGCATTCAGTTCAGCAAGAGTATCCTGGTACATAAGCACAATCGCCCCTGGGCAAAAACAATCTTGGGATAGCTTCAGGAGGCAGTACTATTCTTTGAAGTATAGTAAATGTTGTAATGTAGAGAGACAGCAGCTAATGTGCATCTAGTTTTGTGATTTATGGAAAGAAAACCATGGATCAGGACGGAGAGCTTCTCAGAACATTTCCATCATTGTTTGCACACTTCAAATTGTTTGCAACTTAAGGTCCAAGTCTCCTAACCTCAGTCAGATATTCTCAACAGTTTGCAGACTATAGTGTTACAGGGCAACTGCAGATTAAAAAAAAAGTGCAAGGGTTGCATCGAGATAGATTGGAAGATTGGGAATAAAACTGTTTGTCAATCTCTCGATTTGTTGCACATATAGTGTTGGACCAATGTAACATTAGATATTGCAGAATAATTGGACCAACAGAAGCAATCAGAATTCAGAACGGGTTGTTCACTTTCATTCATTTGTTATAAAATCTAATGTCTGTGTTTCTAATACTTGCATAAGTTTGTTGTTATAATTACACCCATCTGCCCATGGTGGTGCTGTAGAAATACCACTGCTGGAATATAAATTTAAATTTGTTGGGTTGCAATGAAAACATAATCTCGGAATTGAATCAGAAAGGATTTGACAAGAATTAACATAAACGTAAGTTTTTTTTTAAAGTGGGACAGCGGTAAGGGACACTAATCTGAATACAGTATGTGCCAGCCGACCAATAAATGTATTAAAGAGCAACGGGCACAGCTTGCTGTAAATTTTCCTTTACTAAACTCAGTTGGATGAAATATTTCTGCCTGGTTGCTGTAGATGCAGTCTGTTCCATCCTTAATAAATTATCTCCTAATAATTTTGGTTATATACTATCCTTTTGTAAAAGATTGTAGATCTATCTAACAGTGCTGTCACTCTCACTAGTGTGTGATTTTAAAAAAAAAGTTTCCATAGTCATAGAGACCTACAGCATGGAAACAGCTGTTTGACCCACAGTCCACGCTGACCATCAACCACCAATTTGCTCAAATCTTAGATGAAACCCATTGTTTACCTTTCCCACATTGTCATAACATCCTCCCCTAATGCTACCACACTTCTGCACACTGGGGGAAATTTACAATGGCAAATTAAGCCACCAACCTACACATCTTTGCAATGTGAGTGGAAAGGAAAGCATCTGGGGGGAAACCCACACAGTCACAGGGAGAAGGTGAAAGGTTCACACAGATAGGACCTGAGGTCAAAATTGAACCAGGGTCCCTGGCGCTGTGAGGTTATGCCATTGTGCTGCCTCATATAACGGTTGAAGAATATACATTCCTCATCAATAGTTCTTCCCTTAAACCAGGAGTTTACAGACATAAGTGGAATTCAGGATCTATGGTTCATTTGTGCTCCTGAACTACTTTCCAATTCCCTGTTGGCTCTTTTTATACTGTTTTCCATAAGATCTTTATTTGACTTCTTGTCAATGGCCTTTACCCTTCAGCATCCATGTTATTTGCTGTTTAACTGTACGAGTGTGTAATTCCATGTGTGTGCTCTTTCCTCTCCTCCAGAATCTGCTCAAAAAACTTCCCGTCAATAACTGTTCAGTGATGGGATGCTGACTGACTCAGATTTTCATGATGTATCACCCGACCAGCTGAGTGCCACCGTTGTTAGTGGTTTGGTTGAGTTCTGCTCATTTTCAGTGCTTGTCTGTTTCATCCAGCTGTCCCAAGTTTCATGTGTTTGTATCTGAGTTCATTTGCCATTGATTTATGGCTATTCATCCCATTGTGTCTGCGACTTGACACTACCCAGCCTAATCCCATCGCAGTCATAGAGCCATAGTGTGTGGAGACGGGCCCTTTAGCCACCTGACTGCACCAATCATTATCACCAATTTCCATTCATCACATCTTATGTAGTCCATATCCCCAGCAACCCCAGATTCTACACCATCGGAGAGTGGGGGGAGAATTACAGTTTTACAGTTGCTATTTAATCTACCAACCCACACCTCTAATGACATTTTGGGAAGGAACTGAAATGCCCGGGAGAAACCCACATGGTCACAGGGAGAACATCTTAGCTCCATACAGACAGCACCAGAGGTCAGAAGTGCAACTGGGTCATTGGAGCTTTGAGGCAATGTCACTGTGCAACATTTTACAGCCCTTCTGCCTTACTAAACTAAGAGTTGGGTTGCTCCTATTTTTGTTGCTAAATGTGGACATTAAGCCAATTGTATTTGATTACCCTGCTCCAGTTTCTTTAGAGTAGCAGTTTATTTTGGGAAGAATTTGAGAAATGAGTCCAACATTCAATCAGTAAAGATGGCAACAACACTTCCTCCTTGCTGACAATCAGCAGAGGGGCAGCTCAGGACTACGTGCTCTATTCTCCCTATACCTGTGCCTGTGTAGCCAGACATCTCTCCAATGCTATCTTTAAATTCACTAATGATAGTGCCATTGTTGGACGAATAACAGGTAACGGCGGGTCAGAGTAAGAAGAGAGATCAATAACCTGGTTGAGTGGCGTTAGAACAACAATCCTGCTCTCAAGACCAAAGAACTGGACCTGCTGACTTCACAAATGGGAAGTCAAGGGACCATGCATCAATGGGATAATGATAGAAAGGGTCAAAATCTCCAAGTTCATGGACATATACATCTCAGCACATTAATGCAATCTCAAGAAAGTCTCTACTTCCTCTACTTCATGCCTCTACTTCCTCAGATGTTTCAGAAAATTCAGCATGTCCCAATTACAGTATAGAACTTCTACAAGCTTAAGATGGAAAGCAGACTGACTGGTTGCACCATGGTAGACACAAAATGCTGGAGTAACTCAGCGGGACAGGCAGCATCTCTGGAGAGAAGGCATGGGTGATGTTTCGGGTCAAGACCCTTCTTCAGACTTGCACTGGTTCAGAAATTCGAATGCTCAAGAATGGAGGGGGGCGGCAGAAAGTGGTGGACATTGCCCTCTCCATTGTACAATCACAAGTATTGACCTCCCCACCATTGCAGGGATCCACAGGAAGTGCTACCTCTAAAAGGCAGCTGATATTATCACGGACCCACACCACCTTGGCCATGGTCCCTTCTCACTGCTACCATGGGCAGACGATACACGACCCTCAGAACCATTATCTCCAGATGCATGACCATCAATCATCGGGTTGTTGAAACACCTGCACAATCCCTAACCACAACCCTGCTTCAGCACCGGGTCTGTACGAATTTGGCATTGCTGCAGTTGTTCCACATGCACTATCATGGTCTAGTTTATAGAATAACAGGTGCTTTATTGTATATTTGTGTTATTGTATTTAATGCACCTCTAAAGCTGCAGTCAGCAATAATTTCATTGTTCCATTTCATTTCTGGTGCATTTGACAAACACCTTGACTTGAATTAAATCATGGCAGACTGCACCTCTACCCTATTTATCCAGAGCTTGCAAATCTGGCTCATGTATAATGTAGCCAATAGTGGATTAAACCATCCATTATATCTGTAATTGACTGTCCTTCCTATTTTTCCTCAATAGACAAGTATCCTGACATGACCCATTTTACACCATCAACTCAGGCTCAAAGTACACTCTTCCACAGCTTAGTTAAAACCATTAGTCATGCAAAATTTGTCTTGAACGTACTTTACCATTGATTTATGAGATGCTGAGAATAATATTGGACCTGGTTATTCACATGAACAGGCATACACAAGAACGTGTGAATTAAGAGCAGGAGCAGTCCATTAACCCCTTCAAGTAACCGCTGCATCATTCAAAACAATGAAGGCTGATCTGAACGTAAGCTCAGCATTGTATTCCTGCCTGTTCACGTCAACTTTTCACTCCCTTGCTTTTCAATAATCTATCTACCTCTGCTATAATGATATACAAAGATTACTTCAACCATCCCTCGAGAAAGAAAGTTCCAAAGAGTCGCGAGTCCCCGAGGGGAAAAATAATGCCTCTCTATTTTTGTTTTCTAAGAATGACCCAAGTTCTTGTTATTCACATAAGGGAAATCAATAAAGTGAATGCACAGTCTCTTTCCCGGGGCAGGGGGCCTTAGGAACATGAAAGCTCATGTTTAAGGTCATGGTGGCACAGTGGTAGAGTTGCTGCCTTACAGCAAAATGCAGCGGCAGAGACCTGGGTTCGCTCCCGACTACAGGTGCTGTCTGTACGGAGTTTGTACGTTCTCCCCGTGATCTGCGTGGGTTTTCTCTGAGATCTTCAGTTTCCTTCCACACACCAAAGACGTACAGGTTTGTAGGTTAATTGGCTTGATAAAAATGTAAAATTGTCCAAGTTGGCGATATGCAGAGTACTGCCCTGCTGACTACAAAATTCAGAAGGTGAGAGGGGAAAGATTTAATAGAAACCTGAGGGGCAAGTTTCCACACAGAGGGTAGTGGGCATTTGGAAATGCCAGGGGAAGTAGTTGAGGCAGGTACAATAATAACATTTAAAAGGCATTTGGGCAGGCTCATGAAATAGATAAGGTTTAAAGATCCAATGGGCCTATCTTGGATTAGGCATTTTGGAAGGCATGGATGAGTTGGGCTGAATGGCCTGTTTCCATACTGGACCAGGAACCCTTCCACATCCATTCTTCAGTATCTTAATGTTTCAATCATTGGAGTTTCTGTCACTTGACAGGAACTGTAATATTTCGATGTTGGTCAATGACTCCAGAAAATCACACTGAAGAACAAGATTTCATCTTTCTCTACTCTCTAATTTTACAGCACGCAGCTGAGTTCCTTGTGTTATGTACAGCAAGAGGTTAGCCTGTCCCTGTAACTACGCAGTTAAAATAGACATGGAAGAATGCCTGACTTGAGTTTGTACATTCTCTTCCAATGCAGGACCAGACACGGCAAACTGCAGGGAAGAGTATAACTTCACTTTATGTTAAACTCATCCAACTGAGGCAAATGGCAAGAATGCTCGAGTTTAAATTTGTAGTCTAGGAATTAGCTTCAGAGCTGCTGTCTGCACCAAATCATTAGCCCAGTCTTTGTCTGTCGTGTGAGTGAAAGCAAAATGCTGACATATGGGCTGACTGTATTACCACACGCAAAACAAGGAAATATTAATTTTAATCTTGTTATGAAATATTGAAACCATACATATGTCTACATATTTCCAGTTATGCATTCACACCATATTTGTGTCTTTATCACTGGCTATATTATTTAACTAAATCAATGCCTCGCAAACTATCTAGTTATCATTGTACTAATGTCACTGAGTACATAACCACATTGTTTTACTGTATATGTAAAATTTAGCTCCATGTATATATCACAGTATATATCACACATTTGATTTGAACAGGTTAGTAATTCTGCCCTGATAGACACAAAATGCTGGAGTAACTCAGTGGGTTAGGCAGTGTCTCTGGAGAAAGGGACGAGGTGGTATTTCGGGTTGGAACCCTTCTTCAGGCTCAAGAAGAGTCAGAAGAAAGGGATCCGACCTGAAATGTCACCTATTCCTTTTCTCCAGAAATGCTGCCTGACCTGCTGAGTTACTCCAGCATTTTGTGACTATCTTCAGTATAGAGCAGCATCTGCAGTTCTTTCTTACTCATAGTAATGCTGTCCTTCCTTGCTCTGTTTTTGAAGGAGAGCTACATATCTCAAGCCTGAAGTGCCATTATAATATCTAATCCCATTCTACTCCCATGATGGCTATTCTCTCCTAGAGCATATACAGAAACCAGCCTATCTCAGACCTCACTCATTGTATAGTAAGTTGCTGCATTTTGCCAAACAGTCTGCAAGATGAGCTAAAATCCTGCTTTTCATAGGTCAGATCCCAGTCCCCACAATCCCCAGGATCCAAGCCTGCTGGATGCAAAGCAATGAAGTCTTCATGGTTCATCAAAGTCTAGAACCCATTATTCTAGCTCACTCTTCACAAATGTTACCCGGCTGAATCTCACGCTACTCAATTGCTCTTAAAGCCCAAGATATGAGATCCTCTAGTGAGAAGTATCTTAGAGAACTGTCAAATAACAGACCATGTATGAACATTGCTTGCTGCCAGGCATTAAACTATTCACTGGGCACTGATCCCTCAAGGAACTGGCCTTTTTTGTGGAATATAGCTACTCCCTGAATGCTTCAAGTATTTAATCACTCATGCTCACATTTCTCTTTGAAGCATTGGTTAGGGCCCAAGCAACCCTCTGCCCTTGAGATCCCTCAGTCACCTCTTGGTTTGTGCAACAAATATTGTCCCTTGTTTGCTTTTCACTTCATCCCAACCACAGCTCTCATCCCAACATCTTTCCCCACTCGCTTAAATTATTTATACCTCTTTGTAGCTTTTTTTATGTGCTCCTCACAACATATTTTCCTACTTTCTTTCTGTCGTGAATACATTTCACATCCATATGTGTGAAGCTTTTATCCAGGTCATTTGCGTAAATAGCAAAAGGTTGATGCTTCACTTTGATCATAAGGCATAGGAGGAGAAATAGATTATTTGGTCCATCAAGTCTGTTCCGTCATTCAGTCATAGCTGATCTAACTTTCCCTCTCAACCCCATTCTTCTGCCTACTCCCTGTAACCTTTGACACTCTTACTAATCAAGAACTTATCAATCTCCACTTTAAAAATGACCAAAGATTTGGCCTCCACAGCCACCTGTGGCAATGAATTCCACAGATTCACCATTTTCGGGCTAAAAAAAATCATCCACATCTCCATTATGAAGGAACATCCATTTATTTCTAAACTGTAACCTCTGGTCCCAGACTCTCCCACTACTGGAAGGACCCTCTCAACAGCCACTTTATCTAGGCCTTTCATTATTCAGCAAGCCCCCCCCCCCCCCCCCCCCTCCGCATCCTTCTAAATGCCAGCGATTACAGGCCCAGGGCCATCAAATGTTCCTCATGCGCTAATGCTATTATCCCTGGGATTATTCTTGTAAACCTCCTCTGGACCCTCTCCAATGCCAGTACATCCTCAGATATGGGTTCCAAAACTGCTCACAATATTCCAAATATGGTCTGACCAGCATCTTTTAAAACCTCAGCATTACATCCTTGCTTTTATATTCTAGTCTCTCGAGCCCTGAGACATATCACCTGTTACATCTCGCAAACTAGAAGAAGACTGTTCAATATACCTAGTCTCTATTTACTGTAAGGCAGAATCTTCTATCCAGCCCAATATGTTACCTTGTACACCATAATCTTTTATTTTCTGCAATGCCTTGTCAAATGCCTTTGGAAGCAAACCCAGCAGTTCACCTTTAAATTTCTTAACATGTTACTTCTTCAAAGAACTTTAGTAAGTTGGTCAAACATGATGTACCTTTCCCAAAAACTAACATTGGAAATTAATGTAATTAAACATTTATTAAATTCTGCTTTGGCTGATTCATTGGAATGACACTGGCAAAATATGTATTGTATATGGCAAGCTTTCTGTGCTGTCATGTGTATGAAGCATCTGTGATAACTTTGGCATTGTGATATAAATGGAGTAGTATGTATGTTTGCCCTATATTTTTCCATAAATCTCTTAACCAATTCTCAATTCTCTTTTTTGAGGATGTGTGGATCTTTTGTAAGGCTATCTTTGTCTTTGCCTCTCATAGACATAGCAATCCTTTACTTAAACTTCCTACCTAATGAGAAATGATTGAGACATATTTCTTTACATTCCTACTGTATACGTATTGCCTCAGATTCTGTCTGGACTTTTCTTAACATCTTGTCAAGTCCTCTTGCTGTCTTTGAAATTTACTGTACAGTATATTAATGCCTAGGACTCCCATTCCTTGCACCTTTTAAATCCATCATTTAGTTCACGTTACAAGACACAAAGTGGTAGAGTAACTCAGTGGGTCAGGCAGACCCATTGCCTGACCCACTGAGTTACTCCACCACTTTGTTTTTTTTTTTGTAAACCAGCACCTGGGGTTCCTTGACCCTCCACTTTGTTTACATCGCTTCCCACCTACCTCCCCGTACACATTTCCAAAATTCTGGTCTATATCTTTGTGTTACATTTTCTCCACTATGTGCTACCCAGGGACAGGTAAGTAGGATCTATCAAAACTGCAGTTTTGTAATACTGACCCCTTGGGAGATCACTTTGTATTTGCTCTAGAATAATTTGTTATCCACTGTTCTTTGCTTCTGCCTCCTAGTCATTCTGTTACTGTGCTGCCACCGCATCTTTATTTAATATTCCACACCACAGTATTTATTAGAACCATTGAAACATAGAAAATAGGTGCAGGAGTAGGCCATTCGGCCCTTTGAGCCAGCACTGCCATTCAATATGATCATGGCTGATCATCCTAAATCAGTACCCTGTTCCTGCTTTTTAACCATATCTCTTGATTCTGTTAATTATTCCACAATATTTATTAATTGAATCCCCTCTCAAAGACCATTACATTTCTGTCAGGCACTATTTCCATTATTTTGTCAAATAATTCCGTCAGATTTTCCAAAGAAAATTTGTTTTTCAGAATTCCTTACTTTGGTGTACGAGGTTCTTTGCTTTTCTAAGTGATCAATCATTTTGTCCCACATTACTAACTCGATGTTTTCCCAACTATGTGCGTTGAGTGCTTGACCTTCAATTGTTGGCTTTATCCCCTACCTCCCTTTTTGAAGAGGGATGTCACATGACAATGTTATAGTACACAGTAAAGCAAAACTCGCTTATATTTGAATAAGAATATAAGATATAGTTAACTCATCTTCCTCAACTATCTAGAAAATGTCCCAATCAATTTGGATTTCCCCGAAGCAACTCTCTTAAATAGTTTTTTGTATCCTGCCCATCCCCTCTGCTGTTCGCCTTCACTGGGTGAAGGCAGTGAGCAGAAAATGCCGTGTCCATTTAACCCCTTATGGTTTACATTTATTGATCTCAAATTAGACCCTAACTATCGTTTTCTAAAGATGTTTGGTTCCCTCTTATGACACCCGCTAATATGCTCTCGTGCATAGTGTTTTAGCCATATATTTATTTTATTAATTTTCTTCTGTACTTTCTGTTCTAAGGATGTTGAGTATGTGCGAGAGAATTGATGATTTGCCAAGTGTTGTTCTATTTCCGCTGCTAGAAGACTTCCCTTAAGCACCTTGGGATGTTTAATTGCGGAAGAGACACACTCTCTCTCTAATAGAACCAATTGCTGTGTTAAAATTGTAAAGAACTCGCCTTATGCATCAGCTCCTCGTTGTAATTATTAACGTTGCTGGAGGACGGCGTGTGGTTCTCTTCCGTGTCCGTGTCCATCACAGAAGATCCGTAAGCACTGTCTGGGCAATAGACATCCCCATCAGGGGCACTCTGGAACTCTAGCCTTGGTTCCATCGTCTGGTGATCTTCTGGGGCAAGCGGCAAGTTTTGAGTGAAGACCTTGGTGCCGGCTGGAAGGACAGTCCCCAGCCAGAACCACCTTCAGCACCGGGGACAGCTCCTCCGCCGCGGTTTCCGATGTTTCACCCACTGCTGGCCGTACGGTTTTAGCACAATGGAGAGCACCCGAGGTGCTGGCGGCCTGAAAACGTTCAGCACCGCGGTCAGCTCCACCTCCTTTCACTTTCAGCCCTGAAGTTGCGCCTGTCAGCAAAGCGACCATTAGACCGTGGAAGGGGCTGGTAGTCCGGAAGTGGCAAGAGAGACTAGTCGAGACTCAGGCGCCCGAACCCTGCCCAGTTCAGCACCGTGAAGCAACAGCCTTCAATCCTCGGGCTCCTGCCGCTCTAACTCCTCCTCATCACAGCCCACATGGGGGTGGGGGTGGGTGAATGAAAGGCGCACTGACGTACGACGCAATTCTTCTTGATATTACCCAACCCCAAAAAACTCGCCCAGGGAGCTATCTCGCCCCACCCCCATCACAATCAGCTGCGCACCCCAGAGCCAAACTTTACACATGCACAATATTGCTGGGTCAATGCGGATTTCCACACGCACTTTTGTTTGTTTGTAGTCATAGCGCGGAGTGGAATAGTGCAGAATGGGAAGCGCCCGGGGTTTTATGAATGGAGTCCTGGCGCAACGACTCAGTGCACAGAGCGGTACAGAATGACACCGGGCAATGATATCAGCAATCTGGGTTTTGGAGAGAGAGCCTTATTTTTTTTTTACTGCAGAATTAGTCATTTGCTTTCCCCAGCTCACTGTGCTACGAGCAGCCCAGAATATGTCCCGCCTTTAACCTAGATTTCTAAACAATTTCGTATTGAGATAAATATTGCAATTTGCCAACTTTTGGTCAGGTGCCGGTGAGATAGTTTTTATTTTTGGAGGGCAGTGGGTTGTGGCCACCCTCGTAGTTCTCACAGATATGGTTTTACAGATTTTTTTTTCTGGAGCCCCTGAATGTCAAATACGTAACTGAGGGCATAAACTGAAGGGATGTCAGGCAATTGGCACGGCGGCGAAAGGAACGCCTGACGGATTGTCCCGGCCGTCATTCACAAATGTTTTGGTTCCTCGGGAGCATTGCAAAGGTTTCAACACCAAGTTTCCAGCGGATGATGACTTGCATGTGTTTGGGAGTCAGTCAATCCCGGTTGTTTATGAATTTTACCACTTTTTTAAACACTTAAAAAGGCCATCAGTTTGAATCCACCCACTCACCAAACCTGACAACTACTTTTCTCCGGAAATGTAACTGATTGGTCACGTGTACTTCTTTATCTCTTCCTTCCAAGGACCTGCTGGTGAGACTCGGGAGAAAGAGGCCAAGCATTGTGCCCCACCTGGTAGAGACGACTCGTCAATCCAGGCTAGTTTCAGTCCCAAGTGCAAGATCTTCACTATTGCAACTACATTTTCAACCGCTGCAGTTATTGCTGATAGACACATATTATATATAGCTGGAGTTTCAAGCTTGCATGTGCATGGGTCAGTCAATACCGCTTGTTTCTGAACCCGCTGCTGCAGAATGAATATTACTTCTCCATGAACAATCTGGACTGATCGGCAAGGGTGTCAGGGGTTATGGGGAGAAGGCAGGAGAATGGGGTTGAGAGGGGAAGCTAGATCAGCCATAATTGAATGGTGGATTATTCGATGGGCCGAATGGCCTAAATCTGCTCCTATCACTTATGAACTAATCAAATTTTGTCAATTGTTAATTGCCTATGGAAAGGAACTTAGAAAATTTTAAAAAAAAATGATTACAATGCGTGCAGTCCTGGGCCTGAGTGAGAGCAGTAACCCAGCAGCATGAACGTTGATTCTCCAATTTTAGGTAACCTCTATTTACCCCCCTCCCATTTCTCCCCCGTACCCCCCCCCCCCACTCTTCCCTCTCATGTGCCCCACCTGTACTCCCACATATTTTTCTCCCACTGGTTTCACAATCCACAACTCTTCAAACCTGTCTTACACCTACTATTCTTATCTCTGCCCTTTGTTCCAACTGCCTGCCTATCAAAAACTCCTCTCACACCTGTCAACCTATTGCTTTCCACGCTTAGTCCTGCTTCTCCCCTTTTCCAGCTTTCTTCTCCTCCCCCCACCCCCTACAATTAGTCTGAAGAAGGGTCTTGACCCAAAACATCACATATCCATGTTCCCCAGAGATGTTGGGTTATTGCAGCACGTTGTGTCCTTTGTTTATTAACCAGAATTTGCAGTTCTTTGTTTCTATATTGTGTCATGCATGTTGGGCGGACTAATGCAAGGTACACATATCATTAGCAGGGAATAATGCAGAGGAAAGATTGAGAATTTAAAAAATGGTGTCAATGTGCACAGAACAGCAAAGGTTGTTTGGTCAATGTAGAGAAACTATCTAAAGTCAATGGGTTATTGTTTGCAGTAATAGAGGGGCTCAGCACAAATCAAATGACATTATTTTGACTCGGTTTGCTGGTCAGTCTTGGTCTGCTACCTGGCGGGCAAAGGTCTAAATGAGAGTTACAAAAATGATTCTCTTTTTAAAGGATGTCGGCGACTTAGGCAGGCTTATGGATTAGTCTATTTACTTTAGAGCAGTATAGACCTGGAAGAAAACTAACCCAGGTTTGTGAAATAGTTAAATGATTGGAGAGTGAGCTGGTTGAGTGATTATTCGAGATTCATACATTAAATAGTACAAGAGATCATGATTTAGACTATCTACTTATAGGCTGGACTCTAAGCAGAACTGGTGCTGGGAGAAGGATAATAAATCTCCACAAGAACATGTTGGATCAGTTCACAATAAAAAATACAATGTCAAGCTCAGTTTCTATGCAATGACAGCACATAGTTTAAAGATAGTATATCTTCCATGTAATCTAGTCTGGCTTTAATTGCCTCATGAGGATTGGTATGGACTTTTATTCTTCCCTATTCTCCCTGTTTTATTTTCTGTTTTCTTGATGCTCTGAGATGTGAGCATTGAAAAATGGAGCGGCTTGAAGGAATAAGATTAAGTGTCTTGTCGTGGAGTTTCAACCTTCATGAGATGTGGTGTAGGTCTAATTCCACCTGTCCATTCATATTATTATGTTGATATATTTATGTATATTTATTATGCATATGCACATATATATATATATATATATATATATATATATATATTGCCTGTATATGCATATATTTTTTACTGGCATGGTGGCACAGCAGTAGTGTTGCTGCCTTACAGCAGCAGAGACCCGGGTTCGATTCTGACCATGGGTGCTGTCTGTATGGAGTTTCCCCGTGACCTGCATGGGTTTGCTCCGGGTGCTCCAGTTTTCTTCCACACTACAAAGGCGTACAGGGATCGTTGGTCGCTGTGGATTCAGTGGGGTGAAGGTGCTGTTTCCATGCTGCATCTCTAAACCAAACTGAACTAAGCTTTATTTCCCATGAAATCAGGTTACCAGCTTCAATGCTTTCAAGAATACAAAATATCTGAATGTTTCCCCTTCCCCTTCCCCGTATCCCATGTGTAAAGTAATAGGGTAAAGCAATGTTATTGTTCAGCAAAAAATGAACTGTTTTTAGTTGTAGCAGTAGAGGAACAGCTAAAAAAAGTGTCGTTTTGGCCCACAGAGGCCACACCGACCATCGATCCCCTGTCCATACTAGTTCTATTCCATTTTCGCATCCACTCCCTACGTGCTAGGAGCAATTTACAGAGGCCAATTAACCTACGATCCCGCCCACCTTTGGGATGTGGGAAGAAACCGGAACACCCGGAGGAAACCTACGCAGTCACAGGAAGAATGTGCAAACTCCACACAGACAGCACTCAAGGTCAGGATTGAACCTGGGTCTCTGGCATTGGAGGCAGCAACACTATCAGTTGCACCATTGTGTCACCCAACAGAAATCTGTCAATCTGTGTTTGTAATGCTGGTTGGATGGTGAATGTTGGAAGATCTCTACCATTTTTTTCAGAATTGCCATGCAGTCCAATGTAACAGGGCTGTCAGCTTGACATTTCATCAAACAAGTGCAGCGACCTCTATATATTGAACAGTCAGCATGAATTAAATGAAAAATGCTGATTGTGGGATTTTATTCCACACTTGCTGATTCCAAAACAAAAACAAACTACTGGGCCAAATAAAACGTTGCGTTTATTTAAGCTGTTAAAAAAAAAGTGATTAATTTGTTTTCCTTGAGTAAAATTCCTTCACTAAAATAACAAAAAATGTTAACTGCCTCTGTTATTTTTATCATCTCAAATATTTTGTGCCGACAACAGCATGATACAAGAAGTGAGCTTTAATAATGTTGGAACCCAACGTCTTGAAGCAAGTTTTAATCTTTGGGATAAGATTAAGTCTCACAGTCACTCAATGTTGCTTTGCTACTCAGTTAGATTTCTACTCAGTTGGACTTGCTTATTATTTTCCATCATATCCATTAATATCGGTTCCAGGATTTTCCTTTCAATCAACATCAAGCTGACAGGCTGGTAGCTCACTGTCCTCTCCCTTCCTCATAAAAGGTGGCATTGATAATGTTTTGTTAACTAAAGGTTGTAAGTGATATAGGTGTAAGGAGTATTTAGACCAAAACGAGTTGGACCACGGTTCAGTCTAAATGAAATGCACAACACACGAGGACTAAATGCTCTATTCACTCCCAACCTTTGTACATTTCTGTATTCTGGGCCTGAGAGATTTGAACAGACTGAATAACATTGACTTGTATTTGTGCAAGAGATGGACCTATTCAGATGTTTAATATAATGAAAGTATTTGATGACCTAGGTACTTGGAAATTATTTAGTCTGATAAAGGAACCCAATATTTTAAAATTGGAGTTGAGTCTCTCAATAAAGAATCAGGAAACACTTTTCACGTAAATGGGGAGTGTGAATATGAAATTCTCGTCTCCCAAAAGGAGGATGGGGACAACTGGACCATGTAAAACTGTGATCGCTCCTGCAGGCACGGGTTGGCTCATTGGGGACCTGCTGTCTCCCATATTTTCAGTGTTGTATTTGAGTGCATATTTTGTTCAAGTGCATGTTCTTTACATAGAGATTGTTGGGTTCATGGAAAGTGTTGCCAGGGGACTTAGTAGAAGCAGATATGAGAGCAACATTTGACTGCCACATGAGCAGGTAAGGGATAGAGGGATGTAGACTATATACTGGCAGAAGGGATTAGTTTAAAGTGCAGTTGTGGCCAACATAGGCATGGCGGGTCGAAGAGCCTGTTTTAATGCTGCACTGTTCTATGTACTTTACTTCTTTAAGTTCTATGTACTTTATCTCTCCTCCCTTTCAATCTTTTGCTTCCTTCACATATCACCTCCCCTCCATGTCTCCCCATCTTACTCTCTCTCTCTCTCTCTCTCCTTGCCTCACTTCTCTTTCCAATGTTACTTCCCCTTCTCCCTTTCCCCTCACCTCTCCTCATGCCTCCTCTCTTACCTTCCCTCCTCCGTTGATTTCCAACTCCTCCCTCTGCAATCCACTTTCCTTATCCTTCCATTGCCTTCTCATCTCTTCTTTGTCCTTTCTCTCCTCTCTACCCTAACTGCCCATCCCTCTCCTCTTATTTCGACATTTACCATTGCATTGGGCACCCAGGGTTTGGTCCTCATGTCTGCTGCCATCCATACAGTTAACTAGGAGTCTTGTCTCCTCCTCCTACTCTAACCTCCTAGCACCAACACACTTTCCACAGAGGATCACTGAATACCCACTGGTAGGAACTCTAATCAACTTCTACCCATTGCAGACAAACTGCAGCCAAAACTACACTCCTAATACTAGTTCGCGTCACAGGGAGTGCAGTGAAACAAAGAGCTAATGACCTGTGGTTTAATTACACAGTGCCTTTAAGCTGTGAATTTTCATTTTTTAATGAAAAACCTTCCATCATTCCATCATGTGAAACAGTAAGAATTCATTCAATGTTGGACCTAAAGGGTGTTGTGAAAACTCAGCCTCCTGCAGTTAATAAGTCATTAAGCCTTTGGATACATGGATTAACTCCTGGATTTGCAGGGAGAACTGGATCATTCTAAGATTGCTTTGGGTGACTATCTACCTTATTGGTGACCCTCGGACTGTCTTTGATTGGATTTTACTGGCTTTGCCTTGCACTAAACGTTATTCCCTTATCATGTATCTCTACACTGTAAATGGATTGATTGTAATCATGTATTATCTTTCTGCTGACTGGATAGCATGCAACAAAAAGCTTTTCACTGCACCCTCGGTACACGAGACAATAAACGAAACGGAACTGAATTATCGCATAGGGATCCAGGATGCATGTTGATCTTCATAATTAGTTCTGTTAGGTGAGAGGCACTTAATCTGCTGGCACACACATCACTTTACCTTTTAAGTCTTCTTACATTTTACCAAATTGTCAACAACCAAAGCTCTGCCCATAACAGTCGGGTAGATAGTCAAAATATTTTTCTCAGTATAGAAATGCCAAATAATGATGAGTCAGAGTACTGGCGAGAGATTGATATGGTGCCAAACAACAATGTATTCCTCAACATCAGCAGGACCAAGGATAGTTGGCTTCAAGAAGAAAAAGGCAGGTATCCCATGAACCTGCCTTCATCAAGAGGACAGCGGTGGAGAGAATCACCAGCTTCAAGTTCCTGGGCGTGCACATCTCTGGAGATCTGTCCTGGACCAGGACGCATTGGTATAATCACAAAGAAAGCTCATTAATGCCTCTACTTCCTGAGAAGATTGGTGAGTTTTGGTAGGTAGACAAAAATGCTGGGGAAACTCAGCGGGCGAGGCAGCATCAGTGGAGCAAAGGAAATAGGCAACGTATCGGGTCGAGACCCTTCTTCAGACTCTTGGGTTTTGCTAAGTCGCCAAATAATTTATCAAGCATCTACAGGTGTTCTTTAGAGAGAACACTCTCTGGTTGCATCACAGCTTCGATTGGTAACTTGAACACCCAGGAACAAAGAAGGCTACAGAGAGTGGTAGACATTGCTCAGTCCATGATTACTATTGACCCCCCACATCCCCCCCACTATCCCCCCCCCCCCCCCCCCCCCCCCCCCCCCCCCCCCCCCCCCCCCCCCCCCCCCCCCCCCCCCCCCACCCCCCCCCCCCCATCCTCCCCCCCCCCCCCCCCCCCCCCCCACACACACACACACACACAATTGAAAGGATCTATATGAAGCCAAATGTTTTATCAAAGATTCATATCACCCTGGTCTAGCTCGAATTTTTCTACTACAGGACACATGACCTCAGGTTCAAGAACACCTTGGTCCAAGCAACTATCAGGCTCCTGAACGCTACATAATACTAATCGCTACCTCAACAACTAAATTCTTCTATGGGCTGTGTCTTTGTCTGCACACCCGATGTTGGTTTAGCACCATTATGGTTATCAAACCTTTACTGCTATTTATTTATTGTATTATTGATTATTACATAATTATTCATGTCCTGTTGCGGTTTAAGTCGCAGCAAGAAAGAATCCCACTGTTCTGTTGCCAGTACATATGACAAATAAATATCATGGACTTTTGACTCCTGAACAGAAGGCATTTGTTTAAAGTGAGAGGAGGAAGATTTACAGGTCAAGTTGTTTTTTCACTGAGAGAGGTGGGTGAGTGTGGAGATACAAGGTCGAAAGTCAAAACCTGGAATGCACTGCAAGAGGAGACAAGCAATGGCAACACAGAAGAAGCATTTAGACAGGCTCAAGAACAGGCAGAGAATGAATGGATATAGATGATGTGCTTCTTCTTCTTGCGAATGGCGTGCACAGCCTAAAGTTGCAGGACAACTTGTTCTATTTGATCTTACTTGATTGTGCATGCCAGGTTGATTGCATTCGTCGAAACAGGGCGGACCACGTGAGGGTTGCAATCTTCCACCACAATGATGTGCTGGCAGATAGGCTAAATTTAAAGTGGCATTGTGATTGGCACAAGCATTGTGGGATGAAAGGCCTCTTCCTGAGCTGTTCTGTTCTATGTAGGATGTGAAGATAAAGAAAATGTCCTGTGTGCCAGAATATGAAATGCCTCTCATCTAACATGTAGTTACTCATGGGAACATCACTGTTATTAACTACAGGCTGTGTCCTCCAGTTACAGGGTTCATTTAGTCTCAGGAGTGGAGGAAATATTCGTCACTCAAGCTTACATCCATGGACAATATCCAGAGATTCCTTGTGCAAAGACTGTTTTGGGCAGATAAGAACCACCTGTGAATGTCAACCCAACAGGATAAAAGTAATGTTTATTTAGAGCTAATGTGGAAAGCAGAACTCGGATAAAACGTGGGTGACAAGAGAGTAAACCTCCCATTGTTGTCAGTAAACACTCCAAGAAAAGAAAGAAGGCAGAATCATGCTCCATCTCATGTGTTCAAGATACAGCAAGGGACAGATACAGATACAGAGAACTCCTGAATATGCAACAGCAATCATTTATTTTAACCCTAAAACGTCAGAACAAATCCATGCTGTAGCAGCCTGACCCTCTGTTTTGTACCTTAGTGTCATGAAAACATTTTATTTAGTGGGAATTGAGAACCAGTGATGCAATGAATATCTAGAGTTCTCTGTGATCCAACTTGGCTGGTAATAAGTTGCTATGTTCCAGGTTCAAGCTGTTTTTTAGAGGAGTAATGATTCTGTCTCTTTGCTTAAACCCATCAGGTTTCTTTGGCAGCTATGCAGTTCCCCGTGACGATACTTGAATAACAGAGAATAACTAAGGGCTTGACAATATTTTATCCTTTCACTGATATCTCCAAAACAGATGGCTTGGTGTTTCTTCTCACTGGCATTTTGTGTGATTTTGCTGTGTGCTAATTGACTGCAAAGCAGCGACAATCCTCCAAATACAATAGATGGGTCTTGAATCACTTGGAGAGACACGAGGTACAAATGGTACACTGCCACAACAGTAGAGTTGCTGCCTTATATTTCCAGAGACCCGGGTTCGATCCTGACTACGGGTGCTATCTGTACGGAGTTTGTAGGTTCTCCTCTCTGCACCATTAAACGTGTGTAATGTGCTGGACAGGGCCGCTGTCTGAATTACTATTGGTAATGCCAACACTTCTGTAGGGTAGAATGTGAAGATCTAACCTCCCCGGCCTACTGCATTTTCAAATCTAATGACGAAGTCCAAACACCCAGTGCAGAAGCGTCACTGTCACAGTTGGGTGAAGAGCTCTTCCTCCTGTAAAACCTGTCAATGCTGTGTTGCTGATATTCAGAGATATTCATTAATTCCTAAAATTGAAGATCTATAACATTTAAGTTGCAAGGCTCAAGGCAGGAGCGTGATATAATACTCGTCACCAGCCTGAATGAGTGCAGTTCCAACAACCCACAAGATTTGCAGCACTACCCAGGAAATGTAGCTCACTTGATTTGCACGCTATCCACACACAAAACCTCAATTCCCCTTTCCACTGGTGCATGGTTGCTGCAGTATGAACCATCTGTAAAATGCACTGCAGTTACTCAGCTGTACGATGCCAATCACTGGAGTTTAGAAGGATGAGGGGATATCTTATAGAAACATATAAAATTATTAAAGGACTGGACAAGCTAGATGCAGGAAAAATGATCCCAATGTTGGGCGAGTCCAGAACTAGGGGCCACAGTCTTAGAATAAAGGGGAGGTCATTTAAGACTGAGGTGAGAAAAAACGTTTTCACCCAGAGAGTTGTGAATTTATGGAATTCCCTGCTGCAGAGGGCAGTGGAGGCCAAGTCACTGGATGGATTTAAGAGTGAGTTAGATGGAGCTAGTGGAGTCAAGGGATATGGGGAGAAGGCAGGCACGGGTTATTGATAGGGGACGATCAGCCATGATCACAATGAATGACGGTGCTGGCTCGAAGGGCCGAATGGCCTCCTCCTGCACCTATTTTCTATGGTTTTATGTTTTCTAATCACAGCTCCTAAACCTGCAGCCTCCACCACCCAGAAGCATATGGGAACACCACCACCCATAGGTTCCTTTCCAAACTGCACACCATCTTGAAATACATCGCCGTTCCTTCATCATTCCGAAACTGCCTCTCCAAGAACATTGTGGGCACCATCACCAGGGCTAAGCAATGGTCTAAGTAGGCTGGTCATCTTCACAAGGGTGGTTTGTCATGGGTAATAAATGTAAGCACAGCCAGTGCCACTCACATTCATAAAATGAATGAATTTAAAACAAATTCTGGTGGAAATCTCTTCATTCACTGAATATGACAGGGCATTATAATAAGATAACTGGATCTGACATTTCACTGATAACAGCATAGGAAAAATGCGGTGAAATTGATTATTACTCTGGACTGTTTGTTAGAAGGAAATGAGAGATGTCTCTGTTAGAAACAAAATAATTATCAACAAAAAAATTACAAGTAGAAATCTTTTGGGAGTTTAACTCAGAAAAGAGCTCTCAAAGCAATATACCTGTAGCAAAGAAAATGTCACAGGAAATGCTGATGAAGCAGAGGTTATTTTTCTTTTAGAATTTTTCGATTACATAATAAAACACTCCTCTGTAAAACTGCCAAAACTCCATCAAAGTGTAAAATATAATTTGTCCAGAGTTCTCAGTGCTGCTCTGAAGCAGAAACAGCTATGATTGTGAACCTTCAACAACCTACCCTTCCTGTTCTAATAAACTCTGAAACAAGGGGAGGAAATTCCTCTGCAAAAGATGTTCTGGAATCTCGATGCTCTTTGTGCAGTTCTGTTGGTGTGTACTGGTGCTTCTACAGCACGGTGGAGTCCATTCACCCCGTTTTACATATGCTGGCTCCTTGAAGAAAAAGTCTGATTAGTTTAGTTTAGAGATACAGTGCGGAAACACCGGGTCCGCGCCGACCAGCGCTCCCCACACACCAACACTATCCTACACCCACTAGGGACAATTTTTACATTTACACCAAGCCAATTAACCTACAAACCTGTACATCTTTGGCTGGAAACTGAACATCTCAGAGAAAACCCACGCAGGTCACGGGCAAAACATACAAACTCCGTACAGACAGCACCCGTAGTCGGGATCGAACCCGGGTCTCTGGTGCTGCATTCGCTGTAAGGCGGCAACCCTACCGCTGCGCCACCGTGACCGTGATTAGTCCAATGGTTCTTCCCTCATTACCTTTGTACACCCAATTCTCCACTTTAAACATGACCAATCGGTTTCTTTTTGGGGAGCACGTATGTCCCTTGCCCAATTTGTTGAGTCTGTCATCAGATTAACAATTCGTCTGTCAATGGACTATTTCAAGGCTTTATCATTTAATGATCACCATTCTGGAAAGGAAATACTGCTATCTTCCTCATTGACACCTTGCAATATATAGGAAATGCAGATGTTGATTGATACCGAAGATAGACACAAAATGCTGGAGAAACAGGCAGCTTGCAACACGTCAGAAATGGATCTTTAAATGCTTCTAAAGCATCCATTTCTGATGGGTTGGGCTGTTGGATTGTACAAAGGTACGTCCCTGGGAGGATGAATAATTAGCATGTGTTTGTCAACTTGCCAGATAAGATGGAACATTTCATAGCTCCAGTTTTTTTCTACAGATGCCAGGATCTGAGTACTGATCTCATTAAATCCATTTCAAATTTTTGGAATCCTATGTTTTGCTGCTCCTTTGAGGGTAGATGATCTTATTCCTTCAGGTGCCTATGTTGAATGCGGATGATATTTCAGGCAACTTTCAGTATCCTCATCTCACGGAACAGACCACAATCTGCAAGCACTCCTCTCTACAAATTCCTCCCATCAAATATTTGTTTCTAGTCTTGGGGAATGAAACCTGAAATCCAACATTTAACATGTGAAAGCTTGTATGGGATATTAACTGCGTCTTACACTCCTCCCCACTCTGATAGGATTGGATCATACTCGCAGTTAGCTGTCTAAACCAGGGGTGGGGAACGCCTTAAGCGGCGCATGCGGCCTTCTAAGCCATTGAGTGCGGCCTTTTGAATGAATTCAAATTTTGTAGAACATATCTTTTTATTATTATTAATATGTTTTTGTTCATCTTTCATTATTTTTATTTTAATCTTGAAATGAACGTATTTAAAATACCAAAGAGTAAAAGAAGATTCAACAAAATAATCCTCCCCGACTGACGGCCACAATTAAAACATTAGTAAATCATCAGGGCTATTTTAACAAAATAATGTATTTGAAGTATATCTAATTGAAGTTTCTTGGATGCGGCCTTATTAGATCACAGCTAACTTAATGCAGCCTTCCAACATGAAAAGGTCTAAACCATGGAATGGGTCTTTACTATTTCATGATGCCTGCTCATACCTTCATAAGTTCATAGGTTTATAAGTCATAGGAGCAGAAGTATTCAGCCCTCGAGTCTACTCTGCCATTCAATCATGGCTGATCTATCTTACCCTCCAAACCCCATTATCCTGCCTTCTCCCCATAACCCTTGGACAGCATGCCCATCACTCTGTACTTTATCATTTTAGGATGTGTACATGTGATAGGGAAGACATGGAAATAAATTGTTCCGTTTTTTTAACCGAGTTGGCAGGACATGAAAGGTGGATGGTCTCCAATTGCATTAAATAATTATTTGATTATAGTATTTGATTGTAGATGGAGTGTAGATGGAATGTAGCCAGTTATAGCTTTGCCACTACTGAGGGGTATCTGTGCTATTGCCTCAAGACTCCAGCTTGAATTCCCTCTGGACATCCTTAATGGCCCGGTGAAGATTGTAGATAGATTTCTTGTACTGCTTGGGATCGTTTGACTTGAATGCTGCAGATGTATCATCTTCATTGCACCCACTCGCTGATGAAGTCTGTGACAACAGTGGCACATCCGCCTAGTTTAGCTGTAGAATCCTTGAATATGCACCAGACTGCTGACACAAAGCAGTCATCTGTTTTCTCGGACCAGCACTGCACGACTTCCTGTATCGATTCCCCCACTTCAGTTTCTGCTTGTAAGCTGGGAGAAGAAGCACAGCCAGGTGATCAGATTTACCAAAGGGCAGGCAGGCATGAACTGAGGCATGAAGTAAATTTTCTAGTTTAGCGTTCTCTCAACCAACAGGGACGTATTTTATTGATTCTGTTTGTTCTTGGATCCTTGATTTACAGCTCTGGCCCTTGACACCAGCTATTTTCTTCAAAATGATTTAGCGATATTCAAACATAACAGAGGGCAATGGAGTGAAAGCCGTTCCTTGACAGACTGTCTACGAGCTGCATTCCCACAAGCAAATCCTTCCTTTGCTCCCCACCCTGTGTATCTGTTTACATTTAATTAACACATTCCTTCCTCGAGCTTCTCCCATGGAGCATTGTCTCCTGGCAACCGCTGTTCACCAGCCCATGACGAGGGGTGCGATTGACTTGGTCTTTGGAAGCCTGAGCAACTACGCTGGGGGGTTTAGTAATCAGAGGGGCTTTCAGTGTTTGTAGGTGGGAAGCCCTGGGTTAGGTCCCTCTTGTTGTCCTGGCAATGGCATTTGTGCAGCTGCTTAACCCGTGTGTGAGAATGGCTTGGTAAATAAATAGACCATGCTTGAGATGGAATTTACTTTCTCATGTTGTCTCCGAAATGGTTGGTTTAAAGCCAAGTACTCAATTCAGGCCGATGGGCAGAAATTTCTCGCTGATGTCAAAAGGCTGGGGATCCAAATTGCATTCCACAAATTTAACGTCTAAATAAAATCTTCCTCAGTCTGGAGAAGGGTCCCAATCTTAAACATCATCTGTCGATTCCCACAAATGCTACCCGGTCCAGCGAGTACCTCCAACATTTAAATAACATTTACAAAAAATTCCACTGCAGTACTGTGATGCCAAGCCTCTCTGAGATGCTAAATCCAGCTCCATGTAAGAGATTGTATAAAACTTTGGTTGATCGACATTTGGGGTATTCTGCGCAATTCTGTGCGAACCACACTTGCGGCTGATCGGGCCAAAACAGCGGCCGTTTGAGGCTGACGGTGCTCTGATGGGCGTCGGAAGCGACGGCAGGAACGTAATTGTCTTGTATGCTGGCGTCCAAATTTCGATTGGGCGCGTCGGGGTCACCAATTTGGCGGGTTGAGACGAGGGTTGATTTCCAAAACGAGCTTTAGTAGCGAAATGACTAAAACAACGGTACAATACAACACAGCCAATACAACGGTCTAACCGCAACGGTGGTCGAGAACAACTGGATGGGCATCGCCCAGAAAGCGCGCAAACACACAACCCCTCCCCACAGTCACATGACCGAAGGGTTCGATTACCCGCGGGCACCAGCAGGTGCCGCTACAACAGTACCAAAACCGCTTCACCTGGAATGAAAATGTGGAAACTCAGAAGAATGGGATTTTAGCCCAACTTGAAGGGGGAGGGACAAACTGTGGAGCCTTTCTTGAGCCCTGAATGCCTGAGCTAATGTCCACTTTTCGAACAATACACCTACCCCCGAAAATACATCAGAAATTGCTGGAGGTACAGAGGAGATCAGGCAAAGACTGAAAAGAAGAAGACAGAGCTCACGTTTTATCTCAGAACCAAGTGTTTGGAAGTCTATTGCAACAACCGGTTAGTTCTGAAATATAAAATACTCATTGATAACAACATATTGAAGAATTTGAGAAAGTCTGGATAGATGGAGTTAGACTACATATCATCTTGATCTCACTGAATGGTAGACAGGCTTGAGGGACTAAACTGCTTTTCATGTGTCAGCTAATTCATCACATCCTCCTGCCCTTTGCAGTAAATGTTAATGCTGCAGTAAAGAGTAGTTACTCAAACGAACAACATCAGTGTGCAGGAGCTGCACAACATCAACAGTGATACAACCAGCAATGCTGTTCCAAACAGTCTTCTTATCTAGCCCACACACAAGATTAGAAGTTGTTCAGCCAGAGCTGAACACGCTTCTCGGCATCTGCGTACAATGGTGTCTATCTTGTCGCTTCTTGTGCTTCTTGTGCGTGTTGGTGGAAAGATTGGTGGAAACAGGGCCACGACGTGAAGGCTCTTTCCTTGACCCCATTCCAACCAGTAACAGGTATTCAGCTAATTGCAAAATTCTTCTTAAAAAATATATCATAAGTAAGTTTTTTTTACAGTGCCTCAGAAAGTTAGCATGACACCTTTATAGATTACGAGGGTATTGTTTTTGGCCTGGACAAGATAAACAATCTCTTATGTCGACGGAGGCGCAATTTTATTTCCGTATCGTATAACCGTCCCCACTGTGGCCTAACATGGTAGAGTGGCGTGGCCTTTCCTGGAGACCGATGGGCGCTCCAAGCTGTAGGAATCTGCGGGACTTTAATATCGTGGCACTTGCGATCCCTTTGCCAGGGATCGAAGCTCCAACCACGGGGCTTGTGGTCTTTAACATCATGAAGTCCACGGTCACTGGTAAGAAGAGGCCGACTTGGGATCTCCATGCCGCAGAGAGAGTTTCAACCACCCTGACGCAGGAGTTTCGATCACCCCGACGGTGGGCTTCGATCGTTGGCTGCAGGGGCTTTGATCGCCCTGACTGCGGATGGTTTGACTGCCCCGACCGCGGGAGAACAAGAGGAAGAAGATTGAACTTTATTGCCTTCCATCACAGTGAGGAATGTGGAATCCACTGTGGTGGATGTTTATGGTAACTTTTATATGGTTGTGTGTCTTGTTGCTTTTCACTTAGTATGGCTGTATGGTAACTCAAATTTCACTGTTCCTTAATTGGTGCATGTGACAATAAACTGATCTTGAAACCTTGACCCATTCCCCACAACACAAATATCTAAGATTTCAATAATTTTGACTGGAGATTCAATGTAGAGTGAAGATAGATACAAAATTGTAGTAACTCAGCGGGACAGGCAGTATCTCTGGAGAGAAAGAATGGGTGACGTTTCGGGTCGAGACCCTTCTTCAGACTGATGTAGAGTGTTCAATGCAGAGTGCTTCCATGGGGAAAATTTCTGAAAGGTCCAGAACAAGGTTGGAAAGCACATTCGCCAACTGTGTATTGACACTGGTCACACCATCGTGTCTAGACTATCCCAAGAGATATGTTGGTCTATACAAGCACCAAACTGCCCAAATAATACATGAACATCTTATCTTCAGCAAGACTTCAGGATATCTTAGCTCAACCTAGTTAATATTTGTTTATTATTGTAACGTATTGTCACAGTGAAAACCTCCGTTTCACGTACTATCCAAGCAAATCATATCAAACATCGGTACAATCAATGCATACACAAGTACAGCAGAGAGTGTGAAAAAGAGAAAGGAAAAAGAGTGCAGAAAACAGTGTACAAAATCATGAGAGGAATAGATCGGGTAGATGCACAAAGCCTCTTGCCCGGAGTAGGGGAATTGAGGACCAGAGGACATAGGTTCAAGGTGAGGGGGAAAAGATTTAATACGAATCCGAGGGGGTAACTTTTTCACACAAAGGGTGGTGGGTGTATGGAACAAGCTGCCAGAGGAGGTCGTTGAGGCTGGGACTATTCCATTGTTTAAGAAACAGTTAGACAGGTACATGGATAGGACAGGTTTGGAGGGATATGGACCAAGCGCAGGCAAGTGGGACAAGTGTAGATGGGACATGTTGGCCGGTGTGGGCAAGTTGGGCCGAAGGGCCTGTTTCCACACTGTATCACTCTATGACTCTAGTGTTACAGCTGTAGACAAAGAGCAAATTAAAGGGCCACAACAAGGTAGATTGGGAGATTATAACTATATCCTTAGCTCAAGAGAGGTCTGTTCAAGAGACTGGGTATATTTGAAAAGATAGTGGAGACCTCAGGCTGATGGCTCAAAAATAAACAGCACTGCCAGCCCAGATTGTGAGCTCGAGCCTTTGTACTTGGTCTCTCCCTCGCACTGATTTTATACTCGAATCGACAGGCTTTAGATTCAGAGCACTACCATTGAACCAGAAGTGACTTCCTCTCCTATAAATCAGACAGGATTTACTATGTATTGGCAAGTAGAGAGGTGACGGGAATGTGTTACAATTCTCCAGCACTGACGCATGGTTTGTGCTGAGAAACAACGGTGGATCCATGAGTCAGACTTTGCCTCAGACTGTTTATAGCTGTGCGTGAAATGTGTACAATTGGCTGGTCCAGCTTACTGCGTACTCGAAAGGTCGCTGATCACAAGCTGTGTCACCCAGCCGGTTTCTGAATTCTATTTTTATCACCCCTCATGGCTCCATGTCCCAGAGCAGTATTCTTCCACCATCCATTTGGAAGAGGTGTGTTTTAATGATGATGAGGAAAACTCTGAATGTAAAATTTCTGAATGTAAAATGCTAAAAAACACCAGAAAAACAGAGAATAGAAACATCAGTAAAATAGGAGAGACTCTTCCTTGCACCGATTTTTAATTATACTTTACAACTTTATGCAGACAGCTTGAACTACAAATAATACTTTACATTCTTGTGTTTGGTTCAGTTTAGAGAAACAACGCGGAAACAGTCCCTTCGGCCCGCTGAGTCCGAGCCGATCAGCGTTCCCCGCCACTAATCCATCCTACACACACTAGGGACAATTTTACATTCATATCAATCCAATTGCCGGTAGTCTAAACACCTGTATGGAATGTGGGAGGAAACCGTCTTCCCAGAGAAAACCCATGCAGGTCACGGGTCGGGGAGAACCGTACAGACAGCACCCATAGTCAGGATCGAACCCGGGTCTCTGGCGCTGTAAGGCAGTAAGTCTACCGCTGCGCAACCATGCTGCCCACGCGGGCTTCACTATATTCTTGACCACCTGTGGCTCTTGTTACAGTATTGTCTGTTTGTGGCCCTCTCAGCTACCTGTGATTCACACAGTAAAGACTACCATGCTTGGGGCATTCAGTACTGTTTGACCCAACTGCGGTGTGCAGTAGGTTGTTACCCTGCTGTGTAACTCTCGCTAGGTCATCTCGCTGGGTGTCAGAGCACGGAGCCGAGGTGCAACTTCTTGTCTGACCTCGCTGTGTAACTAGCTGAACACCGGCCAAGCTGTTATTCACATTAGGACATTTTACAGTTGGAGCCATTGATCAGATGAGAAGACCTAGGCAAATTATTTTCCCTTTTCGGGAAAGGTCCTTCTTCACTGACCCTGAACTCTGCGATGCAAGGGTGTATGCTTTTGAACCAAAAATCAAACACGTGGAAAAAAATCAGCAGGTCAAGCAGCATCTGTTGAGGCAAAGGGATCGTCGACGGTTCTGGTCAAGACCCTGCATCAGGACTGAGAGAAGATAGCCTCTACAGGATATCTCTCTATATTAAAGTCCATCAGGCTCAACTGAAATAAGGATTGTACTCTTTCCAATGAGTGGCCGCTTTGTTCTTCAAAGACTTCAGAAATGTAGATTGAAATGGTTGCAGGTTGCAACGCATGAACCATAAAAGTTGTCAATGCCGTGCCCGACCCATGTCAAAGGGCAAGAGGAGGCTGGCCCAGGCCAGTCCAACCATCCAAGTGTGTGACTGATATAATTCCCAGTTCAGTCCCATAGTGGGAAAAAACCCACAGAATCAATCAGTCCCAGGATATACAACCCCAGTGTGCCCCCGGTCCTATGTGAATGGGCAAGGTCTGACCCACTGTACCTTGTACCCACTGTACCCTGAGCATCCTGGGATGAATGGATAGTGTCTCGCACTGGGTAGAGGGGAGATGGGGCTGAGGCTGGTGGGGACAGGTGGTACCAGGTGGGGGGGGGGGGGGGGGGGGGGGGGGGGGGGGGGATAGGTTGTAGAAGCCAGGAGGTGGACCAGGTGGGGTAATTTAAAGACAGAAGCTGGTGGGGTAGATAGAGAAAATACAATTTTCAGGCAAATTGAGTCAGGCGATGGGGGCCAACTGGTAAGGGAGGGGGCAGAGTCTGGAAGGTCATGTGGAAGGATAAAGGAGGGATGGTGGGCAGATGGAAAGAGTTCTGAATCTGGAAAAATTGGGGGGGATGGGGGGGAGGAATAATAAAGGTGAACAAAAGCAGTGAGAACTCAGGTGGACCAGGGGCGAGTGGGAAAGGAATATAATTTGTGGAATAACATATTTGTGGAATTCCCTGCCACAGAGGGCAGTGGATGCCAAATCACTGGATGGATTTAAGAGAGAGTTAGGGGCTAGTGGAATCAAGGGATATGGGGATAGGCAGGCATGGGTTATTGATTGCGACGATCAGCCATGATCGCAATGAATGGCGGTGCTGGCTCGAAGGGCCGAATGGCCTCCTCCTGCACCTATTTTCTATGTTTCTATGTTTCTATAATGGTTGTGTGGTACCTAAACCCATAAAACTCACTGTCAATACCATTGGACTGTAGGCTACCCAAGTGGAATCTGAGGTGCTGTGCTTCCAGCTCTTACAGTATGTGCCTTCTTCTGCAACTGGATCATTGTTAAAAAAGGTGATCAAGTGCATGTCGAGCTGAAGGATAAAAGATTATCACTTTAAGGCTGGATGTGGGCTCATGGAGGTTGTGTGGCAAATTCCAAACAACACGTCAACCATGATGTTGACAGATTACAGACAGCGGCGAGGCTGTAATGTCCTCTGGAACCATGCTCATGGCAAGAGAAGTTAGACACAAAATGCTGGAGTAACTTGGTGGGTTAGGCAGCATCTCCTCAGAAAAGGAATAGACCGTGTTTCGGGTCGAGACCCTTCCTCAGACCTTCTCAACCTGAAACGTCACTTATTCCTTTTCTCCAGAGAGGCTCCTTGGCCCGTTGAGCTACTCCAGCATTTCATGTCTATCTTCGGTGTAAACCGGCATCTGCAGTTCCTCGTGGGAAGAGAAATGGGGACCTGCTCACAAGATTCAATAATTTGCTCCTTCATCTTGTCCTGGCATTCAAATAAATGATGGCTGTTCTGCAGCTCCACTGCCTCTGCTCTATATCAAGAAACAGTCTCGCCCAACAAAAGTCTACCATTTACTGTCATCCAGCTGAGAATCCTATCCTTCCACTGCCCTTTGCAGATGTTACCAATATAGCAACCAATAGACAATATAATATAGACAATAGGTGCAGGAGTAGGCCAATCGGCCCTTCGAGCCAGCACCGCCATTCAATGTGATCATGGCTGATCATCCCCAATCAGTACCCCGTTCCTGCCTTCTCCCCATATCCCCTGACTAGCTATTTTAAGAGCCCTATCTAGCTCTCTCTTGAAAGCATCCAGAGAACCTGCCTCCACCGCCCACAGACTCGCCACTCTCTGTGAGAAAAAGTGTTCCCTCGTCTCCGTTCTAAATGGCTTACTCATTCTTAAACTGTGGCCCCTGGTTCTGGACTCCCTCAACATCGGGAACATGTTTCCTGCCTCGAGCGTGTCCAAACCTTAAACAATCTTATATGTTTCAATGAGATGCCCTCTCATCCTTGTAAACTCCAGAGTGTACAAGCCCAGCTGCTCCATTCTCTCAGCATATGACAGTCCCGCCATCCCGGGAATTAACTTTGTAAACCTACGCTGCACTCCCTCAATTGCAAGAATGTCCTTCCTCAAATTAGGGGACCAAAACTGCACACAATACTCCAGGTGTAACCAAGCAGCAACTAAGCTTCAAGTGGAAAATCTCACCCCCAACGCAGGAAACCACATCACCACACCAGATGTATAAGGGTGGAGAAATAACCAAGGTGACTGAGAGATAGTTCTAGATCTACAAATGTGGTGACCTGTTAACAAGTTAACAGTGCCTGAAATGGTCTCGCACATCAATCAGTTTGTGGGCCAGTTGGGGATGACATTTCAGAGGGACTGTTGGGCCAACAGTGGTAATGTGCCAAGGATGGGCGAAACTAACCCCAGTACTCCAGCTGTAGCCTAAACAAAGATTTATAAAATGTGCAGGAAAGAACTGCGGATGCTGGTTTACATTGAGATGGACACAAAATGCTGGAGCAACTCAGCGGGACAGGCAGCATCTCTCCAGAGAAGGAATGGGTGACGTTTCTGAAGAGCCTGAAAAAGGGTCTCGACCCGAAACGTCACCCATTCCTTCTCTCCAGAGACGCTGCCTGTCCCGTTGAGCTTTTTGTGTCTATCGAAGATTTATAACATTGTACCATAACTTCCCTGACTAAGGAAGACAAATATCCCAACTGCATTACAACAACCTTCCAGGGGGATAGGAGTCCAGACAGCGTCTAAAGCACCAGCGGATGGTACCGTTTGTTCAAGTTTGTTCGGTGTTATTTATCACTCTGTGTCTGTGTCTGCTAAGTTTGTTTTCTGGCCTTTTCGGGATGGAAGAAGTGAAATTCTGGAGTTTTGTTGGTGGATGCAGGGCGAGGGGCTGAGGGTCCTCGCCTCTGTGAGTGGCGTGAGTGGTGGTGGGGGGAGGCATGAATTGGCGTCAGTCTACATTCTCGCTGCTTTAAACAATCTCCCCGGCAACTGCCCCCGGCGCTTAGTCTCCAGAGCCGTTTCGTTGGGTTCAGGAGCTGGCGGTGGCCACGGGAGATGCGGGGACCGTGTGGGGCGGTGGGGAGAAGAGATACCGGGGAAAGTTGACGGCTATATCTGGAGCTGGAGTTATCCTCCTCCAGCACCTTCTCCCGTAAACGCCGGACCCCCGGGTAACAAACACAGTGTTGCAGTTTCTGGGAGATTGAGTTTGACAGAGGAGAGGGTCGGTCTCTTGCCTCCCGAGGGCAAGCGATGCCCCTCCGCCGTTCGGCTGTCCCAGATTCAACGGGGGAGTTTTGCTTCAACTGATGTGTGGTCGTGTTGAACTTGTGGCCATGGTTCGGTGGCTGTTGCTGCTCTCCATCCTCGCTGGGAGCACTCCGGGTAGGTGAAGCTTTCTCTCCAGAGCGTGGTCCGGCAGGACAGAGGACATTGCACGGAGTGTATGTGACAACCTCAATGCAAAATGCCCCGTCCGGGCGACGCACGCTGTCTTCCAAGAGTCCACACTCAAGAGTGTTTAAGAAGGAACTGCAGATGCTGGAGAATCGAAGGTACACAAAAAAGCTGGAGAAACTCGGCGGGTGAAGCAGCATCTATGGAGCGAAGGAAATAGGCAACGTTTCGTCCCGAAACGTTGCCTATTTCCTTCGCTCCATAGATGCTGCTGCACCCGCTGAGTTTCTCCAGCTATTTTGTGTACCCACAGTGTTCGTTGTTAATCATGGATGATTACATTGAGACCAGAACGTGTAATTAAGCACACGCTCTTTTGGATGGCGCTGGCTGGAGTGTTTAAAAATGAGTTGGAAAAGCTAGAGGGCTGCAATAGTGGGGTGGATTTTCCCAAACTACTTCATATCTCCCTCAACAGCAAAATATCTGGGGGGGGGGTTCTGTACAGTGGTCTAAATTGTCTAAAGTTTTAAATAGAATATTGATCCAGATGCAGTCACAGGATGGAACCAATGACATTAACAAGCAAAGCTTAAAAGTGTTAAATAATGGACAGAGAATTGAGATGAAATTTCAAGATAAATGAATGTGCTCAGTAATTGCAAAGTTTAATATCTGGGAATAAATTGTGATAGGTCTACTCTTCCAAGGAGAAGCAATGTCCCTCTGTCTCTCACCTCCATCTCAGATTCAGCATGGGAGTTTTTGTTTCATCTAATGCGTGGTTGTGAACACCTTTGTTCCCACCTTTACCCTCCCTCATTCACCCCCCCCCCCCCCCCCCCCCCCCCATACCTGTGAACATGGTTCTCTGGCTGTTGTTGTTCCCATCCTTGCTGGAGGTAATGGTAAGATATGCAGTTTTAAAACAGAAGTAAAGGGGGAAACTGAAACAAGACTCAGGGCCTTTACCAAGCGCATACATTCTTAGATTGGTAAGGGGAGTGCGTTGTAACCAAGGATTCTGCAGATAAATAAAAAGTACATGTTGCAATATTTAAACAAATGAATTAGATCAGATTTTACAATAATTAATGCTTGCGGGACAATAAATAAAGATTAAAGTCAGGATAAAGCAGATCAGGAACCTGTTAAATTCCAGTGATATTTCACACACTCAGAGAACTGTAGAGAGGTACAGCACAGAAAGCAATAATTTAGCCCTCCATCCCAGCCCGAACATTTTGGACGAGCTGTTTACTTTCTCATTGTTTTGAAAATCTTTTTCCTTCACAAATTTGTTCAATATTCCTTTCATGGATATCATTCAAATTTGATCCACCAATCTGTCAGGCAATAAATTCCTGAATTTTACTCACTGTGAAAAAGAACATATCCTTCACTTACTATATAGAACATATCCTTCACTTACCAAATGAGGCCATTCAGCTCATCTAATACCTGGCAGCCCCAAACTGAACAATCCCACCGCCCCCCGCATCTTATTACGTTGCACTCCAGCAATATCTTCTCTTATTTGCCCTTCAGCGCCCATTTGATACTTTTGCTACTTCCCTGCATAAGGGGTAATTCAAACGCTGGTCAGTGAACTTCCACCATATCACTGGGCAGAACTGGGGTACCCACAGAAAACTCAAACAGCCCTGGGGAGAACGTCCACCAGCCTTTGTCTTCACCTTCATCCTCGCCCACCACCCCTAACCTGGCTCCATTTGCCTTTTTTTCTCCTAGTCTGCTTCCCCCTATCATCTACCTGCTCTGTCTCCCAACTTTACAACCCCGCCCTCACCTGGCTCCATTTGTCCGTCATTCATCGCCTCTCCCCTTGGTCCACCAGTCACCTCTTGACCTCTGCTTCTTCCCTCCTCTTTGTACCAGCTCTCTATTTTCAATCTCAACCCAAAATGTTAACCACCCCTTTCCTCCCCACAGATGCTGCTCAATTCGCTGAGTTTCTCTAGCAGTTTGCTTGTAACCCTTAATTTATACGTTATTTTTATGTTATCAAGAACATTTTTCTCTTTGTTTATTTTATCAACTCCTATTGTAAATTTAACCACCTCAGTTAAATCTTCCTTGCACTGCGAATAACAGAGTCATTGAGCTATACAGTGTGGAATCAGGCTCTTTAGCCCAACTTATCCATGCCGACCAAGTTAGCATTCTGGGCTCACCCCATTTGCTTACATTTGGCCCTTATTCTCCTAAACCCTTCCGATCCAAATATATGTCCAAATATCTTTGGAAAGTCATAATTGCATTCACTTTTGTATTTAGGTCAGGCAGCTCATTCCAGCTACAGACCTCTCTCTAAGTGAAAACATTGCCCCTAAAATCCTGCTTAAATCTCTCATCTTAGGGCTATACCCTTTAGTTTTAGTCCTGGGGAAAAGGCTGTGAAATGTTCACTATATCCACGCCCCTCATGCTTTTGTTTACTTCAATACGGTCACTCCTCAGCCCTCTACACTGCAAAGAAAGAAGTCCCAGCCTATCCATTCTCTTCCTAGTCACCCGAGCCCCACAAGTCCTGGTAAAATCCTGATGAATCTCTTCTGCATCCTTTTCAATTTAAAGATGTCCTTCCAAGCTTCACCAGTGTCTCATTGCATTTGAAATTTCTCTGCAATGTGCTGCTTAGAATTTAAGGGAATCAATGGGTATGGGGTAAGTGCAGGAAGGTGACACTGAAATTAAAAAAACCATCTGCGGCAATATTATTGAATGACAGAACAGCATGTTCACCCCTCATTCACGTCATCCTTCACCCTCCCTCGGTCTACCTATCACCTGTCTCACCCCTTCCCCTCTCCCCTTCCCTCTGCCACCTCCAATTTTTTTGTTTGTGTCGTGTAATTTTTGACCGAATGCTAACTGAGGAATACCATGCTTATTATAAATGTGCAGCACAACCCTTAATTTTAACTGTGATCCTCCCAACCCCATTAATAAAACCAGCTAGACTGTGTAATTTTAAACTACTTCAAGTTGCTCAGCCACCTTCTAAGAGTTGCTGCAGGCTTCACTGTCCATGCAACATTCTAAACTTGAGCAATTTAGCTTATTTAGTGAATAAAGATTTGAAAATGAAAATATTGCTGGGCTTCAGGGCAAGGCAAAAATCGAATAACGTTCTCATAAATTATGAGTCCATTTAATTAAAATGACTTTTCCTTCAAGTTGCAAGTGCTACTTTGGGCTACTTTTCCAGCTTGGAACTTTTTTTATTGTCATTAGTTGAATGTAGCCCTGCATTTGTTGCTGTGGTAATGAGCAGATTCTGAATAGAGCGAATGTTTATAGCATTTCTCCCAGGTGAGGAATGGGGAGCAACCGAGCAGAGTATCAGCTGTTGCCATGCAAACCGAATGCAACGACAGGGGAAGAATGCATTTAATCGCAGCCTGACATTTACTCCAATGTCTGCAATTTCTCTAATGTCGCAGGACTATACAAGAGGAGTCCATGGATCATTGACATTCAATAAATTAGCCTTACTAGGCGGTTATAAACCTCTCATCAAATGAATAGGAAAGAACAGCAGATGCTGGTTTAAAACCAAAGATAGATACAAAAAGCTGGAGTAACTCAGTGGGTTAGGCAGCATCGCTGGAGAAAATAGGTTATATACTTGGTCGAGACCCTTCTTCAGAAGCGATGCTACCTGACCCACTGAAAATCCAGCTTTTTGTGTCTATTCTCATTAAATGTAGTTTAGTTTATTTTAGAGATACAGCGCAGAAACAGGCCCTTCGGCCCACCTAGTGCACACTGGCCAGCAGAGTGATGTGGGATGGATAAAGAACATTAAAATACATTCAAGGCTGAGGTGGGTGAGCTTTTGGACTCTGTCATCTTTGCTTTGTTTCTCTTCCAGATGACATCAGTGGTTGTCCTAAGCACAGTGAAATTCATCCAGGAAATGGCCATTGCTATTGGATAAGTCAAGGGAAGGAGTCATGGCATAATGCTCGCCATACTTGCCAGGGCACACCTGGTGCTGACCTGGCCGTTGTCAACAATGAGGATCTACAGCATTTCATCCAGCGCCACTTTTCAATGTGAGTATTGCAGTCTTAACTTTCTGTTAATGCTATAACTTCCTTCCATCCCCAATTCTTATAACCTTGTGTGGATGTTCTCTTTGCTGAGGACTAGGTATCTTCTCGGCTCCAGATTGCTCATTTGGAGCTTCACATTTTATAGCTGTTCAAAACGACAATTATTGACTCGCCCTGTTGTCTGAACAAAGTGGTGCCTTTTCGTGAGTTGCTGCAGTTCTGTTGGGAATAGCAGGATGTTGAATGAGCACCATTGAAGGAAATGAGACACATATCTGCTCCAATCTGATATGTGGCTTGCATCGAAATTTCAGGAGTGATATTCCAATTACATTTTCTATTCTTTGGAATGGAGGACATATGAAAAAATATGATGAACTGAGGTACCTTGATGATATGCAGCCTTTTAACCTTTTGGTTGTACACATTGCAATTACTTTAGACTTTACTTTAGAGATACAGCATGGCCCACCGAGTCAGTGCCAATCAGTGATCACTCCGTACTCTAGTGTTATCCAATACAATTTATTTGTTATCATTTACAAGGGTACATACGAGGGTCAATTTACACTTTACAGAAGCCCATTAACCTACAAACCTGTACGTCTTTGGAATGTGG
Organism: Leucoraja erinaceus; assembly: GCF_028641065.1. Classification (NCBI taxonomy): domain Eukaryota; kingdom Metazoa; phylum Chordata; class Chondrichthyes; order Rajiformes; family Rajidae; genus Leucoraja; species Leucoraja erinaceus. Next base: position 18,147,333 of record NC_073399.1, on the reverse strand, counting down.
GAGGAAACCAGAGCACCCAAACAAAACCCATGCGGTCACAGGGAGAACATACAAAATCCGTACAGACAGCGCCCGTAGTCAGGATCGAACCCGGGTCTCTGGTGCTGTCAGATGCAACTTACCAACAGCTGAAGTTATGCAGGAGTTAAAATGAAATGGCCGAATGCACATGTGATGCTGCAGTGTTAATAACTGTTCCCAGCCTGAGCTAGCATTAGAACTTGCACAAACAAAAATGTATTTACTTGAAATTCTCATTTTTACATTGTGAAGTTTTATCCTCCATGTGACATTGTGAGTGTAAGCCAGGGATTGCATTAACCTGAATTGGACATCACCATTTTGTCACTAATAGATTGAGAGACTTTCAATCAATTAGTGATTGAATAGGGATCCAGTCTCTCTGGAGTCAGGCAACATGAAAAACAGGCTCTTTAGCCAATCTGTGCTAATCCCATTTGCCTGTGTTTGATAGATACCCCTCTCAAACTTCCCTATCCATGTCCTTTTAAACATTGTAATTGTACTTTTCTCTACCACTTCCTCCAGCAACCTGTCTCATCTAAACACCACCCACAGTGTAAACAATTTGCCCATCTGATTCTCTTTAAATCCTTCCCCTTTCACCAGTCATGAAGCAATGCCTATTGGCTTTGCACCCCTCCACTGGGGAAAGGACTGTGACCCTATTTATGCCCCCATTGTTTTATAAATGTTTATAAAGTCACCACTCTGCCTCGTTTACTCCAGGAGAAACAGCCTATCTGATCCCCCTTAATAACTCAAGACGTCCAATCCAAGTAACATTCATGTGAATAGTTTCTGCACCTTCTGCAGTTGAACATTGTTGCTGCATCAATATTCTCAGTGGAACTTTGCAGCTTGGTCGTAGGAAGGAAGTAGCCATCAGGGCTAAAGCTATTTCAGGTACATTTATCCTCTCTTTCCCTGGAGATTTTTCGCATTGTATCTGTTTGCATAGATATGATTCATTGTGGATTTCCAAATGAAATAGAGGATGGCTCGGATGACAGCTGTGGCATGAGCCCAGTGTGGGCCACATCTGCTCCTGCTTTCCAAGTGTAGAGAGGATGCGGTCGTCTCTGCTGAATGTGTAATACAGGACTGTCCTCTCTGTGCGATCCCCAGGGGATCCCCATGCTGAGACAAATATCAAAGTCTGCCAGAGATGTATCACCTTGATGCAGGGTGCTGTAGGGCCTGTCTGACAGTTGCTGTTCTTCTGGGATTGTAACTGTCCCTTCAGGTCAGTCTCTTGCTCCAGGACATGTACTGAGGAACGCCCTGAAGCTCATGCAACACCCACTAGCCCTTGCTACACATAAACCCAACCAAACACTTTGTTATTTAACATGCTTTATTCTTTGATAAAGTCAGATATTATGATCTGTAACCACTAAGTGCATCCCAGTCTCTGGAAACAGTTGAAAATGAACCAAAGCAGAGCTTAAAATACTCAACTTCTCAAATTCCATCGCCATTTTCTTTGCGATCTCCTTCAGCTTTACAACACCTCAGGTGGCGTCGGTAATGGCTGCCCCGCCAACAGTTTGACTGTCCTTTCTTCTGTTTTGTTATTTTAAGTACGTGTTAAAGAGTGTGTTTTAGTGTTCTCTGGTTTGTTTTATATGGCGAGTGGGGGGGTCGGGAGAAACTTTTTTCAATCTCTTACCTTGCCGGAGATGCTATTTTGCATCATATCTCCAGTCGTTCTGCAGCCTAACATCATGGAGCTGGCGGCCTTGTTCGAGACTGACTTTGAGCCCCACCGCGGGGCCGTGGACTTACCATCGTAGCCTGCAATCCCTTGCCTGGGGTCGACACTCCAACCTGCGGATTTCAACATCGAAGAGCTCACAGTCTCGGGTAGAGATGATGTAGGGAAGCTCCAAACCGCAGCCCCGACTCGGGAGTCCGATCGCCCGGCGCGGGGAGCTGAGATTCCCCCCTCCGATGCGGGAATTTGATCGTCCCGATGCGGAGGGCTAGACCGCTGGTTGCGGGAGCCAAACTCGCCCCGACAGCGGAAGGTGCGAGTGCCCCGACTGCGGGGGAACAAAGAAGAGAAGAAGATTGACATTTTTAGCCTTCCATCACAGCGAGGAATGTAGTCGCTGTGTTGGATGTTCATGTTAAAACATTATTTGGGTGTCTTGTTGCTCTTTATTGGTATAACTGTACGGCAATCTGAATTTGATTGTATCTTAATTGGTACAGGTGACAATAAACAAACCTTGAAACCATATGGTCCACAATCCCGTAGTTGTGGCTTCTTGTTATCACTCATCACTGGTGGCCCAGCTTTCTTTTGCCAAGTCTAGAATTCCTTTCAACCTCATGACCTCCCCATTTCAAGAATGCCCCTGAAAATATCGCTCTTTGATTTGTGGCTCAGCTTATACTTCTGCACCTTATTGCTCCTGTGAAATGTCTTGGTATATTTTGTGACTTTGAAGGTATTTGTTGTTCTGGAAATCATAGCATCATGTGGTTCTGTCACCAGCATCATCACGGTGCCACTCACCACTGTTACTGCTGTGCTGTTCAGTAAACCTCACACTCACTTTGATTTCTTTACCACAAAGGGTTAGCACGGCCTGGATAGGGCTGATCCGGAGCAGAGTTCCTGGGAGGCACCACTGGGTGGACGGCAGTCAGATAGATTCATACCAGAACTGGGCATCCTCCAAGGCACTGAGTGGGGACTGCGTTCGGCTGGAATTGAACAATAAAAGCCTTTGGAAGGGATCACCCTGCAACAGTGAGAATCACTTCATTTGTGAAAAAACCCCAGGCTGTGAGTATTCAGATCAGACTTTGGCAAGGTCCCACATGGTAGGCTAGTCAGGCAGGTTAGATCATATAGCATCGTAGGTGACATTGCCAAATGGGTTCAAAATTGGCTTGGAGGCAGGAGTCAATGTTGTGGAGTGTTGTTTACCTGAATGATAGGTTGTTCTTCCGATATGAGGCCTGTAACCAGAGGTCAAGTCAAGTCAAGTCAGGTTTATTCGTCACATACACATACGAGATGTGCAGTGAAATGAAAAGTGGCAATGCTCGCGTATTGTGCAAAAGAAAAAAAAACTACAAACAGAATGGAACAGAATAGTAAGATTAAACGAGAACTTACCAGTTCGAAGTTTGATCGTTATTTTATGAGGAGCACGTTGAGGGAATATGTGAAGAACCCCGCCAGGACGCATGCGTGTCATTCTTCAAAGTGTGAAATCACAGATAACTGTAATGACTGAACATAGTAAGATTAGAGAAGAAAATACCAGTTGAGTATATGATCAAGGGTGGGAGCGGAGGGCACGTATTCCCTCAACGTACTCCTCATAAAATAACGATCAAACTTCGAACTGGTAAGTTCTCGTTTAATCTTACTATTTTACTTCGGAGTCACGTGAGTGACTACGTGAAGATTTCAAAGCTCTGTGATTTAATGCCGTGGAAACAAGTTCATGCATCACATCTGCCTTAATGACTGTGGGAGGAATAGTGTCAACATAATTTAGACATGAATCCGACATTGAAATCCATGATAAATTTATTAACACCAAATTATAGCCCCTATTTATGGGGTAAAATTATATTACAGAACTTAAAATTGTTTCTGCAAACATTCCAGGTTTAATTACTGGTTTATGATAAAATAGTTGGAATGTTTTTTCCCTTGACCATCCTGCTGTCTTGAGGATTTGGTCCATTGGTACATCCAACTGCATAGCTGCCGATGTAGCTGCAGCCCTGGAATGAGATTTAAAAATATTAGTATCCACCCCAGCCTGTTTCAGCCATCTTGAGATGGTCTGGACCGTCACTTTTTTGTGTGGTTGCTTGTGGCTGATTAAAAGTGCCTTCTCATTGCCTCTGATGATTTTCGTGTTCTCCATATATAACAACAAATGTCTTACTATACAGAGACGATCATCTGTCGGGTAAGACCTAAATTCTATATTGAGGCCTGCTGATCCCTGTCTGTTCTGCTTGACTAATTCATAAATATGAAACGTTATATTTCCAGATGAAGAAGTCATGTTGTCCAGTCTTAATTTATGTAACGACTGTACCCTTTGTGCCGTGACCAAAGCCATTAGCATGACTGTTTTCAGTGTCAGTCTTTGTAGGGACAGAGCTGTTGCTGGAGACCAATTCCTTAGCATAGTCAGGACAATACTCACATCCCATATTTGAGAGTACCTGGTTCTTGGGGGATTGATATTAAAAATTCCCCTCATAAGTTTTGTTACCAGGGGGTGAGTCCCAACAGAATGACGCTCTGTTCCTTGCCATAGATATGTTGACAGGGCACTTCTGGCGCAGTTGATGGCACTATAACTGAGCCCCTCATCATAATGGAGGCCTGCCAGGAATTAATTGATCTGTAGGTGATGCTGTTTCTGTGACAATACATCTCCCATTTCCTGATGTATACCAGATACTGTTTTTTGGTGGACTGTCTGTGGGCCGCCAAAATAATGTTCACTGTTCGGTCCGTCAGTCGCAGCTGTGGTAGAGGTATTTTTAGACTCTACAAATTAATAAATTCATATAGTTATGACATGGGTGGCTATCCCTTGTTACGGGATGAACCAATAAATCTGGTCTATTCGGGATGGTGATACATGGTTCTAATACCATGTCGAGTATCACAGGGTACCATGGTTGAGTAGGCCTATCGGGTACTACCAAAATACCAGACGCAGAGTCTTGCTGTATTTTCCTTAATACCTGACTGATGAGGCAGAAAGGAGGGAATGCATAAATAAACAATTTCCCCCAATGCAGTGAAAATGCATCTGTCGCCGCTGCCCCAGGGTCTGGTTCCCACGAAACATAGTTTGATAACTGGTGATTAAGTCTGGATGCGAATAGATCGATATCTGGTGTTCCACCGTGCTTTAATATCAGCAAATACTTTTTTATTCAACATCCATTCGGTGTTTTCATTAAATTTGCGTGACCTGGTGTCTGCCACTAAATTTAGTTTACCTGGTAGATAAGTAGCTGATATCCAAATATTTCTCTGGATACACCATTGCCAAATTGTATTAGCCAGATTGTCACATGATGTCGATTTGTTTCCACCCATGTGGTTGATATATGCTACCATGGTGGTATTGTCAATCTGTAGTCTAACATGCTGGTGATATAACCCAGAACAATATGACTTTAGGCCATGGAATGCACCCAACATTTCCAGGTAGTTTATGCCCAGTGTTTGTAATAATGATGCCTCCTGTGCATTCCATCTACCTCCACAGCTGGAGATGGAATTGGTAGCACCCCAACCAAGTGCACTGGCATCAGTTTGTAGCACCATAGAAGGGTTGCTGATAATGATTGGATTGGAACAAAGCCAAATGTTATCTTTCCACCATTTGAGTTTCATTATAGCTTCGATTGGTAGCTTCATTGGTCTGTCAAAATGACCAGCATTAATTTTGAGTGCTCGTATTTTTGCCCTCTGTAAATTTTGGTAATGTAAAGGTCCGAATTGTGTGGCTGGAAAAGCAGCCACCATTTTGCCAATTACTTTTGCTACCAATCTGATGGACGGTTTACTGATGTCATTTGGCAGCGCTCTATACTGCCAATGCTGTCCCATCCAGTTGAATTTTAAGTAACATCTGTGGTCACCTCGTATAGGCACTGAATAGTAAGCATATTTTAAATCGATGCTAGCCATGAAGTAACCTTTGGAAATCAATTGTTTTGCAGTAACAAAGATTTCCATTTTGAAATGAATATATTGTACAAATGTATTCAAATTGGTCAAATCTATGATGATGCGACAACCACCATCTTTTTTGTTTTTGGTAAAGATATTGGACACAAATTCCAGGGATTCGTGTTGGGATTTTTCAATTACCCCTTTTGCGTAAAGATGCTCCAGTTCAGCATGTGCTTCTGATTTTTCTTTACCTGAAAGTACGAACATTCGATTCGGTACATGCTGAACTGGAGGGCTATATTTGTGTATAAATTATATGGTATATCCCTGGATACTGCTTAAAATATAAGTGTTGGTAGTTAACATACTCCATGCATCCAGAAAGAAGTGTAATCTCCCCCCAACCTCCATACTCCCTGCAATTTGTAAGGAACCAGACCCACCTACCTCCATGGTTACCAGTGGCAGGTTTACTTCTTTTTGTAAATCCTTCGTGGAGGTTGAGGCGCCGGTGTCTGGGTTTGTGGTTGGGTTGGTGTTGGAGGTTTGCGTATCTTCCAAAAAGGCCGGTCTGGGCCATGGCCTAAAAAAGACCGATGTTCGGTGTACTGGGCCTTCGAGCTTTCACCAGTTTGTCTTGTTCTACTGGTGGGTGCATAAGGGTGCTGTTTATGGCCGTAATAGGTTCTTGATGATGTCGCTTTTATGAGCCCCAGGGTTTTTGCCTCCTCATCGAGCTCCTTGACTTGCTTGGATAGGTTACCTCCAAATAGTAAAATTGGTGGTTTTGTGTTTCCAGGTTTGCACAGACCTGCGAATTTCGGGTTTAGAGCAGGTCGGATGGCACTCTTCCTGATGCTGTTTATTTCATATTGTGTGTTGCAAAGCAGTGCCAGTGCATCCTGTTGGTCCTGCGACATGTCCTTTTCATCTACTGTGCGGGCGAAAGCTGTTATTCCCGCTGTTAGGAGCTTTAGTACTTTTTGGAGTTTGACATCCATGCCTCTAACTCCTGCTCCAACATGTTTCCATATGCAATTATTTACAATGGGAACATTCAGGGATATACAGTTTCCCGGTGCCAAGTGTCTTGCCGTGGTGTCCATCACAGCCTGTGCCTGTAGCTGCTTAAAGGACATATAATCTATACTGGCAGCTAGTTTTTGTTCCAGGTTTTGGCCAGTCTGGTCTGGCTGTATGAAGTTGGACACCATGTCCAGTAGATTTTCATGTTCCTGCACCCCTTGCACACTTGATTTCTGTTCTGCAAACCCCTCTTCAGGATCAGCCCAGAACTGACCCCCAGTACTCCCCTTTGACGAGGGAGATGCACCGTGCAACCCTACAAGAGGTGCTGCTGTGGGTGTAACATATTGCACACAGTGACTGGACTCCATCTCCCAGAGCCTGTCACGTTGGAGCATCTGCTCCACAAGCCGCTCCATCCGCTCCAGCGCTCATGGTCGCTGGCCGCTCGCGGCTGCTCGAAGTCGGACTCATCTGAGTCAACGACTTTGTTGGTTTTTTGTTTTGCCTTACCGCCCGGCCACGGTGTAGATCTGGCCGGTGCGGGGGCGAAGTCGGGCACAGCTGTTCCCATTACGGGTGATTCATGTGCCGCTGGCCGCTGCTGGCTGCCCGCAACTCCGCGGTCCTCCCCCGCCAGCTTTGTCGCAGCCCTCGTTGTTTTATTGGACTTGTCCATTGACTCCCCACCTGTAAATCAGTATGGGAACAACAAAAAAGACAGCAGAGTATCTCTTACCTGCAGGTTCCGGCTTTTAAACTTGCTGCTGCGGGGGAACGTCGTTCCACCCCGCCTGACTGTTTCGCAATGCGTGTAGCGATATGACACGCATGCGTCCTGGCGGGGTTCTTCACGTAATCACTCACGTGACTCCGAAGTAAAATCACATATTCACATATTTGTGGGAGGGAAGAAAAAGGAAAAAAACAGCAATTTTAAAAATACATCACACAACAGTAGAATGGTACGGTAAAGTTAGTCCCTGGAGAGATAGGAGTTTACAGTCCTAATGGCCTCTGGGAAGAAACTCCTTCTCATCCTCTCCATTCTCACAGCATGGCAACTGAGGCGTTTGCGTGCCGTAGCAGCTGGAACAGTCTGTTGCTGGGGTGGAAGGGGTCTCCCATGATCTTGTTGGCTCTGGAGTTACACCTTCTGATGTATAGTTCCTGCAGGGGGGCGAGTGTAGTTCCCATAGTGCGTTCGGCCGAACACACTACTCTCTGCAGAGCCTTCGTGTCCTGGGCAGAGCAGTTCCCAAATCAAATTGTGATATTTCCGGACAAGATACTTTCCACAGTCGCTGAGTAGAAGCACTGGAGGTGTGTTGTGGAACACACTGGAGGTGTGTTGCAGGGGTCAGTGTTGGGTCCACTGTTGCTTAACCACATTAATGATTTAGCTGACAATTGCCCCGAGCCCTAGATTCCCCCATGGGGCAAATCATCCCTTCAGCGTCTACTTTGTGAATCTCTCACAGAATCATAGTCGTTTCACTAACTTTCATTCTCAATATTTTAAACTCCAGCCCTTTCATCCCTAGAATCAACCAAGTGAACCTTCCCTGAAGTGCCTCCTCATATGAGTACAGGTCCACCACTGAATTTCCAGGCACTGGTGGTTTAGCACCACCTTTAGTCCGGACCAAATTTAGAGAGCGCACTTGAAATTCCCCCTGGAAGTCCCCCCGAGAATATGGCATCTAGGCTGGGCGAGGCAATCGATCTCGACCTCATCGGGAATACCACCTGCTAAAGGGCGATATACAAATCCATGTTGTTGCTATGTAATTGCCCGTCGGCTATTGACTTTAATTCTCTCTTCTTTAAATGCAGTCTCTCAGCAGAATGTCAATTACTTTCTCACGGGAGTACCGACCTTTAGTGGAACCTACAGTGTGAAGAATGCCACGGTACTGACAGCCCCCACACTGCGTGGAACATCGATGGTAGAGGTAAAACAACAGGCAGTATCTACAGTGGGGGAGTGGGTTCCTGTACTCTGTGGTAGCAGCCACAAATGACAAGTGCAATGTGCCCAAAGTCTTGACCTAAATTCAAAGGAGAGACCATTGGGTAACCTTGTTCCCTGTTCCTGCTGCATGATTGCACATCCATCTTCTGCCCTGACTTTGTGATAACTATGGAATTAAGCACTGCCCATTCAAAGGCCCTCAGGGCAGGTGGAGAATCGGTCACACTGTGAGAGGTTGCAGGCCCAGCATAACATAAACAATGTTCCATTATTCATCAGTCATGCAATATCCAATTAGTATTGTGGAACGTGCATTATAGCTGAAATGCTATCCATAGCAGAGATTGTTCTGATTATAACGTGATTTCAACAGGAAATAGAGAAACACTTAAATGACATTTTGGAAATAGACAAGCAGGAAGAAAAGCTGACTTGGGAAAATAAACAGTCTACAGAAAAAAAATGTTTGCATGTAACTTCCCCACAGAAATCAGACATCATTGTTTTCACTTGTCTGAAGAAGGGTCTCAACCCGAAACATCACCTATTCCTTCGCTCCATAGATGCTGCCTCATCCGCTGAGTTTCTCCAGCATTTTTATCTACCTTCATTGTTTTTTAAGGTTAAATTTCCAACAGATCTGTATCCTGCTAAACCCTTTGGCAACACTGACATGGAGCTGCTGGGCTATTTTGTGCTGATGAATGTGGATTGCTGCAGTCACTTTCCCATTTGGTTTCTCAGATCATGCTGTTTCCCGGCCTGTGGTTCAGTCACTCAGGCTTGGTGAGCTCCATTGAGTTTGTGGTGGAACCTTTGAAAAAAGCCACGCGGGTACATTTCAAGATATTCAGGCCATACTGCGCCCCAAGCTCATTTCTCATCCCTCCAGGTAAGAAGCGCAAACTCTGAGAAGGTACAATTCGATATCAGCACACAATCTGGAATTAAACTTGGAAGGTATTAGCTTTTAACCATTCCAAGATGGTGCCCAAGCCATGCGACTGTTTGTGTGCTGGTCACACGAGTGGATCTGCAATCACGCATTACAATTGCTCCACTCTTTTCTGTACACTGCGGATGGCTCCATTGCAATCATGTATGGTCTTTCCACTGACTGGTTAGCACGCAACAAAAGCTTTTCTCTGTACCTCAGTACACATGACAATAAACTAAACTCGCCCTGATGGCCTTGTACATATGTGTTGACACATGAGACTGCATTTGCTGGAATCTTGAGCAAAAAGCAAACTACTGGAGGTATCCAGTTCCTTTTCCTTCTGCTGCCTCCCCCTTCTGTTCAACAACCAACCCTATCCCTCCGAGTCCCCTATTTCTCCCACTGTCCCCACCCAAGCCCCGTTTCATCTGCCCACTAACCCTCCCTCTGGATGTTGGCTGAAATGGATTTTATATGTGTTTGAACGTAGCAGTGGCGGCGATGAGCTGATGATAATGTAGCACTGAATAGCTGTGACTGGTAGTTTTAGTTCCGCATAGTTTATTGTCACGTCTACCAAAAGCTTTTGTTGCAGTCAGCAGAAAAACAATACATGATTACAATCGAGCCTTCAACAGAGCACCGATACATGATGAATGGAATAACGTTAAATGCAAGATAAAGTTCAGTAAAGTCTGATTAAAGATAGTTCGAGGGTCTTCAATGAGATAGATAGTAGTTCAGGACCGCTCTCTAGTTGATGATAGTTGCTGAAGTAACTACAGGCCAGATGACATCAGCTGGAGATGAGTATGTGAACAGGTTTAGCACCTACTGAAACCTGTTCTGGTTCCCTGTGGGAATTGCCTGAGGTATAGACAGCATGGACTGAGGAAGTGGAGGTTAATGAACCTTAAGGGCCTGTCCCACTTGGGTGTCATCACGCGTCGTTTACGTGACATTATTTACGGATCGCGACGCACAACGTGCGCATGGCGTGCATTACGCGCACATGGTGCGTAGTGAGGTGCGGTACCCCAGGATTTTGGGATTCACAAAATCTTTGCACGCCACCTGCGTGATGTGCAAATAACGCCCAAGTGGGATAGGCCCTTAAGCCCTTGCTTGTGGAGCCAGAAAACTCTGCTGGTGTCACAGATAGCAGTCGTGTTGCCCAAAAGGTAACATTAACAAATCCAAAATCTTAACCTGAAGCTTAATGCAATAGATTTCCCCAAATCCTTCAGACACCACAGACCATCAAAAAAACTTCTTAAATCCATCCACCTAGTTTGGGAAACTGTCGACACGTGGAACAGGTACATCCATCGGAAAAGTTTAAAGACATATGGGCCAAACGGGGGCAAATGGTACTTGCTTAGATGGGGCACCTCGGTCGGCCTGGATGAGTTGGGCCAAACAGCCTGTGCCCATGCTCCATGACTATGACTCAGCCAACTGTCGGTCTTCGGCTTGAAACATGACCACAGTCCCAATGTCCTTTTCAGAGATGTTGATCCGGTATTTTCCGTACAGGTCCACCATTGATTTTGCGGCAACTGGTGGTCCGGCTCCCCCTTTAATCCAGACACCCCTCCCTCTCTGAAGTCCCCCCGAAAATGTGGCAGCTAGGCTGGGTGAGACAGTCGATCTCTATCTCATTGGGACTTCCACACCGATGGTTGGCTCGAATTTGCCTCCTGCGTCCCTGGGTCTGGAACTCCGGCCCATCCAGAGACGGCATCGCTGATTTCAGCCGGTGGTTGGTGAGTTGAACTTGCCCCCCTGCGGCCAGGGATCTGGAACTCCGGCCTGGAGCTGTTATCTCAGACCCCAAAGGCTGTGACCTCTTTTGGATCACCAAAATCAGGAAAAGCTCTGGATCCAAAGGTGCTGGAAAATTAGTGGTGGACCTGCATCTATCTCCTTGGTGTTGGCTGCGGTCAGTTGTAACTTGCTTCTCTGGTTATCCAGGCTGCGAGTCACTCCGGACGCCCTTCGCCAGCTGCCACACACGGCCACTGTGTAACACCACTGGGGGATGCATGAGTGGGCAGCAGTGGTGCCACCTGAGGGAGCAATGTCTGCCCATCACCAGCCCCTGCAGCTCCTATGCATTTGAGAACATCAGCACCAACATCCTGCCTATTGCCAGCCCCCCCAGGTACAGGGGAACACAACCGTTCTACTCACGGGTCGCAGACATACCCATGACAATCACCTCCGACGTCAGCACCATGCAGATAAACGTGAGTTATCAAGTCTAGGATTTTTCATAACCTCCCCTTGTTTCGCATAATGATTAAAGAATTTGTCAGTAAGAATATCAAGCTATTTGCATGGGGTCCTGAATGGGCCAGATTCCGGTTTTTCTTTCTTTTATTGCTCTGAATGTGGCGTCTTCCATTTTGCTTACTATCGAACCATTGAATTGTAGAGCATGGACACAGGCGCACGGCCTAACTAGATCGTTGGGTGGTTTCCTGTTTTCCTTCTCTGTCCACCTCGCCACGACCACTACTACTTACACTGAAAAATATTATGTTGGTGGGATATTTCATCATGGAGAGAAATCAACAATAGTCCTAATGTCTGTAGCCCTGTGCGGGTTGATGGACCGGCATCCTCTGCTCCTGTATCCCAGTGTAATACAGTGGCAGACATGTATCCCAGTAACATTAAGTTGCAGACCTGAATTCTAGTGCCATACAATGGCAGACCCTTGTCCCAGTGTGACACAATGGTAGACCTGTACCCTAGTGTAGTATTGAAGCAGACCTGTGCAGGTTGATGGACCGGCATCCTCTGCTCCTGTATCCCAGTGTAATACAGTGGCAGACCTGTATCCCAGCTGGTTTATCCTGCAATGTCACCGACCAATATTTTGTTCATGACTGAAAACCAAGAAAACTACAAATGCTGGAGACCTCACAAAACACTGCCTAGTTCTCATGAAGAGTCACTGACCTGAAACATTAATCCTTTTTAAAGTTTAGAGATACCGCATGGAAACAGGCCCTTCAGCCCATCGAATCCTCCCCATCCACTAGCATCATCCTACACACCAGGGACAGTTTACTATTTTACCTGTCAATTAACCTACATACCTGTACTTTGGAGTGTGGCAGGAAACCAGAGCACCCAGAGAAATCCCACGCGGTCACAGGGAGAAGGTACAGACAGCACCCATAGTCAGGATCAAACCCGGGTCTGTGTGTGGCAGCTGCGCCACTTGTTTAGCATCAGTATATTGATGCTTCTCTCCAATCTAACAGCGGGTCTCTGACACTGTAAGGCAGCAACTCTACCGCTGCGCCACTGTGGTTTATCTAGTGACCCTCTCTGGCTGGTGCTGTGTGTTTCAGGTGGTGCTGGGCGATGAGGACATCCACGTATTTCCAGACGATGTCGTCGGCCTTCAGCACGATGCTGGCCCGGGAGCCCTCCTGCATTGCTTGCCCAGCTCCGCGTCACCATGGCGACAAAGCTACATGGGGTTAGTGCGCCAGGGCTGGGCAGAGAATTCACTGGAAGGTTTCCAGCCTGCGCGGCCCAGTCCCACCTGGGTGGACAGCGTTGTCTGCGACGTGCGTGTCCTGTACACAGACCAACTACTGGCTGTTGCTTTCACCCCATCCCTTGACCCACACCCAGTATCCCTGGGTAACCAGAATACCCCAACAGTGACTGATTGCTGTCCGCTCAATGCTCAAACAAAGATTGCCGGGCTACGGATCATTTTCCCACAGCCCATAGGCGAGACGATCACGGTACCGACGCACGCCGAGACGGCCATCGTGGTGAAGATCCGTTCTGGGGGCCGTGCTATTTCACGGTGGGGTCCGCCAGTAAGCCGGCCGGTTGTCCCCTTCGAGGCCCACTGCCCTTTGGGCATGCCTCAGTTCCTACCCGCCTGCCGCCGAGAGACAGGCGATACCTGGTTCGCGCAAGTCCGCTTTGCTGTCAGTCACCCGGGAAGCGAAGTCCTGAACATCAGTGTGAACAATGAGGTCAGCTCCCAGAACCTGTCCGTGGTGATCCAGGCCCACGACACGATCCAGGGCCTGCGAATCGTGCCCAACCCCACGCGCCTACTGGTGGATGCTGCTCAGGTACTGTCCTCCCAGCACAAGTGGAGAGTTTGGTTTTACACAGGGCTGCACACAAGCACATTGAGTCTTTAACAGTACAACGTCCTAGAGGGGCATCTCAGCTACATAAGCACAGTGGAACGTAGGATAATGGGATGAAGATCAAAAATGTTGACTGAGGAGGTATGTTTTGTGTTGGAGCTTATAGGAGTGAGAGGGAGCGATGAATAAGTGAATTCCAGAGGTTAGGCCCTAAGCACCAAAGGCAGAGTGTTTTTAAGTACAGCACACAGTAGCTTTTAGCTCCACTGACTGCAATCTTCAGTGAGTGTGGGATTTCATTAAGGCAAGGGCAACATCTTCATGTTATAATGATAATAATAATGATAACGAATAAGTTTATTGGCCAAGTATTCACACAAGGAATTTGCCTTGGTGCTCCGCCCGCAAGTGACAACATGACATACAGTGGCAGTTAGGAATGACACATAAAACAATAAACATTAATAATAAAACATTATTGATTAAACATTATTGATTAAAAAAAAGTATAGATAAGGGATGTGTGGTAGAGCAGGTGATGTGTTGTGGCTGCAGTGTGTGGAGGCTCATTGGAAATCAGTGGGATCCATGGCAACCATATCTGCGTTTAGTCGCCGAAGCTCAAAGAACTTCTGCTCATTGATGAGCTGGAGAGTAATGGGCTTGTCCCACTTAGGCGACTCTTTAGGCAACTGCAGGAGATTAGGTGGTCGTCAGATGGTCGCCACATGTTCGCAGGTGGTTGCCGGGCAGTCGCCTTCATGGTCGTGAGGAGTTCCCGCATTCTGGGAACTAGTTGCAGCCTCATTATGGTCGGCGTGAATTTTTCGACAGGTTGAAAAATTAGTGGCGACCAGAATGAAGCCGCCATGGAGAGTAGCGAGAATTCTCGTGCCGTCGGTGCAGTGTTAGTGGGTCGCCAGGAGGTCATAGGTTGTCGTAGGTTCTCTTAGGTTGTAGCCAGTGTTGACCGGTGAATTTCATTGGGGGAAAAAAACCGTAAACAGTAGTTTTCAGAACCAAGGATAACCGACCGGTAATGTTAATGTCTGCCGAGCTTCACAGCCGTGTATCTCTGGCTTCTTAAAAGTTGCCTCCGCTCCTTCTCTCCCCCCCCCCCCCCCCCCCCCCCCCCCCCCTCTCCGCCCCTCTTTTAAAGGACTTACGTGACCCTTCCCATACACTGTGCTTTCACCGTCTTAATTACAGCGACAACCTTCTTGTTCATCGTGGTGTGTGTCTGTATCACATTGGCATTTCACTGTGTGAATTTCACTCAGATAGCGCTCTCTCCGCTTGCCTGAAAAATCACCTGTAGGACAGGCCCATAAGATTGTGTACTTCTGATGCATCAGGGTTATTCAGACACTCTAATGCAGGAGGCCATTGAAGCGGGAAAAGAGGGTGTAGTTATAAAATATTGGAACAAGCTTCTTTGGAACCAGGCTGAGATTAATCCAATAACTGGGGCTGTAGACGAGGCTTTAAACTAAATACTGGAAGGGGAAGGGTTCAGGGGAGAAGAGATTTTGAATGTTAAAGGGAACAACAAGGTGATGCTGCAGAGGTGAAAATGAGGTGACCACCAGGAGTTTGTCAGGAATGGACAGGGCACAAAGAATCAAGTAAATGGTGAAAATTAATTATCGTATATTAAATTAATGGCACAAATAGGCACAATCTAATAGCCATGACCAAATCTCAGTGGTGAAGTTACCAAGACTGGGAATTAAATATTTCATGATACTTTAAGAAGAAATATAGAAATAAAGAGGCCCAATGTTAAACAATTGGATAAAAGTATTAGATAGAAACAATCTAACCTTAAAAAATCTGATGTCTTTGCAATTTGCTATATTCAGATTTTGACTCCACAATCACTATTAACTTTGTTTTCACATTCTGTAATAGAAATGAACTGCAGATGCTGATTAATGTAAAACGCTGCTCAATGTCCACTTTGTCTAAAGACCTGTTAACGACTAGATCATCAATTAACAGAGTACTATATGTTTTTTTTTAAACTGTTCCCCAATATTTCCTTCACATTCTGATTTAAATTAGGGTGTTATACTCTCCATGAGTTCATCTGCCGCTTTGTCACATCTCACATGGTTTTCTCCTGCTCAATTGTAGATTACATTAATTAATGATTCTAGCATTATTCTTGTAACCTGTACCTCTAATTTCCTGATTACCACCAATGTTTGTGACCGATAGGGAACCCCTTATTAATCGTTCCATACTGATTCTTCCTCTTAATCTTCTGAACTGAGATCCCACTTCCCCACTGTCTTCATCCATCTCCTCAATATCAGTGCATGTTCACCAACTCTCTATCTGATGATGCCCTACTCACTACTGATGTCTGGAACCCCATATTTCCCCACAATCACCTACCGCCCCTACTCCTGGTAAGGGTGAAACAGAGTTAAACTGGAAACAGCCAGCTGTCCGCAGCAAGTTGTCCTCTTCAATAACAAGTCAATTCTTGCAGGTGTTTTCAGCAGAGGTTACCCTTGGCACTTCGATTATTTACACCTGGGTGATCGATGACCTGGCAATATTTTCCTACACCGGACAAACCCACACTGTGATCTTCAAACGTGCTGCCACCTACAGGTTGAAGGTAAGTTTTGTTTTCCTGCTTGTGACCCTGTAAGTGAGCGTGGAAGTCTGATAGATCCAGCACATTTGTAATTAGGTGGTTCTGTCTACTTCATCTTTCTTCGATGATTTAATATTTTCTCTTTCTCTCTCTTCCTCTGTCAGTTCTGCCTCCTTTTTCATTATCTGGAATGTCTAAAATCTCAATCCTATATCTTTGATTATTGGTTTCATGCAATCCATGGATCTTTTCACATTCTGATGATTGGTTGCTTCCTCCTTTGTCCCACATATAGCCAATTCCTGGATTGTTGATGGCAGACCTCAACCTTTCCCACTGTTGGTGCACACAATCTTCCAACAAGCAGCTCCGCTGATGCTCGGGAATTCAGTTCCATCTTCACAATCATAACTCCACCTTTGCTCCTGACTTATCCAATTCCAAACAAGAAGCAGCTCTCACATAGCGCTCCTTTACCAGTCTGCTACAGTCATTCTTCACAGCTGCCAAGATATTGGAATTTTACCCTTACGGCATAAACTCTTTAATTTCAAATCCTATACAAACATCCACATTCCATTAAATAGATCCTAGCTTATAACTCAGTCACATATCCGTAATTCTAATTTATAAACCATCTAACTCTCAATTTGATTCCGGCCTGTAACTCACTCCTGTTATCCATGCCCTTCACTGAACTCCAATCTATAACCTCTGGGTATCTGTTGCATATAGAAAAAATATATTAATTCCTTGATTAGATTCCAGTCTTCATCTCCACTCATGGGTCTGATATTTTATATTTAAATCAATGAAATATTTTGGATAGATGGTAACTTGTCATTTCATCAGGCCATTTGATGTTCTGTACACAGACCACTCATGTCCTCAACTAGATTCCAGCTTGTAATATTTTGCTGGATATGTTTTCAACAGCTGACTGCAGTGAACCCTGTGAGCAGGCAGAGTGTGACAACTGAGCTGGTAGCAGACACCATGCATCCTCTAATGGATCCTCAATTTATCAACGTGTCCAACGTGATTCTTGTTAACCAGCCCCAACTCTTTGTTCTGATGGTTAAAGCGGACAGCTTGGCAGACGTTACCTTCCGGTGAGATACATAAGATTGTACGTAGGCATGTGCTGTTGTGTGTGCACCAAGATGTATGACGTTATAGTTGTGTATTTGTAGATTGAAGTCATTGGTCACCGTGAGTTTTCTGTTCAGTTATTTTACACTTTTCGCTAATTAGATGGGATTTTGGCGATGGCAGTGCACAAGTGACACATTCCACACACCCTCAGCATTCCTCCTCTCTCCCAGAGGAGGAAGCAGGTCCTGCAAGCATCAACCTACAGGATTACATGACCTGGATGTACACTCAGCCTGGTAAGGGTGCAACCCAACTGGATTTATAAACGCTACTCTTCAGAATGATGTATATATTGAATAAACAGCAAACCCACACTGTGAAACAGCGAGTAGCCCTCTTCTGCAGGATAAACAGCCTACAATTCACAGGGTTCAGGCAGAGCTGTTCCCAAACCAAGCTGTGATGCATCCCGACAGTATGTGTTCTACACTGCATCTGTAGAAGTTGGTAAGAGTGATTGGAGATATGGCAAATTTCCTTGAGCAAAACACAAAGTACTGGAAAGACTGAGGGCAGCATTAGGAATTACTTTGCTCTTGTTAGAGTTGGGCCACTTTTTTCACTCCCTTCTGCACTCTCTGAAGTGTTTTAAGTGGGAACAATTACATCAGTCCATCAGAGCCCGCTATTAGATCGTAGAGAAGCATCTGTAGTTTGCCAATAAGCAAGTGGTGCAGCGATAGTGCTGCTGCCTTACAGAGACCTGGATTTGATCCTGACCTCGGGGACTATCTGCACAGAGTTTGTATGTTCTCCCCATGACCGTGCGAGTTTGCTCCGGTTCCCTCCCACACTCCAAAGACGTAGAGGGTTGTAGGTTAATTGGCTTGTGTAAAATTGTAAATTGTTCCTCGTGTGTAGGATAGTGTTAGTGTACGGGGTGATCGCTGGTGGGCTCAGACATAGCGTTGCATCTCTAAAGTCTAAACAAAATGTTTCTCTAGGTGACTACAGATTGGAAGTGGAGGTGCTTGCACAGCAGAGCCATGTGAGGAAGAGCCTTCTCGTGCACGCCCGCAGCCGCCTGTTAGATCTCAGCTGTTCCCTGACTCCAGGACACCCCAGCATTGGTGGTATTGTTACATTTGAAGCCGTCCCTCAACCCTCTTCCTACGGAATACTCTACACATGGAGCTTTGGCGATGGAGTTCGTGCAGCTGAGCGGCGGAATGCCACTGTGTGCCATCGCTTTAAGGAGAAAGGGGTTTACAACGTCTCGCTGGTGGCCAACAACATGGCCGGTGCGGTGAGTTGCCACTTGGTGGTAAGGGTGGAGGAGGAGATCATTGGCCTGGTGGTGACCGTCAGTGGCCAGGGAGCAGTGGGCTCCCCTACGCTGGTGCACGCCCAGGCCTCGAGTGGGAGCAACATCATGTGGACCTTCGACATGGGAGACGGGAACATCTTCAGCAACCTGACCTCAGCTACCCTCTCCCACACGTACACCACCGAAGGGACCTACATTCTCACGGTCACTGCGAGCAATGGCGTCAGCTCGGCCAGTCGGTCAGCATCCGCGGTGGCCCACATGCTGAGGGTGACGGACATCACGGGGCCGGACTGCGTGACCTCGGGGCGCCAGGCCTGGCTGGAGGCCCGGGTGTCCGGGGCGGTCAACGGCACCTGCTTCCGATGGAGCTTTGGCGACGGCAGCCCCCCTCTGGTGGTGCTCGGCAGCCCCATGGCCAGCCACACCTACGCTGAGGCCGGCACCTACACCGTGGCCGTGGCCGCCAGCAACCCCTACGGCTCGGCGCGCCGGCAGGCCGCCATTTGCGTACATGCACCCATTGCCTCGGTACGCCTGCACGCTGGTTGCCAGGCGACGCCGTTGGGGCAGCCGGTGCGGTTTGTGGCCGAGGTGGTCCCTCCAGAAGACGAGCAGCACCCGTACGAGTACCGGTGGGATTTGGGGGTGTCAGGCCCTCTCCACTCGGGCGGCAGGGAACTGACCTTCAACTACAGCCAGCCAGGCATCTACCTGGTCACCGTCTACCTCCACAACCGGGTCGACCATTGCAGCAACTCCTGCCGCCTGGCAGTGCAGGAGCGTCTTGGCGACTTCACCATCTCTCACGAGGGGTCCACCCAGCAACACCTCTCCTTGAACAAGACCTACGCCTTCCATCTCAGGGCCATGTCGGGCACGAATGCTACCTTCCGCTGGGATTTTGGTGACGGCTCTGCCTGGGGACTGGGATTGGGCCAATCCCACATTTACCGCAGCCCCGGCCCGTACACAGTGACCGTGGTCGGAGAGAACCTGGTCAGCCGCTTGGAGAAGAACATTGTCGTCTGGGTGCTGACTCCCATCACCCAACTCAGCCTCAGCACCGAACAGTCAACGGTTGCAACTGGAGAGGAGGTGGTGTTTGTAACTAAGCAGAGTGCAGGCGATGGGGCCTCTTATTTATGGGCAATTCGGGGATACATTCCTCTGCATCAGGGAACCTCCCACTTCAAGTACAAGTTCCAAGAGCCTGGTGTGTACCTTGTGGCAGTGACAGCAAGAAACGAAGTGAGTGAAGAAACAAAAACAATCACCGTTCAAGCTGAGGAGAGGATACGAGGTCTGGAGATATCCAGCAGAGACTTGATTCAGGGCCATTACTCTGCCACCAAGGAAGCCTGCCAGTTGTATGCACATGTGCTCCATGGCTCCAACCTATCCTACCAGTGGACTGTTGGTCAAGGTCCTGTCACTGTAAAGACTGGTCAAGGTTCGACTGTGGTTTTTCAACCAGAGGAGGTCGGAAGCTACGTGTCAGTGGTGCTGGCTAGAAACGCCCTAGGAGAGATCAAGCAGAGCAAGGAGATCTTTGCCCAAGAGCGCGTTCGCGGAATGGAGGTTATAACGCCAATGCATGAGGTAGCCGCTGGGAAATTGGTGCATTTGAAGGTGGCTGTTGTTTCAGGAACGGACTTGCAGTATGAGTGGTCATTTGAAGGAGATCGGGAGCACATCAGAAGCAACACGTCCTCGCTCTCCTACCGTCCCATGTCTGCAGGAACCACTGTGGTGACCGCAACTGCTTACAACAAGTTGGGGAGTGCCCAGAGCTCGCTGACATTAAGGATCCTGAAACCCATCTCCGGGGTGAACCACTCCATCACAGATGAGGCACCTCCCTTCCTCCTGCCATCCAATGCCACCGCTCTCATTCAGGACTTTGCCGACAAAGGCACCAATGTATCCTGGGAATGGAGTCTCATGGGGGACAAGGACATCCAATCCCGGCGCAAACACCATACCAAGTGCACGTTCAGAGAGGTGGGTATGTACCTGCTTTACTTCAACGCCTCCAATGGAATGAGCTGGGAGGAGGTCCACCATAACATTACAGTGATGGATACCGCCCAAGGCTTGGACATAGTGCCAGACAAAGCATCCGTAGGGGTTGGCCTGACCATGACCTTTGTCCTTCGTGTCCAGCAGGGCAGTGGCGTGCGGTACCTCCTGTTCTTTCCCAACTTGAGCGTTGGTGTGTGGATGCCCGGGCCCACCTGCCGGGTGGGCTTCTCGTCAGCCGGGTGGCACAACGAGACGATGAGAGACGGGATCAGCGGCCAGGCGTTCTCCAGTTGGGTGATGGAGATGGAGGAGGAGGAGGAGGAGGAGGCAGCCGGAGTGCAGCTGGTCAACTGCTGCCAGCCAGTGTTGGAAGCCCAGCAGGAGATGAGGCTGAGCGCTGGCCTGCGAGCAGTGAACTACACATGGCTCTTCCACATGCCGGGCTCCCCGGACCGGCACCTGGCTGGAGCCAGTGTCTCCTACACTCCCGGCTACCCAGGCCTGCTGATCATCCAGCTCCGGCCCTCGGTCCAGCTCGATGCTCCGGCCCTGACCCTGACCTTGCGAGTGCAGCTGCCGGTGGTGGCCTCTGGACTCTGGAGTGACCACTCCGCTCTGTTGGTCGGTGAGACTGCAACGTTCCACATGGCGGTGGCGGAAGGCAGCGACGTACGGTACCGGTGGGACTTTGGAGACGGCCAGAGGACGTACACGGGACAGAGTGACACAGCCCAGCACCAGTACCGGGCCGCTGGCCGTTACACTGTCCATGCCCGGGCCTTCAACGACGTCAGCTTGGCGGCAGCCCGGGTAATGGTGATGGTGCGCCGACTCGCCTGCCGTCTCCCCGCGGTCCGTCTGGTACAGCCGCTGCGCTCCCTCCCCCGGGCCCAGCCCAGTTACTTCCAGGCCGACGTGGACCTGAGGGGATGCACGGCCTACCGGGCTCACTACCTGTGGGAGGCCTTCGAGGGGGCGGGCTGCCGAGGGCCTAATCGCCTGGACCTCCCAGCGGTGGACACCAGCAAGCCTCTCCTGGCTCTGCCCCGGCTAGCTCTGCCCTTGGGCACACACTGCCTCCAGTTCACCGTGGCTCTAGCCAGGACCCCGTTACAGAGGAAGGTGGTGGCACTGGTCCAGGTGGTGCAGAGCAGGCTGGTGCCCATCATCAATGGGGGTGCACAGAGAAGCTGGGCCTCTCTCCGCGACCTGGTGCTAGACGGCTCCCAGTCCTACGACCCAGATTGCCCGACGGAGGAGGGGACCAGGCTGCTGTACCACTGGGACTACCAGAGCACGGTAAGGCAAATAGAACATTGAACAGTACACCTGTAGTGGGAGGTGGTTGAGGCAGGTACTATTGCAACATTTAAGAAACATATAGACAGGTACATGGATAGGGCAGGTGTGTATAGGTCAAACGCAGGCAGAAGGGAATAATGTAGATGGAACATGGTGGGCAAGTTGGCGGAAGGACCTACTTCCACACTGTATGACTCCAAGATTCTATGACCATAACCCAAGAACTGGCATTTTGGCCACAATGTCCGTGCCGAATATGATGTTTGGTTAAGCTAATCTCCTCTGCCTGCATGTGATTCATTTCTCTCTATTTCCTGGATATCTACAGTATGTACCGATCCCTTAAACTCCACTGTGGTATGTACTTCCAGCACCTCTTCTAGCAGTGTGTTCCAGGCACCTATAACTCTCTACGGTAAAAAACACTTGCTCCACACATCTCCTTTAATCTTTCCCCCTCTCACCCTATATCTAAACTGACATTTCCACTATTGGAAAAGGGAAAAGACCCTCTACCCTACCAAGCCTTAATACTTCTATCATGTCTCCCCTCCCCTTAACCTCCGATGCTCCTGAGAAAACAATCCAAGCTTGTCCATCTTCCCCATATAGATGATACCCTCTAATACAGGCAGCAGCATTCTGGTAAACCTCTTCTGTACCCTCTCTAAAGCCTCTGCATCTTACCTGTAATGGGGCGATCAAAATCCTGCCTCTGCCACTGAATGTAGTCAGCAGAGCCAAGAGTTGGACCTTGAATCAGTTTGCCATGCTCCACGGATAGTCTAAGCCTAGCCCGTTGCCTTGTCCTGACTCTCCTTTTATTGAAAATGTAATCTATTTAGACTGAGCATATTCAATGACCAAGCTTCGCCTACTGTCTGGAGTAGAGACGTCCAATGATTCACAACCTACTGACAGAGAAGGAATTCCCTGTCATCTTCATCTTATATGGGCAACTCTCTTTCTGAAACAGTACCATTACCCCTCCTGATTGTAAATATGCCTATGAGTGAAAACGTCATTCAGCCTTGTCAAGCCCTATCATTATCTTAAATGTTTCAGTGTGGTGAACCTTCATTCTCCAATTGTTATTAATTCAATAAATCCCAACGAGCATTTGTCCAACTTGCTTAATCATTCCTCATAACAAAACTCCTTTATCATAAGAATCAACCTTGCCAACAGCCTCCCATGCAAGTATATCCTCTATAAATGAGATCAAGATTAAACACACTACTCCAGATATGGTTTTGTGCAGCTGTACTGAGACATCCCCACTTCACCCCACCCCTGTTACATCTACAACATTGTATTGGTCTTCCTGATCACCCACCCTACACTGTGTGCCAAATCTCCGCATACAGCACAGCAGGATCCCGTTCAGTCATTCTGTCTAGCCTGGCGGATTTGAAGAGATATTCAACAGATCCTTCTTCTCCACTCTGTATTTCATTTTCACAGCGATTAATCAAACCCCCTTTTGCAGATTATCATTGGATCTGTTTCCACTATCCTAGATACAGACTATTCCAGATTCTAATCACGTTACATGAAATAGTTGCTGGTTGTGACCATCAGGAAAGTAATGAGGCAGGAATGGCCAGTTAGCTAGACACATTGCGGTGCTTCGGGCGTTATGGATCAACACTCCTCACTCACCCATGATCCGGAAGCAGTGAGAAAAAAACCCAGGCCAATGAGGAGGGAAATGCCCGGGACAATTCCTCTCCATTCAGGAAATAAAGCCAATCCAGAGATCACAGAGCAAAAGCTACCTGGGAAACTGCCTGCCCTTAATCTGATGTGAACTCCCTCTGTCAATGTTGTACTTTGAGGACAAGAGATGGAAAAGGGTGAAGCACTGGATTAGATTCTTGCCGTCTCGTCTTGCTCTTGGTTTAAATCTCATCCTGGCCGAGGGAATCACGTTTTTACCTTTACGTTTAACGCTAAAGGTGGTGAGGGCCAAGTGCAGGTTTACTGATTTGAATAACATATTATCATTTTATTCTCTGCTTCAGGATCAGTCCACTTCTCTCTTTATTCCTACTGCCAGTGGTGGTGCTGCTGTCTCCATTCCCGGGCGTATGCTGGTGCCTGGTGCTACATATACATTCACACTGACTGTCAGCAAACCTGGAAGAGAGGAGGCCCACACCACTCAGATGGTGAGTCCTGGCTGATTTCAAAGGCACTGGGGACCTAGAAGTGTAGTATGGTAAGGGCTTGGAGACTGGGTGCGTCAAGGGACTCAAATGTAGGATCTTCTGACATCGGTCTCAGAGACTGAGGTCGCAGGGTCATCGGAGGCCATGGGGGCCTATGAAGGTCAGCATGAACATGGTGGGCCGAAGTGCCTGTTTCTGTGCTGTACGACACTATGAGAGCATTAGGAAGAAAATAACTTAGGAAATAGTAGGACCTGATTAGGACAGAAAAGAGAATCTACTTGTGTGTGGAGTTCTCAGTTATACTCTTCACAAACGAGGGGCTTGATTTTGTCAATAAGGAGGAAGTATGTGAAATAATGGATGGGATAACATTTTTACAAAGTGCAAGCTGTAAGGGAGTTAGCAACATTGACTGTGAATAAAGCACAGGCCTGAATGAAATATATCCCAGGTTGCTAATGGCAGCAAAAGAGGAATTCACAGAGACTCTGATCATCATTTTGCAATCCCCCTTGCTTTAGGATCTGTTGTTGGACTGGTGTGTTTCAGGGATTGGTCAGGAGTTGCATCCGGGTTTATATGTGTGTTGATCATATGTCCGTGCCTGGCACTGATGGCATCAGTATCTATGCCTGGTGCCAAACATAACTATGTCAGTGTTGGTCACAGCTGGGGTTGACCATGCCACATATGGAGAGCATATGCCCTGTTGAATTGTGCTCAGTCTGGGCATTACCATGTTCTATGTGTCTTTGGAGGGTGACAGAATCCATGCCTGGTGATAAACACAGTTGCCTCTGTGTGTGGTGTTGGACCTGGCACTGTCAATGTGCCGATGCCTGAAGCCGGACATGCTGTCTCCTAGTGCTGACAGCGATTCTCTAACTGCAGGTTCTGATCCGAGCTGGAAAGGTCGCCGACGTGCTCTTGGAATGCATCTCCTGCCGTGTGCGCTGGAGCTACGGAGTGAGCAGGAGTATGCACGTCACACTGGTTGGGAGATGTGCAAACTGCAACAGCCAATTACTGGTACGTTTTCCCACTCACTGTGTTGTTTTCTTGTTTGGACTTTGTTGCTACGATCCTCATTCACTCTGGAGGAGTGTCCAAGGTATCCTTACAGGCGAGTGTGAAAATCAAGAGCAATATCCATTACAGTGCTACAGCATCAGAGGTAGCAAGATGGTCGCCTCAGGTGAATGTGAAAGAAACCCAGGCCATTATTATGAAGATGAGCTGCTGACCTCCCCATTGTTCTTGGCCAATATCTTGGCCAGGGGGCGGCACAGTGGTGCATCGGTAGAGTTGCTGCCTTACAGAGCCAGGCACCCGGGTTTGATCCTGACTACGGGTGCTGTCTGTCCCGGGGTTTGTACGTTCTCCCCTTGACTGCGCGGGTTTTCCCCGGGTGCTGCAGTTTCCTACCACACTACAAAGACAGACGTGCAGGTTTGTAAACTAATTGGCTTCGGTAAGTAGTAAAATTGTCCTTAGTGTGTGTAGGTCAATGTACTGAGTGATTGTTGGTGGGCACGGACACAGTGGACCAAGGGGCCTGTTTCTGCACTGTATCTCTAAAGTCTAAATTTATCACTGAGTCAATTAAAAAAAATAGATTAACTGGTTATTTTTCATGTTGTACAGTCTGCCAAATTGCTTGATATATTTTCCAAATTACGACACGGACTTTACTTTAAAAGTGTTTTATTGATTTTAAGGCACTTTTGAGCTGTTCTGAGGTTGTGTAAGGCACTATAGTATATACATCATTGATTTCATTCTCCATAATTTATTAACAGCCTACAATGTGAAATGATCTGTGGTTGAATGCTCAGAGGACCAGCTGTTTTCCATCTTGCTCAGTGGACAAGTCATCCGTTAGCATTATTCATATTTCATTTTCTTTGCAGCACAAGTGGACAGTTCAAAGTTCTGATGGCTACCCCTTGATCCTGGACAACAAAATCACCTCCACAGGAGACCGGAATGCTGACCTGGTCATTCGGCAGGGTGTCCTCCAAGATGGAGTCAACTATACCTTCACCTTGCACATCACTGACCTTCAAGAGGAAATCACAGGGTTCTCCAGCATCATTCTGAGCCCCAACTATCCTCCTGCTGGAGGTGTATGCTCCATCCAACCCGACCAAGCGCTCTACCTGCTGGAGACCCCACTTAGCTTTAATTGCACGGGTAACTGTTGAATTGTTTTCGGATCTCACCACCATCCTTCACCCACTCTTTCATTTCCAGACTGGTTTGGGCCAGCTGTGTAGTCGCGTGTGTCTGTGGAAACTGATTCTGCTTTCCTGGTATTTCCAAGGTTGGTGGGATGAGGACGGAAGTGTGGATCAACTAGTTTACACCCTGGTGGCTGTCACCTGCTCCAGAGACTCTGTTTGCGAAAGATTCCAGCTGTACTGGGGCATCAAACCCTCTTTCAGTGCGTTGTTGCCCGTGAGCTCCCTGGACAGGGCTACAGCAGTCAGTGTGATCATTGAGGTGGAGGATGTATTGGGTGCCCGCACTACTGCTGTCAACAGGTAAGTGAGGACAAGGCAGTCTACGGCACTGCCAATAGGTGCCCGGACTATCAGGAAAAGTAAACCAATAGTATATTTACAAAGATAACACCAACTTTTCAACTTATCATTTAAGTCTTTTTGTAGGGGGGTTTGCATCCGAATGTAAAAGATGTTAAATAATCTGCATCTAGACTCTTTTCAACAAACTCAAGACCTAGAAAAGTATCTAATTTTCACTTTGTATTAACTATGCAGATAATATTGGGACAGATGATCAAACAATGACCATGAGATTGCTGACACAGATAACTTGCAGGGTGACCAAGGGATTTCTGGAAATGTGGACAGAGTGACCATGGGATAACTGGGATCATTGTGATGATAGGATTACTGGGACAGGCAGACTATGGGACAACTGGAACAGGCAGACCAGACAGTGACCAAAGGATGAGTGACACAGGTGGATCATACCATGGCCACCGGGTTTCTGGAGCAGGCAGACCACAAAGTAACCATGAAATTGCTGAGATATTTAGATGATGAAGTGACAGTAACACTCGTATTCGAAGCTGCTGTTTGACCAGAGGTAGGAGCCTCACCAGACAAGTTCAAGTATATCTTTATTGTCATTTTCCTGAGTACTCACATACCCAGAGGAAACAAAAAAACGTTGCTCAACCAGTGTCCATTCAGTGTGCAGTAAAAAAATAAATAGAAATAAAAATACATATATCATGAACAAATTAAACACTCTACTCTCTACTAAACATCAACAGGCGTTCCGATCGGCAGCGGCACGACAGTGGCTCTGCTGCAGTGTGTCCAGGTTGGTGGTTGGTGCGCGATACTTTGGCAGGGGGCAAAGTCCGTTTATCAGTCTTATAGCCTGCGGGAAGAAGCTGAGGAGCATCCTGCTGGTTTTGCAGCTAATGCTCCTGTACCTCTTCCCAGATGGCAGGATGGAGAATATGTGATGCGATGGGTGGTAGGGGTCATTGATGATGGAGATGGCTCTGCTGATACATCTCTTCCTGTATATGTCCAGCAGGAAAGGGAGTGGAGCACCAATAATCCTGCTGGCGGTCTTCACAATCCTGTCTAGTTGGTGCCGTTCGTACGCCTTGCAGCTCCCGAACCAGGAAGTGATGCCGTAGGTTAATGTGCTCTCGATTGTCCCCCTATAAAAAGTTTGTAGGTGTGTAGTGGGGAGACCTGCTTTCCGTAGTCTTCGGAGAGGGTGTAGTCGCTGCTGGGCTCTCTTGACCAGTGCTGTGGTGTTGGTCGTGGACGTCAGGTCATCTGACAGGTGGAGTCCTAGGAACTTCACGCTGCTGACCCTTTCCACATCAGCTCCATCGATGTGCAGAGGTACATCTATGGTGTTGTTTTCCCACCCTCCTGAAGTCAACCACCATCTCCTTAGTTTTTCCCACGTTGAGAATGAGGTTGTGGGATTTGCACCATCCTGTGAGCAGCTCCACCTCCATCCTATACTCCGACTCATCATTGTCACTGATGAGACCCACCACTGTTGTGTCATCAGCGAACTTGTTGATGAAGTTGTTGTTGAGTCTAGCAGTACAATCGTGTGTAAGCAGACTAAACAGCAGGGGGCTTAGGACACAGCCTTGGGGCGAGCCAGTGCTCACGGCTATGGTTTTTGATGTCCTACTGCCCACCCTGACTGTCTGCTGCCGTTGCGATAGAAAGTTCAGGACCCAGTTACATGTGCCAGCATCAACCCCCAATAGCTCCAACTTCTCCACCAGCTGCTGCGGAATGATTGTGTTAAAAGCAGAGCTGAAGTCTATGAAGAGGATCCTGGCATAAGTATTTTTCCGATCAAGGTGTGACAGTACGAGGTTCAGTGTTGTTGAGACTACGTCCTCTGTGGATCGGTTGGCTCTGTAGGCGAACTGCAGTGGGTCTAGGTCGGCAGGTAGACTATTTTTGATATGCTGCATAACCAGTCGCTCAAAACACTTCATTACTATGGGTGTTAGAGCCACTGGTCGAAAGTTACCTTTGCAGGGACACTGTTGTAGGCTGTGGTAGCTCTACATGCTGTGGTTTCCTCCTACACATCCCTACCCAACTCACCAATTGTGTTTTCAAGGTACTGAGCCCTTGCCTGCTTACTGCTGAACAAGGAGTGGACTCCCTTCTGTACCTCCCTATGTAATCAGGCAAATGTCACCCAACTAATCACAATAGGGAACTCTAAACCTCAGCACAAATTCCAACTGACTCTAGGTGTACATGAGCAGGAGTTACTGATTGCCAATAAGGACTGGGATTTGGGGCTGATCATTCCTAGGCTTAGTCTTTGTGTGCCCAGTAATGGTACAGATTGAATTAGACCTAAAAAATCTGTGTGGGTTGATTGAGGAGGGAGTGGATAATTTCTTTCTCGAAGGAACACCAATGAACCTGCACAGGATGGTATATGAAGTTTGGTCCGTACTGTTCAGTGGCACCATTCACCATCAAATGTTGGTGCAATTTTCCATATCCCATTTTTTGTGACATTAACCCAAAAGTGTTGTTGTGCCCTTGCCTTCCCCACAGGACACTGATGGTTCTGATGCCAGATCTCCCATTAGGATCACACCGAGTTGTCAATTGGTTGAAACGTAAAAGCCAGTCAGAGTTATGGGGCCTGGTTCAGCAGGGGAATCCTGACAAAGTGATCCAATTCTCCATCGCACTCATCAGTGCCCTAAACCAGGTGAGGGTTCTTGTCACAGATGGCTGCGGAGGCCACGTCATTTAAGAGGGAGTTAGATGTGACCCTTGTGGCTAAGGGGATCAGAGGGTATGGAGAGAAGGCAGGTACGGGATACTGAGTTGGATGATCAGCCATGATCATATTGAATGGCGGTGCAGGCTCGAAGGGCCTAATGGCCTACTCCTGCACCTAATTTTTATGTTTCTATGTTTTCTATTCAGTATTCTTAAGGCGGAGATTGATAGATACTTAACAAAATGTGTAGGAAGGAAATGCAGATGCTGGTTTACACCGAAGATAGACACAAAATGCTGGAGTAACTCAGCGTGACAGGCAGCATCTCTGGAGAGAAGGAATAGGTGACGTTTCGGGTCGAGACCCTTCTTCAGACTGAAAGTCAGGGGAGAGGGTCACAGAGCTATGGAAGGGTAAGGTGTGAAAATGAGAGATCAAAGGGGATGAAGGTCAATCAATTAATCATGGTTAGCTAGAGGAAGGTGACAATGAGGCATACTTAGGGGATGGGTGCAGTACAGGAGTACAAGATGATCCCTGGTACAACAGAGAATTTCAGCATTGTGCCCTATAGGAACAGTACAGATATAATTTGGGGCAGCACATTATTGCTTTGCGAGATTTCAACTTGAAGAAAATATGGCAATAAATGTGAACTTGAACTTGAAGTCAGAACTCTGCCCTAAATAGAACAGCTTTTTCTTGACCTCCAAATATCTATGATTCTATGTGACCACAGTGTAATGTTTAGTACAGTACACATGCTGAATGAGAATACAGAATTGGATATGAAACTGTACAGGCATATAGGACAGCATGTGCTACTGTACAGACTATGTTATTGTACAGAACTGTGGCATTATACAGGGAGTGCAATAAAGGATGCAATACTATATATAGGCAGGAGCGTGGTACAGTAAAAGTACAGTGATGAATAACACTGGTATCGTACATTACAGGAAGTGCAACAGAAGTTATGCTTAAATATCCTTTGCATTAACATTGCCCCATAAAACCTGAGGACTGTTTGTGGCTATAGCTCTTCTGCTTCTTAACGAGTCCACACACAAGATTAGAAGTTGTTCAGCCAGAGCTGAACACACTTCGCGGCATCTGTATACAATGGTGTCTGTCTTGCGCTTCTTGTGCGTGGTGGTGGAGAGATTGGTGAAAACAGGGCCGTGACATGAACGCCCTTTCCTTGACCCCGTGGCTACAGCAGCCTGCACATTGAGGTAACTGAACCAAACTGTTTCATGTTTTATTTTCAGTACTCCAGGCATCATGGAGAAGTCCTGCGGGATGGGATCGCCATCCGCAGTAACGTGACCTTGGCATTGGCAACCCTGAATGTCACCACGCTAGAGGAGGTGACGCAGGTCAGCGCTGGGCTGGCACAATGTGCGGTGAGGAAACAGCATCTTCTTTCCTTGTCTTCGCCGCTCGGCTAGACCAATGCTGCAGGATTAGTTCTGACTTCCAGAGACTCGACGCATTAGAAACTATTAATTTTGTTTTGCTTACGCCCACCAGTGGTGTCCATCCAACATTCCCAATCAATCCAACACACTCAGTCTCATGACCAGCTCATGGTCATTTGCACCCTCTCATTCATTCTTTAACACCTCTCCTCCGTTGCTGTGTCTCTCTCCAATAGCCCTCCCCATCACTTGCTCTTTTTATCTCTAGCCTCCAAGATGTGTAGCACTTGTTCATGGGAAATGGAAGAGCATTTGTTTATGTCCCTCTCCAGATACTTCAGCATTTATAATGGAGGTTTACACCCCACCCCACATCATCTAAAGCCACATTGCTCATTCATGAGACATGTCATTGCATTAAAAGGCAGCCCCATTTAACAAATTAAACAATTCCATTATTAGTTATTAATCACTTTGGGATGCCTTGAGACCATGAAATACAAATGCAAATTATTTTCTCCTATGTTTCTCACTCAAACATGCCAATGAAGCTAAAAAAAAAAGTTGCACTTCCTGACTCCTTGCATTTATATTATGTTTAAAAGGTGTAAAAATATCACAAGGCATCTCACAATAGTAGCAATGGGGTGAGATTTGAAATCTGGTCACACACTAGACATATAAACTAAGGCCTGCTAAAGGAGAGTGTTTTTATAGTCACACTGCTTGAAAATATGCCCTTTGGCCCACCGTCTCCATGCCGACCATCAAC
The DNA here is from genome assembly GCF_028641065.1 of Leucoraja erinaceus. Taxonomy (NCBI): domain Eukaryota; kingdom Metazoa; phylum Chordata; class Chondrichthyes; order Rajiformes; family Rajidae; genus Leucoraja; species Leucoraja erinaceus. The sequence goes on along the minus strand of NC_073399.1, from coordinate 18,115,566 downwards.
CCTTTTACACTTACTCCTACTCTAATTCATTTTATTCTTACCACATTTCCATCAAATCTCCACAGCTGCTACCACACACCAAACATTAGCAATAATTTACAGGCAATTAATCTACCAACCTACGTTTCTTTGGGATGTGGGAATACTCCGGAGCTCCCACATGGTCCTAGGAAGAACGTGCAAACCCCAAATGCACAGCATTAGAGACGAGGATTGGACCTGTGTCACTAGAGTGATCTGGAGTCAGTGGGACACTTGTGAGACATGGTAGTGAGTATGGCTGGTGATCATAAGAATGTGACTGGAATCTGAAATGCTCTGATAAAGCTGTCAAAGCTCAATGTGTAAATAAGATTAAAAAAGGGAGCCAAGTATTGATTCCTGGGCAGCCCAGATGAGACAATGTGAATGAGAAAAGAAGTCGGTGCAAGTGATTCTATGTTCCGAACTGGACAGAACATAAGGGATTCTCGGCCACTGGCTGAAAGAGAAGTATTGGAGAAAGGTCATGCCAAAGGCCCCAAATAGGTCAAGGAGAATGAGGAACGACATTGCTCCCATCAAGCTTACAAAGATGTCCCTTTTGACATATTAGTGTACAAGAGTTGGAGAGGATGAGGAGGGTGATGGGCAGAAATCTGCAAGGACCAAGCAGGTGATAGTCAGTTTCTGAGGGTGGGCTGTGTTTCATCCTTGAATGAGCCTCACAGAGATTGGAACTATTAATGTGAAAGATCTATATTCGGCGTGACCATCATTCCAGAGACCTGGTGGAAGGCTCTTCTTTGGGAGAATGTCTCAGTAGAATCTTGAAAGTATTTAATTGAACTCAAAGTGCAGAGATGTTTTATACCCTTTAAGCACAAAGATAACAGCACATAATTAAAAAGCGCTGAAGGAACTCAGCGGGTCAATCAACATCTGTGGAGGGAATGGATAGATGACATTTCAGATTGGGAGCTTTCTTCAAACAGGAGGGATAACGCTGGAAAAGAGAGGAAGGGCTGGAAGGTGGGGACAAGTCTGGCCAGTGATCTGTGGATACAGGTGAATTTGCAGATGGGTGGAATATGTGAGAGGGAAAAGATGACAAAAGGGTCTCCGATGAGGAAAGAAGATGTGGAACGAAATGTAAAGAGAGATGGAGGGATATGGGTGGGAAGGTGATAGCGGAGGGTAAAGAGAAGGGATAAAAGTGCAATGTGAGACTCGGGGATGGGAGACGAGTGTATGAAAGAGGGGAAATGAGCAGGGTGACTGAGGTGATGGGAGAGAGTTGGAGGCCATCTTGGACTAGAAGGGCCGAGATGGCCTGTTTCCGTGCTGTAATTGTTATATGGTTATATGTCATATGGTTAAATGTTCTTCCCACAATATACTTTAAAACAAAATCATCAGTGTGCGAGTAGTTAAAGTTTTATCATTCAATTAATTTATACTTTGTTTCTTACAGGCTTTTCCTGATGAATTTGTTCGGGGACAGGGGTTACCGGAAAGTCTGAGGATGAGCAAACAAATGATTGACATCATTGGGAAGAAGGCAGGTCAAGGGTCAGCCACACCCATAGAAGCTGGAAGAAACATCTTGAAAGTCTTAGGTACCCAGCGCCTCCGTATGTCAATGTGTTCCATATTTTGTCAATGATTTATTTTTCACATTGTCATCACATTAACACTTGGCAGCATTTTAGATTCTGTGTCACTAGCGTACAGATTGTGTCCACAGATCAGTGATTGTATATCGTGTGGTTCAGAATAATTATAAAGAGGTTGCGACGCTCCTAAGGTAAACTGGTCACTAAGAGAATAATGAGAAGGATAAGAGAAACTAGAGGAATCAGTGGGGTGGCGATGTAGTGTAGCAGTAAAGTTGCTGCCTTCCCAGCGCCAGAGACACGGGTTAGATCCTGACCACAGGCGCCCTCTGTATGGAGTTTGTACGTTCTCCCCGTGGCCGTGTGGCTTTTTTTCGGGTGCTCCGGTTTCTTCCCACACTCCAGACGTACGGGTTTGTAGGTTAATTTGGCTTTGGTAAAGGTTGTAAATTGTCCCTCGTATGTAGGATAGTGCTAGTGCATGGGGAGCGCTGGTCGGCCCGGACTCGGTGGGGCAAAGGAACAGTTTCCGCGCTGTATCTGTAAATTGAACTAATGAGAAGGGCCAGAATTAAACCAAAACTCTGGAAATGTTACATAAAAAGAGAAAATGTCGGAAATACTCAGCAGGTCAGGCAACCTCTTTGAGAAGAGAATCAACGTTAACATTTTACGTCGAAGACCTTTGTCAGAACGGGCCAATTTCAACACGATAAGAACAAATTTGTGCTGGGAAAGTAAGATCAACGACTGATTGTTCTTATGTTTCTGAATGCAGGTGCTGCAATGGCTGCAATAGGTGCCAGTCCGAGAAATGGTAATGCTGCCGTGAGTGGTTTGGTCACTTCAGCTTCCATCTTCAAGCTGACCAGCAGCCTCACCCAGTCCCTCATGCGCTCTCGTGTCCTAAATGAGGAGCTCCTGTCCCTGTCTGTCTCGGAGATTGACGTGCAAGGGAAGAGAACAGACCCTTTCAACTTGCTGTGTGCCAGGCCTGGGGACCACTGCCACTTCCACGTCCCCCAGGCACTGTCCCGTCAGCTGTCGGAAAACCGCGAACTCGTCCAGGTGACAATGAGCCTCAGGGTTAACCCCTTCCTGACTGGCACCGTCAGCAATGGCAGCATCTCCACCCGGCTCGGATCCATGGAGTTCAGCAGCCCACAGGGGCTCCCCATCCCTGTCAGCGGCCTGTCCGCAGAGACCGCCATCCGCGTCACCTTGCCGGAGGCACAGTACAGGAGGCACAGCGCAGTGACGAGGACCCTCGGTCCCGGAGAGAACATAAACGTCACGATCCAGCCCGTGCACAGTAATCGTGCAGCCGGGCTCCACGTCTGCCTGCAGTTCACCCTCTTAGGTACGTGGTCATTGGAAGCATTGGATGCATTGTCAAGGATGCCTGCCGCCCTGCCCCAACACTTTAACTTCCCTTCCCATTGCCAAACATTGTAACTCCCCTTCCCATTCCCACACTGACCTTTCTGTCCTGGGCCTCCTCCATTGTCAGTGTGAGGCCAAACGCAAATTGGAGGAACAGCACCTCATATTTTGCTTGGGCTGCTGACAAACCAGCGGTGTGAATTTTGATTTCTCTAACTTCAAGTAACCCTTGCATTCCCTCTCTCTGTCTCTCCCCCACCCTAGTCATCATACTATTATTATTCTGGTGCTGTTAAGTTCCACCGTCTATATAACGCATTATCACCTATCCCACTGCCACCAATGGACCATGGTCACAAGTACCATCTATATCTCTATATCTCTGTCTTTCTCTTGACCTCCCAGTCTGAAGAAGGGTCCTGACCTGAAATGTTGCCTACTCCTTTTCTCCAGAGATGCTGCCTGACCCGCTGAGTTACTCCAGTTTTTTGTGTCTGTTATGCCCTGGCTATCCTCATTTCTCTCTTCCCCCTTCTGCCAGAAGACCCGAAGGAGCTTGAACGCTCAGATATCCAGACTTAAGAACAGCTCCCCCCCTCTGCTGTCCAACCCCTGAACCTATCAACTCTTTCGCACCCCATTTTTGGTGGTACTGCCACATTCTCTGACTCTTAACTCTGCCTCGTTGGTTACCATTACAGTACATTGATTGCCTTTTTGCACTATTCAGTTTTATTCTACAATCCTGCATCATTTTACCTTATTGCACTCATTGTTGTATTTATTGTATTTACTGTACGTATACTGCTTACACTATGATCTTCATGTGAACAAAGAATTTCATAGCACCCTGGTGTACATGATAATGACCTGACCTGTAATCTGTAAAATATATAACATGACAACACTGGTACAGCTAGTTTGTAGCCACTGACTTCAGTTCATGTTCAACACAATGATTCAAGGACTGTGGGTGTTTGCCAGCTTGGATTGTGTTACTGGAGTCCAATGGGCTTAAGGGTGATCTAATTTAAATTGTCAGTTGTAGTATCATACAGGAAGTCTAATGTTTTAAGTTGCATTCATGGAGTGTTCACTGACTGCTAAATTACATTCAAGTGGACGACAGAGGGTCTTGGGATCCGATATAACCGTGATGATCATCCCACCTGATCAGGCAGGAATAGAGTGATAAGTATTATGTACAGGCAGATGGGATTAGTTAGTTTGTCATCATGATTAATGTTGACATGGTGGGTTAAAGGGTCTTTTTCACTACTGTACTATGTTCATCCCATATCCTGCACCATGCCTACCTATATCTACTTTTGAAAAATAGTAAGATTAAACGAGAACTTACCAGTTTGAAGTTTGATCTGTATTTTATGAGGAGTTACGATGAGGGATTACGTGAAGAGCCCGCTCAGCACGCATGCGCGGCATACTTCAAAGCAGCGGTGTGGAATCACAGATAGACACAGTTATTGAAATAAACATAGTAAAGAAAAGGAGACATCAGTTATCAGTTTGATCCATATTATTGAGGGTAGGAGCGGAGGGCACGTAATCCCTCATCGTAACTCCTCATAAAATACAGATCAAACTTCAAACTGGTAAGTTCTCGTTTAATCTTACAATTTTACTTCGGAGTCACGTGAGTGACTACGTGAAGATTTTAAAGCTCTGTGATTTCAAACCGTGTAACAGTTATTACTTCACTCACTGCCGAAGTCCTTGAGGGAGGAAGTGTGTTATCGTAATCAACCAATTAATCTGTTTGTAGAAAAACACAACGGTATTTTTTAACAATAACAACAAAGAAATTAAATTGCTCCCCTGGGCTTAAATTAAATATTTGCAGTCTGTAAAAAAAATTCTGCAAATAAAGCAGGTTTTGCCAACGGCTTATTATAAAAAGTTCTGAACGTTCTTTCCCCCGACCATCCTGCTGTAGCCAGGATGTGGTCTATAGGCACGTCCATTCTTTTGGCCGTCGACGTGGATGCTGCCCTGGTGGAGTGAGATTTGTACATATTAGTGTTTATCCCAGCAGCTTTTAGCACCTGCTTGAGCCATCTCAAAATGGTTTGGCTCGTCACCCGACCATAAGGTTTTTTATGACTGACCCATAAGGCTTTTTCACTCCCTCGAATATTTTTGGTTGTTTCTATGTAGGACAGTAGGTGGGTCATGGCACATAACCGTGGTTTTGGCGGGTAAGCCCGGAATTCCACGACTGGATTAGGTGTTCCTGGTCTGCTCTGTTTGATCAGTCCCTGGATAATGAAAGAGATCTGGTCTGGAGCTGTGATCATGTTGTCCAGTCGCAATAGGTGTAGTGACTGGACCCTCTGTGCAGATACAAGTGCCATCAACATGAGTGTTTTGAGCGTAGATTGTTCCAGGTTGAGGGATCTGGCTGGTGGCCATCCCCTGAGGTATGTCAGGACCAGACTGACATCCCATATATGGGTGTACCTTGGTCTAGGGGGATTAGAGTTGTAAATACCCTTCATTAGTTTGACCACCAGCGGGTGGGACCCCATGGCCTGTTGTCCTGGAGCTTGTTTTAAATAGACAGACAGGGCACTTCTAGCTGTGTTGATGGCACTGTAGCTGAGTCCTTCATCGTGGTGAAGGTTCGCCAGGAATTCCAGTACGTTGGCAACTGTAGCGGTTGAGTAGGTGGTCCCTGTATCCAAGCAGTACTTCTCCCACTTTTTGATGCTGGACAAGTACTGTTTTCTTGTGGATGTTCGGAGGGATGTCGTGGAGTAATGGGAACCATGGCTGTGTAGGCCAGTCAGGTACTATCAAAATACCTGAAGCAGAGTCCATTTGTATTTTGCATAGTACATGGCTGATGAGGCAGAAGGGAGGAAATGCATAGAAGAAGAAATTTCCCCCAATCCAGCGCAAACGCATCTACCGCTGCTGCCTCAGGGTCTGGTTCCCAAGCGACATACATAGGTACCTGGTGATTTAGCCTTGATGCAAATAAGTCAATATCTGGCGTGCCATATTGCTTAATAATCTTTGCAAACACTTTGGGGTTTATCATCCATTCGGTGTTGTCATTAAATTTGCGTGACCTGGTGTCTGCCACTGTATTTAGCTTACCTGGCAGGTAAGTTGCTGATAGCCAAATATGTCTTTCGACACACCATTGCCAAATTGTGTTGACCAATTTGTTGCATGATATCGATTTAATGCCGCCCATATGGTTAATGTAGGCCACCACCGTAGTATTGTCTATTTGTAACCGTACATGCAAGTGATGCATATTGGATGCATATGCTTTTAAACCATAAAAGGCACCCAACATCTCTAGATAGTTAATGCCCAGTGTAAGTAGTAATGATGACTCTAGGTTAGTCCATCTATCACCTGTGCTGGATATGGAGTTAGTCACTCCCCAGCCTTGAGCACTGGCATCTGTTTGGATAACTAAAGTAGGGTTAATGATGATGATAGGCCTGAAACTATGCCAAATGTTTTCTGCCCACCACTGTAGCTCTGATATTGCTTCAGTGGGTAATTTCATCATACGATCATAATGACCTGCATGTCGTTTTAGTGCCTGTACCTTTGCTCTTTGTAAGTTTTGATAGTGCAAAGGTCCAAATTGTGTAGCCGGAAATGCTGCTACCATTTCCCCAATTACTCTTGCTACTTGTCGAATAGTTGGTCGCTCGTTGACCATTAAATTGTTGCATGATTGTGCCAATTCAGTTGTTTTGTCTTTTGGCAAAGTTACAGACATGTGGGCTGAGTTAATTGTGAAGCCCAAGTAGTCCATGGTTGTGGATGGCTTCAACTTAGATTTATCTGGATGTAAGACAAATCCCAAGGTTTCGAACAACTGTTTGGTAGCTGACACAGCTGATATGCCAATTCCATGGTCTTGCCTACTATTAAGATATCATCAAGATATGCCATGACCATATGTTTTTGTCTTCTTAATATTGCCAGGGCTGGTTTTAGTATCTTGGTGAATAATCTTGGGGCTGATGTTAACCCATTGGGTAATGCTTTAAACTGCCATAGCTGCCCCATCCAGGTAAATTTCAGGTATCTGCGATGATCCTTGTGAATGGGTATTGAATAGTAAGCATATTTGAGGTCAATGCTTGCCATGAAGTATCCTTTGGAAATCAGTTGTTTGGCAGTAACAAACGTTTCCATTTTGAAATGTACATACTTAACAAAACATATTTAGTGAAGTTAAGTCAATGATGATGCGACACCCACCATCTTTTTTAGTTTTAGTGAATATATTTGACACAAATTCCAAGGGTTCATGTTTTGTTTTTTCCCATGATACCCTTAGTGATTAGTCTCACCAGTTCAGCTTGTCCCTCTCGTTTCTCTTTAACTGAGAGGGAAAAGACCCTCTGGGGTGAATGTTGAACTGGTGGCAATTTTTCTAGTATAAATTGTATTTTGTATCCACTAATGCTATTGAGTATATACTTGTCACTCGTGATAGACTCCCATGCTTCCTTAAACAGGTGTAATCTCCCCCCTGTTAGTAACGCGCCCCTACTTTCTATATGCTGGTAGGAACCAGACCCACCTACCTCCATGGTTATGGGTGTTTCTTCTGTCTCTTCCCAGACCAGCGAGTCTTGCGCGTTGTCTGACGTGGCGGTGATGTTGGGGGGTGGCGCATTTTTCATGGGGTCCGCTCTGGGCCTTGGTCTAAAAAAGACTTCAGGTGGTGATATGCGGACCCCGAGCTTTCACCAGTCCCATAGGGTAGACGTTGACTGGTGGACGCGATGCGGTGCTGCCGCTTGGGTATTGTTGTTTTGGGTTTGCTCGTCCCGGGCCTGCCCTCATGAGGCCGAAAGTTTTTTAGAGGCCTCTTCCATATCCTTTACTTTTTTCGTGAGGTCTTTGCCAAAGAGCAGTGTGTCTGGCTCAGTGGCTGGGGTTTTGCACAACCCTGCGAATTTTGGATTTAGGGCAGGTCTTATAATTTCTTTACGGAGGTTATTTATCTCGAACTGCGTGTTTTGCACAACAGCGCGAGAGTGTCTTGTTGGTTTGTGGTCATCTCCGTATTGTCCACAGAACGAGCAATGATGTGATGGCTGACGTCAGGAGCCTGAGGATCCGCTGCAGTTTCAGCTCCTGGTTCCGAATATTTGTCCTGACGTGCCCCCAGATTTGGCTGTTGACAGCCGGCACTTTGAGAGACTCACAATTTTCTGGAGCTGTGTACATTTTTAAGGCCCCAGTAACCACCTGCTCCTGTAGGGGCCTGTTGGAGAGGTAGTTAATGCTGGCCGCTAGTTTAGGCTCTAATGGCCTTCCTGCACGTGGGGCTGCCACGTAGCGGTCCATCACACCCAGCAGCTCTTCCTGGTCCTGCACCCCTTGCATACTCCCGACTTCTTCAGCCAGCGTCCCCTCTTCCTGACCAGCCCAGTCCTGGTCGCCAAAGCTGCCCTCGGGTAAGGAGGAAGCGATGGCCAGTGCACAAGGCACTGTGGAGGGAGTGCCTGAACTGCCCCCTGCGAGACTGCTCCTCACGCAGCGAGTCTCGCTGGAGCACCTGCTCCAGGAGCCGCTCCATGCAGCTTAGGCGGCTGTCTCTCCCCCGAACGGGTGGTGAGACGTCCCCGTCCGACGAGTCGGAAACCACCGGCCGGATGCTCTTCCTGGTGGCTTTACAACCAGTCCGCTGCTCAGGCGCTAGCGGGACTGGGCTCGGCCCGGTGTCGGGGATGGCGGAGCGCCGGGTAAGCGGTCCTACCGCCTGCTGCCCCCCACAGATGGAACGCTCCTCCGTTGGAGTCGAGCGGGGGACAGATTTCTTCGAGAGCCTTTTCTTCATGTCTGAAAAACAAATCAGAAGGCTCTCCTTGCAAAAGAAAAGCCGACCTCAGAGTAACTTACCTGACGGTCCGTCTTTTAAACTGCAGCGGGAGCGCCTGACTCCCGCTGCGGCCGCTGTTGCACTGCTGAACGCAATGCCGCGCATGCGTGCTGAGCGGGCTCTTCACGTAGTCACTCACGTGACTCCGAAGTAAAATCACCAGTCTTTGGTTCTTCACCAGATAAAACCCAGTGATCACCCATCACCATGACTCTTTCTGACTCACATCAGCTCTCGTTCACTTAAAATTATCATATTTTTTCAGCTTCCACAGCCACACCCATCCCTTATTTCATTCCCTCATCCAGCTTTCCACCCCACTCTGCCTCTCCCCTTCCACCTCTATCTAGATCTCTCTCTCTCTCGCTCTCGCTCTCGCTCTCGCTCTCTCTATCTCTCTCTCGCTCTCTCTCTCTCTCTCTCACTCTCTCTTTATCTCGCGATCTCTCTGTCTCTCTGTCTCTCTGTCTCTGTCTCTCTCTCTGTCTCTCTCTAGATCTCTGTCTCTCTCTAGATCTCTGCTGCCAATCTGAATTTTCACACCTCCCTGCTGGGAGTGGATGCTACCTGGAAGTGTGAAGGGAATCCAGTCAGTGTCAGTCAGCACCTTCAGGAGAGGAAAGACGATAATGAAAAAGAAAGAGGGAAGACTGTTTCCATGGACGTCCCAGTTTTACCCAATTCCAGCTTCAGATTTTCCATGGACAACAGGTTCTTGCTTCGTATGAAGCCCAACTCACTGTCTGATACCACTCCATAAATGCTCACAGTTAGCACAAGGATAAATATCTCTCTAATTTTTGGAATCTCTCTTTCTCTAGAGCTTGGTGGAGCCCAGGACCCAGTTCCTTTCATTCATGTCTATGTTCACAATGACTCCCGGTTTAATGGGACCGCTGACAAAATAGAAGTTGCATTGCCTTCCGACACTGGCAGTCTGCGTGTTGAGCACACCATCTTCCTATCACCTGAGTGAGTACAGACCTGGCCTTAGACTAGTTTCCTGGTACCAGAGCCACTGGATCACATAGTCAGGACCTGTTGTGTGGCTACAAATGGCTGAAATAACAATGGAAATTGCTGTACCTGTGGACATAGACCAGTACAGCACAGAACAGGCCCATCATCCCACAATGCCTGTGCTGAACTAATCTCCTGCCTGCACATGATCTATATCCATCCATTCTTGCATATCCACGTGCCTATCTAAAAGTCTCTTAAACACCACAATTGTATCTGCTTCTATCACCACCCCTGGCAGTGATCCAGTCACCAACCATTCTGTGCATTCACAAAAACTTGTCCATCATATCTCCTTGAAACTTTCCCTCTCTGACCTTAAAGCCATGACCCCTAGTTTTTGAAGTGTCCCACCCCAGGGAAAATGTCTACTCTATGCCTCACGTAATTGTATAAACTTCTATCAAACCTCCCTTCAAACTCTGACCATCCCAGAGAAGCAATCCAAGATTGTCCAACCTCCTTATAGTTAGTGGCCTCAAATTCAGGCAGCATTCTGACATCCACTTCAGAACCCTCTCCAAAACGTCTACATTCTCCCTATAATGGGGCGACCAGAACTGCACACAATACTCCAAATGCAACTTAACTAAAGTTGTCTAAAGCTGCAAAACGACTTCTTGACTCATTGCCCCGACTGATGAAGACAAGCAGACTATCTGCTTTCTTTACCACTCTGTTTACTTGTGTCACCACTTTCAGGGGACCCTTCTTCGAGCCCATCTGAAGAAGGGTTCAGATCCAAAATATCACCTATCCACATTTTCCAGTGATGCTGCCTGACCTGCTGAGGTACTCCAGCACTATAAAATGGTAAAAATCATGCTGGGGGAGAGATGAGCCTTTAATCCAACTAAGCAGAGAAATCCCTTCATTTTGCACTATGAGAATCAGCCTGTGTGATAGGTGCCGTGAGAGCGTAATCTAGCTTTGCAAGTTCTCAAAGTGAGCCATTTTCAGAGACCATTCTGACTATTGTGGTGGTAAATGAGATGAGGTTTGACATGTACTTGATGACTGGCTGAAGGACTTGGATCTTTGCTGTGTAACTCCGATGCTAACATGCTTTACTGTCTGGAAGAGCTATGCAGTTATATTCTATGAGTGACAAGGTACTTGAGTAACAGGAACACTTTCATCGGGAAGCCACCCCTGGCCAAAGTGCCTGAGCCACCTAGTATGCTTCTAGAGTTCTCTCTGCTCAGTGCGGGGACCCTTTTATTGATTTGCTGCCTTCTATATGTTACAGGGTGTACGACACCACCAGCGAGGAGCTCAACGTCACCATCTCCAGCCACTTCTCCTCCGCTCCAGTAGCAGTTTCTGTCATTGTGTACACCTCGCTGTGCCAGTACTTTGACCTCCAGAGCCTGCGGTGGAGGACAGACGGCATCTTCCCCACACGCTGGACCAGGCCGGAGGAAGCAGTGTGCCTCACGCACCACCTCACTGTCTTTGGAGCAAGCCTCTTTGTCTATCCAGGCGCCGTGCAGTTTCTGCCTCCTGTACGATTATGGTTCAGAGCGGTGATCTATTGACATTAAAACTCTAAGCTGCTCTCGCTATAATACAACAGCCCCTAACAAGTTCCCCTTGTTAAGAGAATGCCCTGTAAATAATACAGTCCATAATGTATCCTCCATGCAAGACATCTTTTCTAGATCACTCCTCCAGAAAAATTATTCTTACTTTACCTCCTTATAAGCCATCCTCTATGTAATGCCTCCTACAAGTAATGCATTCTAATTTCCATGCCATCTTTATGTATCCATCACCTTCTTCATCCCCAATTAGACATCCGTTCTCTTAATTTCACTTACTGTTTACATGCTGATTGTGGACATTGGGATTCCCTTTCATGATCATTGCCGTTCTCATGCCACTTTGCTTGTCTTGCTCACTTTCCTCAGCTCACTATCTCCAGCCTGATTCACACTGTAGTTGATCCCCAGCAAGACACACATCTTCCTTTCGCATTTCATCGTTTTCTGTACCTGTTGTTATCCAAATAAATGAAAGTTTTGATTCTCTTTTTCCCATGGCCCGTGTCCTAGACGTTCCTGACGCATTTGTTATTTAAAAGTTTGTTCGATGTTCCATTACCAATTTATTCCACTTAGTCTTGACCAAATCCTATATCATATTTAATAATTACCCTCCTCCAATTCAGGAGTTCGACTTTAAATTTCTCCTCGAACCTTCTTCAATATCTAGCTTAACTCTGTGGTCTGATGCCTGTTGCTTCTTAAGTTTTCTTTCACGGACACCTGGTCCACTTGGCCCTCTTCATTCCCCATTAACCAGATCCAATATGATCTCTATTCTTGAATTAGAAACAAATCGATAAAGGAAGTTCTCCACAAGACTTTTCAAAATGTTCTCCCAGTTTTTTTCCTTTTCCACTTTACATTTCTTTCCCAACCCTCCTTGCTAGATGCTCCTCCATCAGCCACAGACTGTGGAATGCCTCCAGTCTTGTGATTCCTGCTTCTTGATTCTAACCATCTGGATTTAAGCATTGACCTTCAAGGACAATCACTCCCTTCAGGTCTATAACGCCTTTAATCAATGCTGCTATTCCACTTTATTTCCCTTCTTCCTTTTCTTTTCTGAGCACCTTGTATCCTGGACTTTTTAAAGTCATGATCTAATTATGATTTCTGCTTTATGATCCCATGCAGATATAAGAATCTGTAGCTTTCCAACTTTATTCACTATAGTTTGTGTATTTCCAGACCTCATACGAACCGGTTATTGTATTTGGCATAGTCTGCTTTAGCCTGTTCGCATTCTTAGTACTGCTCTCACTTCTCAGTACAATCTAACACTCCTAATTCTTAGTGCATCTTCATTTGTTTTTATCACATTATGGTGTCACATGTCCTGCTATTAATTTAATATAAACTCTTCCAATTTAGTTTATCCAGCTACTTCCCTGGGGAAAATTGGGTTGAGGAGAGGCGTAAGTATTTTTATGTGCGCAGGTTGTCCATTTACCGTCTACCGTCTAGCCCCAGAGTGCAGGTGGTTGGTCGTCAAAATTTGGATGATAAGATCAGCATGGGTTGAAGTTTCTGCCTTTCTGTTCTCATTGTTGGAAACCTGCTGATAATGCGCGAGCATTTGTAGGGACCCTCTGACCGTCTCCGCGAAGCTTCAGCGCCTCCCATGTGATTCAGCTGTGATTCCTTTGCAGGTGAACAGTCCAGTGCGGAACTCGATAGTTGCAATCACATGTGCCTTGGTCTTTGCTCTTTACATCATGGTGGCTCTCATTGCCCACAAGCTGGACTACATTGACATCAACCGTGTCGGTATCATCCCTCTCTGTGGGCAGCATGGTCGCTACAAGCATGAAGTAATGGTGAAAACTGGCTGGTACAGGAACTCGGGTAAGAGCACCTCATATTTAGTTTGGGCCGATTACATGAACGTTGATTTCTAATTTCTGTAAATTGTCCCTAGTGTGCAGAATGGAGTTAATGTACAGGTGATTGTAGGCCAGTGTGGACTCGGTGGAAAGGGGGTCTGTTTCCACACTGTATCTATAAACTAAACTAAACTAAACTAAACAAGATCTCCTGGCACTACTTCTAAGAGCAGAAAGGTTCCTCCTGATGGGCTGGCCAGTATCTATTCCCCAATCAACAACACTAAATTCTCTGCAATATCATATGGTTATTGGAAGGGGTTGCTGTTGGCAGCAATCCTGTTTCCTGCATTTACTTTGGAACTTCCCCAAGTCTTATGTGAAAGTCCTTCCTTTCCTGCAGGTACCACGGCTCACGTAGGCATCAGTCTGTATGGATTGAACAAGAGTGGGTCCCGTCACCTGGACAAAGAAGGTGCGTTCCAAAGGAACGGCCTGGATGTTTTTCAGGTGGAGACGGATGCCAACCTGGGCGAGATCTGGAAAATCCGAATCTGGCACGACAACACAGGTAGGTGTGAAGAAGCAAGCTGGCACGAGGCAGCATCGCAGTGACGCCTACTTGGACATGTTTGGTTCAGCACCTAACTTCAGAACTTCACAATGGAGACTGTGCAGACCCAGTGGTCGAGTTGCTGCCTTACAGCATCAGGGACCGAGGTTCCATCCTGACTACGGGTCCGTGTGTGTGTACGGTGTTTGTATGTTCTCCCCGTGACCTGCGTGGGTTTTCCAAGGGATCTCCGGTTGCCTTCCACACTCCAAACACGTACAGGCTTGTAGGTTAATTGGCTTTGGTTGATTTGATTCCTTGTTTTAACATTGGTGTTCCGTGCAGGCTTAGACCCTTCGTGGTATCTGGAGCACGTGGCCGTCTGGGACAAGCAGACGGACAGGATATACTACTTCCTAGCTCAGGACTGGCTCTCTGTAGAGAATGAGAAGAATGAAGGGATGGTGGAGAAGGATGTGTTGGCAGCATGTAAGTACATCTGGAATTTCTTTAGGCAGAGGATAGTGAATCTGTGGAATTCATTGCCACGGACGGCTGTGGAGGCCAAGTCAATAGATATTTTTAAGGCGGTGAATGACAGCTTCTTAGTAAGGGTGTGAGGGGTTATGGGACTAGCATAGATGGGAATCTTTGATGGCATGGACGAGTTGGGCTGAAGGGCCTGTTTCCATGCTCTGTCTTTATTGCTGTTTGTGGGACTCCATTGGGTGCTAACTGGGTGGCTAGTTTGACTGTGAAACAGAGACGTGCTTTAGCAGGAGTTCACTGGCAGAAGGGGAATGGGCGATGCTGGCTCACACCACCTTGTTCTTTGGTCACCAGGCCCGCAGGAGTTGCGCCGTTTCTCCCGCATCTTTACTTCACAATTGAAGCGTGGCGTGTCCGAGAAGCACATCTGGCTCTCGGTCTGGGATCGCCTGCCGCGGAGCCACTTCACTCGAGTCCAGCGAGTCACTTGCTGCACCCTCCTCATGTACTTGTTCTTTACCGTGGGGGCGGTGTGGTACGGAGCTGTCGGAACCAAAAGCAGAAGGTCTGTACCCTGTCAATAACATACCCAGTTGCAAACCCCCAGACTTGTGGCCCTATCAGTCTGTTCATGTCTGAGCCAATACCTCTAGATGCTGGTCAAGAGCGTCTGGGTTAGGGAATCAGTGCCCTGTGGCTTGTGCTCTGTACATGGATGTGTAATTATGTACTGACCCCTCTCCAGTGCCAAGGCTGGATTTTTACCCTGCTGAATGCAACAGTGTAGTAGACAAAGTCAACGCCTGCAGAAATAGAAAATAGGTGCAGGAGGAGTCCATTCGGCCCTTCGAGCCAGCACTGCCATTCATTGTGATCATGGCTGATCGTCCCCAATCAATAACCCATGCCTGGCTTCTCCCCATATCCCTTGATTCCACTAGCCCCTAAAGCTCTATCTAACTCTCTCTTAAATCCATCCAGTGATGTGGCCTCCACTGCCCTCTGTGGCAGGGAATTCCATAAATTCACAACTCTCTGGGTGAAAACGTTTTTTCTCACCTCAGTCTTAAATGACCTCCCCTTTATTCTAAGACTGTGGCCCCTGGTTCTGAACTCGCCCAACATTGGGAACATTTTTCCTGCATCTAGCTTGTCCAGTCCTTTTATAAATCCCTCGCCCCATCCTCCAACAATGGGGAAACAAGAATTCTTATTGTGCTAAAGTTGAGAAACTACTTAACAAATGTTGTCTTGTGAACAGACTTCCTGTGGCATACCTGGCCACTGTCACAGGTGAGACGGTGGCAGTCGGCATTGTTCTGGCTGGTGTTGTATTCCCCGTCCATCTCTTCTTCACGTTCCTCTTCAGAAGAACCCGTAGCAAGGTAAGGTTGGCATCACTGCAGCGTGAGGGCACGGGGGGGAGCAGTTTATTCCCATACATGCCAGTGTTACTTATATGTAATATTGATCCCATTGCAAACTTTCCTTGCTTTTTGTTTCTTGTTGTCCTTATTTCTCAGCTGTTAGGGCCTATGAGGCTGGGTTTTTCATCCCTTCCTTAATGTTGTGATTATGACTTCTTGTTATTTGGATTGGTGTCCACATTCTATGATATTAAGTTTGGTCTCACTCAAGAAATCAAGTTGTATTCCAATCAGCTGAGACAGTTGGAGTTGTCAAGCTGATCAGCGGTTGTTGATGTTAGAATCGAAGTCTATTCTATTCCGCTGTTCCCAGTTGTAATAGTAATGGGTGCAAGGAGTAAAGACCTGTTCGGCCATCATGACTTTGAATCCTGCGGCCCGGCCCGCATGCCCAGGACAGAGTTGAATATTGACACATCACTGTCAGTAATGCCCAGTTGCCCAATCGTGGTTCCCTTTTTGGCTGCAACTGGAAGAGAACTTGGACACATCCAGGCTCAGCAGCATCTGGGTGTCACGTGGTACTTGGCCAGCGCACAATGTGTTGAGGCTTACTCAAAGCCTGAAGTGGCTTCTTTCTGCCTATGGCCAAAACCATGGGTCATCCTTGGTCAAGCAATGACCAGACATGCTAAGAGGTCACACAGCAACAAAGGAGGTGTTTGCAGTCAGGAAGGAGGACTCAAACAGGATTCTAACTGGACTGGAATCCATACATTAATTATTCAGCAAGTATAACATCACCTTCACTTCCCCACTCCTGTGGCACTCCAGCAGTACCCTGAATGCAAAAACTGTCAGCCTACTGCTCGCAGTAACCCGACCCAGCTATTGACGATGGCAGCCACCAATGGTGACTTTGACACTCTATCGCAGGTCACTGTGGATAACCCAGAGCCGTCCACCAAGGAGACACAGTCTGTGGAAATGGATGTGTACCTGGACCCATCTGAGCTTGGTCGCTCCTCTTTCCTCTCCATCCCCACGGGCCTGGATTCCATTGTGGATGAAAGCTCAGAGAGTTGTGTAAGTGTAAAGGGAATTGTGTAAGTATGAAGCTGTTCTGGGTAAGCAGGTCAGTTAAGAGAATGAACTTGCCTTTACAGAGTGCCTTCAAGATTCAAACACTGTCGAAATGCTGTGACATTGTCAGGAAACCAACAGCTGATTCATGCATGATAAGGGCCTACAAACGTCAACACATCTATTTTAATGAAGCCATTTAAAGGATAAACATTAACAAAGGCATTGAGGAAGACCTTCTTCAAATAATTGAGGAGTTTAGAGATACAGTACGAGAACAGGCCCTATGGCCTGCCGAGTCCATGCTGATCAGTGATCCCTGCACGCCAACACTATCCTACACACACTATGGACAAGTTATATTTTAACCAGGCCAATTGGCCTATAGACCTGTACGTCTTTAGAGTGAGGGAGGAAACCGAAGCTCACAGAGAAAACCCACACAAGTCATGGGGAGAATGTACTAACTCAGTACAGACAGCATCCATAGTAAGGATCAAACCTGGGTCTGTGGGGCTGTAAGGCAGCAACTCTACCGCTGGGCCACGGTGCCGCCCACTTTATACAGCAATGAGTTACAAGCTATAATTTACTTGAAAGGTTAGGTCATTTATAGATGGAATAATAGATACTCAGAAATTAATAACCGACTGGAATCAAATCAAAGGGTGTGGGTGTTACACAAAATTAAACCATAGATATTTTACAGTGGTTTTGTTAATGAGTAAAAAGTCAAGAATCTTTCATTGTCATGGGTACTAGAACTGGAACAATATTTTTTTTACTTGCTACTGCTTTACAGGCACAATAAATGCAACAATACAACAAATAAATATACGATAAATGATCTATTATGCTCGGTAACCAACTGATGAATCCTTGCTCTGGTGCAGCAAGTTGTATCAAATACCTGCAGTGTGTGTTAAATCTTGTTTATTCCCTGATGAGGCACAATTACTTTGTTCCTTTGTATCTGGGCAGGAATCTCTCGGGAGTAAACAGACGGAACCTGACGTTGGATTTGCTCAGCAGCTGGTCAGTGAAAGGTACAGACACTTTTCTTTCTTCAACAATTACCTTGTATTTCCTCCGCATGCTGACAAAATAGGCAAAGGAAAGACAGCTCTAGGTTTCCATCCTGTTCTGAACTAGGCAGGACTTGGGGATATTACACTTCACCTAGAGTGTTCCAGGGGGATGGAAGGGCAGTTGGCATTTGGCCAATGAGTGAATGCTGAATTTCTACCTCCATGTATTGGTTGAGGATGTTGCAATGGCATTGATGAGCAAGTAGCTGTTTCACACTGTGGGCCTGACCTCAGCCACAAGTGAGATGTTCAGAAGATCAGATCAGGAGTAGAATTACGCCACTCGACCCATCAAGTCTACTCCGCCATTCAATCCTGGCAAATATATCTCTCCTAACCCTATTCTCCTGCCTTCTTTCCATAACCACTGAAACATGTTCAAAGGTGTTGCGCCCAATCTGAGTGCAACAGCAGAATAGGATAATTGAGAGTAGAAACAAAGAACTGCAGATGCTGATTAATACCAAAGATAGACACAAAGGCTGGAGTACCTCAGCGGGTCAGGCAGCATCTCTAGTGAAAAAGGATGGGTGGCGTTTTGGTTCAGGACCCTTCTTCAGTCAATTGAGGTTGGGTGATAAATGTTAGCTCATCAACCATGATCAGATCCCATAAAATGAATACATTTCAAACCATTAACCCCCAAACTAACCTCACTCAATACAGTGAAGATAGACACAAAATGCTGGAGTAACTCAGCAGGTCAGGCAGCATCTCGGGCTGCTGGGATGCTGCCTGACCCACTGAATTACTCCAGCATTTTGTATCTATCCTTGGTGTAAACCAGCATCTGTAGTTCCTTCTTACTCACTCAATGCAGTCTTCTCGTATTTCTGTTTGTGTGACCTCACTGTACAAATAATGGATACTATCATCTTTTATAATCATATTAATGGCTTTTGGATAACTGAAAGATGAGGAAGATGCTATAAATGTAATTCAGAAATGTGTGGATTGTATCCCTCCTTAAAACTGAGTATCAGCTGCAACTGTTGCTGGACTGTATGAATTATATGCCACTGTTTCAGTGAGTGCTCTGCTCTCTCTCCTTCTTCAAAACTGTAGCCTTTTGAACAGTTGGCCATCGTATGACAGTCTTTTCAACATCCCCGATCTCTTGAACCAGGATTCCTTCCTAAGTCAGAATAAAGTATTGAAGAGGAAGAAACCTTTGATGAAAAGGGGGAGTAAGGCCTTTTCATCTTCAGATGAAGATTCACTCTCCTTTTCCATTTCAGACTCCTTTGACAGCAGGAGTTTGAAGCACCATCAACTGACAGCATCAGGTAAGTGAAAGTTATCTTGTTCGATAATTGGGATCGTTGGCATTGGTGGATGGCTGAGAGGCAGAGGGAGTGAGTCCTCATCTCTGGGAGGTTGTGGGCTGTATTTCCCTGTGGCTATCAAACTATACAACTACTGCCCCTTCTGTCGTGGGGTAGACTGACTCCCCTTCTTCCACCCCCCCCCTCCCTTAAAACCTGTTTGGAAACAGATTCCCAATGGGAGAGCCTATCCCATAATAACTCAACGTAGAGAACGAGCATTGGGCTTGCCATGGGGAACTTTCAATCCATTCACCAGCAGTGGATGGAAGCCCATGCCTTAAACTGCCCACTCTCCCACTCCACCTGCAGCCAAGTCATCAGGTTCTATCAGCCTAGAACTAGAGTGGAACCAGGTCATCATCCATCCCGAGAGATGCTGATGAACCAGGGGCGCCTTAGCTTTGGATTTCCTTCACTAAACCTTCCTGTATTTCTATCGCTGTTAAGATCCTTTTTAAAATCTTTGTTTTCTGGTATCCTACTCGTCTACCTCATCTTTTGGGCTGATAACACCATGGACACTTTATCACATTAAGAAAGCCATTAAAAAAAAAGCATGCAATTTTGTGTATACTGCCACATTTTAGTTTAGTTTAGTGCAGTTTACAGATATAGTGTGGAAACAGGCCCTTTGGCCCACCGAGTCCACCCTGACCATGATCGCCCATGCACTGGTTCTTTCCTACACACAAGGGGCAATTTACAGAAGCTAATTCAAGCTACAAATCCGCACGTCTTTGTAATGTGGGAGAAAACCGGAGCATCCGGAGAAAACCCACGTGGTCACAGGGAGAACGAATGAACTCTACACAGACAGCACCTGCGGTCAGGATCGAACCCACGTCCCTGTGACGCCTATACGTGATAGAGAAATCAATCCAACACTGCCTTCACTTCCCAAAATACCAGTGGGAATCCTTGCCCCGATTAGGACTACAACAAAAGTACATTCACCACTTGTTTTCCCGATCATCAGGAGCATGGGCCATATGAGCAACCTCTGTTCACCCTGACATGAATTAGTCCATGTTATCTTGCAGTGCAATTATGCCCCAGTTTAGTGATTCTTATGTTTCATTCCCAGATGAAGATCTCATGCTGAACATTGCAGCAGAGGCAATCTATAACGACAAGTCATCAGACCAGGTGACTTCTGACAGTGGACATTTCTCTCCAAGGACAGAGATAGACCTTGTCTCTGAGAAGTACGTATAGCTCATCATCAGCACTTTGATCAGTGAAGTTGTATTGATAATAGAAGCTTGGATCTACCATTTGGTCTCTCTCACCTGCTCTGTCATTCAACATGGTTTACCTTTCAAAAACAGCCACTATTGTTGCAACTAACTTAATCAACAGTTTAACCCAGTCAGGAGGTTACAAGGCCCAAGTGCTCTTCTTTGAACAATAACTAGGAACAGCAGATGCTGGTTTACCAAAGAAAGACACAAAATGCTGGAGTAACTCAGCAGATTAGGCAGCGTCTCTGGGGAACATGGATAGGTGATATTTCAGGTTGGGACCCTTCTTCAGACTAATTGCAGCGAGGGTGGGAAAGAAAGCTGGAAGAGATGAGGGGCAGGACAAAGCATGGTCAGTAATAGGTGAACACAGGCAAGAATTTATTTTAAGAGACAGATTGCCATCTACTATTAACATGCATGACTCATCTTCTGCCTGATCAGTAGAACACACCAGGGGTATGGGATGAAGAAACAGAGCCTTGCATTCCAATGCTGTATTTTACTGAGGTGAACCAACATATGTCACTTGAATGAGGTTCCGAGAGGAATTTGGAGTAGCATTGGTGACAGGGCCAGCGTAGATCAATGGCAGTGTTGATAAGTTCATGGGTATCAATGTTTGGTAATGTGGCCTGTCTTTTACTTTGCTGTAGTTTGGACAGCTCTCTCGGTACCTGGTCTGACTGTGGAGAGAGGAAGCCGCATCAGTCGCCTTCGTTCATTTCATCAAGAGGAATGGCCAGCAGCTTCCTGACTAGCTTGGAGGCTACCATCACACGGGGCTCTGCCTCATCCACTCGCATTGGTGAGGGAGCTTACACCTACCCACCCAAAGCACTTTTAGTATTTACTACTTTAGTTTAGTGATACAGTGCGAAAACAGGCCCTTTGGCCCACCGAGTCTGTGCCGATGCAGCAATCCCTGCACATTAACATTGTCCTACACACTGGAGACAATTTGTAATTGTAAAAAGCCAACTAACCTACAAACCTGTATGTCTTTGGTGTGTGGGAGGAAACCAGAGCACCCAGAAAAAACCCACGCAGGTCTTGGGGAGAACGTACAAACTCTGTTTCCTATGTCTTATTATCTTATGAAGCATGATCTGGCAATACCAAATTTAGCACCTGCATCCTCTTATTAAAAGGCATTTTAATCGCAAAATAATAATTCTGTACTGATTAAAAACTGGAGATGCTGCAGTCAGGTTGGATTGAGCAAACGTAGGTTAATGTTTCACAGTGACCTTGCTGTGTTACCACATTTCAATTACCCACGTTTTATTACGGGTTTATAATAATGTTTTTGTTTGTGAATTGAGAGGGCATGTGTGTTGGTCCATGCCAACAGACAGATTTGGTTCACCTCAAAGATGCTTCCCCCAAGTATTGGTCCTAAACTGGAATAGCTGAGAGTTATCTTGTCAGTGTAGCAAAATCCCACTAAACAGACCAGTCAGTCACTGCAGAGTCTGAGTTTACAAACCCTTGCCCAATCCCCTGTGATATATTTACCTTTTAATTCTTTCCACTGTCACTTGCCATATGCACTTGCTATTCTTCACATGGGTGCCTTGAGAATGTGCTAACAGCATGTTCAAACCTGGATAGGATCACAGTCCAGCTACATTCAATATCTGGATGCACACATAACTACTCACACTGATCAGAAATCAAGAGCAGGATCCAAGTCCAACTATTGTTCCACGACAGCTACAAATAAAGATGTCACTGCCATTCTCCGCCTGATTTATCTGTGTTGTGTGGGAAATTTAGCTATATTTTTACCTAGTTATTGTTTAGTGCTTGTAAAGGTGTGGAGAGAGATAATTCTGCTGCAAACTTGGTTTGATGTGCAAGTAGAGACACACTCAAGTGACTATCCCCAGTGAGGCTATAATAATGACTCCAAAGTTGTTGGTGAACGATAGGGGTACCTCACCAAGAAGCATTCCAGGATGTTGTCCCCAAGATGTAGCAGACACTGGGTGACAGTCAAAGGCCCCAGGTTTTGTTTGAACTAGCAGTGTCCCATAGACAGAATTGCTGCTCTCAACATCGCACCCCCTCACAGTCTGGGCAATCATGTATACAATGCTTGTTCTGTGCATTGCAGCATGGAGAATTCATCCTCAAACACACATTCTGTTCCTCTGTGGATTCGGAGAGTTTATCCTAATTAGCCACCAGCAGTGTATTTTGCATCATTGGCTGCATTAAATGGATGGGATCATTGAGAATGCACTATTAATTGTAGGTTTAACTGTACAAACTGGCTCTAATACAAAGTCCCGATGTCTTGTTCATTATTTCTTACAGGAATCTCCAAGAGCCCAAGGAAATGGCTCTTCCCTCATTCAGTCCTCTATGTAACGTACCTCCTGTGCTTTATGCTCATTGCTGCATGTATCAGTCTGACTATCTCCTATGGCATGTTATTCCCAAACCATGTGGTGCTCATGTGGCTGATTTCTGCCTCCTTCTCCTTTCTGACCTCATTTTTCTTGCTGGAACCTCTGAAGGTAAGCTCGCCCTATTCCGAAAATGCCAAAACATTGAGTAGTAACCGGTGTGACCACTATGTTGGTATTTCATTTCAGGCATATGTGGATAAGGGTTACTTGGGTCAGTTGCCAGCAGTGATCCAATCTAAACTGAGTTTGGTTCTTTTCAATCCAAGTTTCAACTGGAATAAATCTAGCTTGTTGGCCTCGTGCAGGGAGGTCACAATGTAGTTTGCAGAGAATTGGGTCAAATATCATGAGATTAGAACAGTTGAAGAGTAATCTATATTATCACAGGGCAGCAAATTCTTCTAGACGTTGCATGAACAACTGCATAATCGGTTCCCAATTCATTGTCCACCTAGACTGTGCTCTCCTTCCTGACTGACCCCCTCCATTGTTATCATGTTGCATTAGCTTCAGCTGCTAAATTTGCTCACAGGTGACCAGTTTACCTTGTATAAGTTGACCAAGGCATTGACCAATTTACTATTCCCTTGTGAGCCATTAATTTTTTTTTTAGTGTAGAGATACAAACGTGGAGATAAGCCCTTCGGCCCACCGAGTCTGTGCTGACCAGCAATCCCTGTACACTAGCACTATCACACACACACACACACGCACACTAGGGACAAGTAACAATTTTACTGAAGTCAATTTACCGACAAACCTGTACTTCTTTGGAGTGTGGGAAGAAACCAAACCACCCGGAGAAAACCCAAACAGGTCACGGGGAAAACCCACGCAGTCACAGGGGGAACATACAAACTCTGTACAGACAGCACCCATAGTCATGATTGAATCCAGGTCTCTGGTGCTCTAACTCTACTCTAACTAACTCTAACTCTACTGCTGCACCACCGTGCCATGCCGTCTGGTGAGAATTTATTTCCTGTTTATCCATTTGAGAGTCAAGAGGATTATTCAGCAATAATTATACTTTTCTATGTATGGTTAATCCCAATAATGCCCAAAACCAAAGTAATTATTCCATTACAGTCAACATCTTCCCTTGAGAATAATATTAAGCTCAAAAAATGTGTAAGGAACTGCCCAATGTTTGCAGAGGAAGTTGGAATGAGCTCCCAGATTGTAGAGGGTTACATGTACATTTTGGCTGTTTTAACCAGTGAACTCCATATATGTTGATTTGCAAAAAGAAGGAAGTTAATTTGATTTTCTGTAATTGAATCCCATGTAGGTGTTGTGCGAAGCCCTAATCCTTGCTCTGATTACCAAGCCGGTGGATCCTGATGAGGATGATAAACTGGTCGAAGAACCTTTAGTTACGATAACCTCAGAAAGAATTGGTAAAGTCCGAGCACCATACGGCTACAGTCTCCTTCAAGCTAAAGAGGAAGCACGGAAAGTGAGAGCATTGTACACAATGATGAAGGTACAAGGTTTGCAATTCACACACAAGGCCACAACTAAATCTGATTGAGATGTTTAATGTGCAGCAGAACTCATCGGTACGCAAATCTACTGAGTATATTCCACGTGTAAATAGAATTTTGGACACCAAAGGTATCAGGATATACTGAAATAGAACATCTTTGACATTGAAGGGCTGTTTGGTGTGTTCCTGTTTCTGCTCCAGCTTTTTATAAAACTAATTCCCCTGGTGTGCAAATTTGAAGGAAGCAGAGAGTGTATTATATGGAAAAGTGTGAAGTCGTCTATTCTGGTTAAGCTGACATGCAGGTATCGTAAGCGATGAGGAATACAAATGGGTTTATTGCAAGAGGATTTGTCTCAGGATAACGATGTTTTACTGAAATTATGTAGGGCCTTGGTGAAATCACTCCAGGAATATTGTTTGCAAATCCAACCTCCCGAATGGAGAAAATACATTATATTACGAATTTTGAAACCGGGGGGGGGGGGGGGGGGGGGGGGGGGGGGGGGGGGGGGTGGAATAGCAGATGAGGGGGGGGGGGGGGGGGGGGGAGGGAATGCAGGTGGGGTACGGAAGAGGGAAGTGGGGGGTGGGGATGAGAGGCTAATAGGACTAGCTCAGGCAAATTGGACTAGCGCAGATAGGCAAGTGTGTCGACATGGGTTGTTGGGCCAAAGGGCTTGGTTCTGTGCTATATAACTCTATAATTTGAAAGGCAGAGGGAAATGAAGCAAAGTTCCAGATTGTCAAGCCTGTATGGATGGATAGATTGCATTGAATCTAACTAGCTAGACTAACTAGGAACTAACTAGATAAGCCTTGGATGTATTAATGGTAAAAGGACCTGGAATGTCTCTATTTGATGTGCTCAGACTGAGATTCCTTCCTCTCTAGAACTGTATTGTGCACATGCTCTTCCTACTGGTGGTGCTCATCATCAACTACCAGGGATGTACTCAAAACACCAACGCACGATTTCTGCACACCGCCATTCGACAGTCTGTTGTTGGCAGGACTCCACATACACCCAAAGTTGCTGCTATTTGGAGGTCAGTGATCTGGAGCATTTCAAGAGCTGGAATCCACTTTTATCTCTGAATAACACAGTCTTTTTTTAGTTTAGTTTATTGTCACGTGTACCGAAGTTTTGTTGCATGCTAACCAGCCAGCGGAAAGACAATACATGTTTATAATCGAGCCATCCACTGTGTACAGATCCATGGTAGCGAAGATTGTGGCCAAATGATTTCAGAACCCATTTTGAGAACTCCATCGAGACCAAGTCCACACCGACCAGCGAATAACACGTACTCCACTCGAGGGTCAATTTACAATTTTTACCAAAGCCAATTATCCTTCAAACCTGTAGGTTTTTGTAGTGTGGGAGAAAACCAGTGCACCTGGGGAAAGTCCACACGGTCCTTAGGAGAACATACAAACCCCTTACAGACAGGACCCGTAGTCAGGATCGAAACCTGGTCTTTGGCGCTGTAAGGCAGCAACTCTACTGCTGCGCCACCCAGCTTGGTGCAGGGAACAGAGACGAACATTTTTGGATCATTGTGATTTCTCCTGAGGCAGAAGTGACCTGTACAAGAGGGATACAAATAGGTTAAGTTAATGGGCAAGAAATTGCTCGGTTGAGAATATTGTAGGAAAATAAGGTTATCCGGTGAAGGAGTGAATGAAAAATCAGATTGTTATTCCAATCACATGCGGTTACAAAACATTGTGATAGGATGTGATGTGGGAGTTATGTTACAACAATTAGCAAGATTTATAAAGGACCTGTCCCACTTGGGTGACTTTTTAGGCGAGTGCAGGAGACTCTGCGCTCGCCACATGGTCACCACATATTCGCTGGTGGTCTCTGGTGAGTCTCTTTCATGGTCAAGAGGTGAGCATAATGTGAGCACGAGTTTTCAGAACCAAGGAACCAAGGAAAACCGACCGGTAATGTTAAATGCACGTCAAACTTCACAGCTGTGTATCTCTGGCTTATTAATAGTTGTCTGGCTTCTTAAAAGTGTCTCCACTCCTTCTTTCCCCCCCCCCCCCCCCCCCCCTTCTTCTCCCCCCACCCCCCTCCCCGCTCTTTAAAGGACTTACCGTATACTGTGCTAGCCGCCTTTAACCTTCCTGTTCATCGCGGTGTGTGTCTGTATCACCTTGGCTTCGCACCATGTGAATTTCAGACAGCGCTCCCCCACTTACCCTGGCCCCTGCCTTTGCGATATGTTTCCGTGTTTTGATGCAATGTTACAGGACACCAAGTCTGCACCTGGAGTGTTCCAATAAGATTTGGTCTTCATATTTAACGAATGATACCTATTGGAAGCAGTGCAAAGAAAGCTCATGAGGTTAACTCCTGGATTGAAGGGATTAATCTATGTAGAGTTGTGTAAATTGAGTCTATACCCATTGGGTTTAGAAGAATGAGAAATGATTGACTGATTCCTGTTCCAGTTTCACATATTTGGTGCCCAAAGATTTAGTTTGTTCACAGGCCAACTGATACCTGGCAGTGGATAGGAAGGACATTACTGCCTCACTTGTACAATAACTCTAGGCTGACGCTGCTTGGAGTTCCACA
Source organism: Leucoraja erinaceus (assembly GCF_028641065.1). Taxonomy (NCBI): domain Eukaryota; kingdom Metazoa; phylum Chordata; class Chondrichthyes; order Rajiformes; family Rajidae; genus Leucoraja; species Leucoraja erinaceus. The sequence continues at coordinate 18,088,666 of NC_073399.1, read as the reverse complement.
GCTACGACAAGTCCGGTTACAAGAGGGTAAGTACATGAACAGCTGGAGTAGTCTTGTTTCAGAATCAACCCATGGGGGGTTGGCTGCAGTTAAAGACTAATGCACATCTTCCAGCTGAACTGAAGTGAACTGTAGCGATTTCTCGTTTTGCAAAGATTGGGACATGGGTTGCTGCAACTGTGGTGAGCTGAGGTATATTACTTGGTCCCTGGACAAAGTAACTGCCAGTGCAGATGGGAGACCCTATTAGCTGCAGGAGCATGCAAGTAAGGGGACAGAACTATCCCACTGGGTACTGGTTAATCGCAATAGGATTGGGTGACGAGGAGGTGGAAATGGGATTGCTGGTTGGTATCTAATGTGCACATCTGAAAGAGTGGTGAAGACAAAACATTAAGACCGAGGAAGCAACTGTAAGTATGTGCGTTGATACTGCAGCAAGTAGTTCTTTTGTTGGCTGGGGCGCGCCACTGAATTATCTCAACCATGCTCCAGTGAGATGGAGCAAAGCGGCATTGAACAGATTTGTTTCTGGGGGATGTGGGGAAAGGTTGGGGTGGGGGTAGAAGGAGCTTCAACCTACAGAGGAAGTAGCCAGCAGAGGCAGTTGAATCCAGTTAGCTTCTCATGGGTCATATGCAGGTACAGATTGGACATTCATTTCAAGTGAGGGGATTTTTTTTTTGAAGGATTGTAGGATTAGACAGGGAGAAGATCGAAGAGCCACTCACACTTCAGGGGTGCACTGACCTCACCAAAAGGACAACTAGTCAGGTGGCCATGGGAAGCTTCCGGAAATCCTCAGTTAGCGGCCACTGGCAGACCAGGGCTCCATAGAAACATAGAAAATAGGTGCAGGAGGAGGCCATTCGGCTCTTTGAGCCAGCACCACCATTCATTGTGATCATGGCTGATCGTCCCCAATCAATAACCCGTGCCTGCTTTCTCCCCATAATCTCTTGATTCCACTAGTCCCCAGAGCTCTATCTAACTCTCTCTTAAATCCATCCAGTGATTTGGCCTCCACTGCCCTCTGTGGCAGGGAATTTCACAAATTCACAACTCTCTGGATGAATGTTTTTTCTCACCTCAGTCTTAAATGGCCTCCCCTTTATTCTAAGATTGTGGCCCCTGGTTCTGAACTCGCCCAACATTGGGAACATTTTTCCTGCATCTAGCTTGTTCGGTTCTTTTATAATTTTATATGTTTCTTTAAGATATCCCCTCATCCTTCCAAACTCTAATAATAATACATTTTATTTTTTGGGCGCCTTTCAGAAATCTCAAGGACACCTTACAGAGATTAACAAGAATAATAAAACATATAATCAGAATAAAATAAATAATAAAAACATCACAGAGACACAAATTAAAAACAGAATTCAGTCCAAAAACAAAAAAATCAAAAACACAGTGTGAAGAGAGAGCAGCGGCAGCTAAAGCGCGCCAGCGTCCACTCTCCCTTCCGACAGCCATCTTGGACCCAGACTAACAGGTTTACTTAACAAAAACATTTTACTTTACAAAAAAATCATCCCCCCACAATGGTTACCACGGTGAGGGAAGGCACAATGTCCAGTCCCCATCCCCAGTTCACCCAAAGTCAGGCCTATTGAGGCCACCGCAATTGCCTCTACGGAGGCCCGATGTTCCTGGCCGTTCTCACCGGGTGGTGTTGACCCGGCGTCGGGAGAGTCCTCTCAGCGGCTGGACCACCTGGAACGGCCGCTTCCTGACTGGGGACCGCGGCTTCCGAAGCCGACAAGGCCGCGCCGGTTTGGAGCACCCAGGCTCCCGATGTTAAAGTCCACAGACCCGCAGCCCGGAGGTGTTGATCTCGGCGGTCACAGCTCACCGGAGCTCCAGCGCGTCGATCCAGCGCGGCGACCCAGGCAAGGCATCGCCCGCTCCGCTCCACGATAGCGCTCCAGCGCTGTGCCGCCACCGAAGCCGAGGTGCTGGGCGGTCCCCGCCAGGAAACGGCGCTCCAAGCCCGCTGGTAGGCCACGAGGACGGGTCGACGGGCAGCCCGGAGAAAAAGCTGCCTCACCGACCAGGTAGGGACCTAGAAGTAGAATTGCCCCCTACCCCCCACATTAAAAAGTCAATTTCTCCAACGGACGAAACACAGGACTTACTCAAAACTTTTTAAAAAAGCGAATTAAACGGACGGCTGCTGGTTAGCAGCCATTCCCCAAGATGGCTCCTCCTCCGATCCTCTAGTGAATACAAGCCTCGTCTTTTCAATCTTTCCTCACATGACAGTCCCGCCATCTCAGGGATCAATCTCGTGAACCTACGCTGCACTGCTTCAATCACAAGGATGTCCTTCCTCAAATTAGGAGACCAAAACTGTACACAATACTCCAGATGTGGTCTTACCAGAGCCCTATACAACTGGAGAAGAACCTCTTTACTCCTATACTGAAATCCTCTGGTTATGAAGGCCAACATTCCATTAGCTTTCTTCACTGCCTGCTGTACCTGCACGCCAACTTTCCGTGACCGGTGTACAAGGACACCCAGGTCTCGCTGTACCTCCCCCTTATCAAACCTCATTGAGATAATAATCTGCCCCCTTGTTTTTTGCCGCAAAAATGGATAACCTCACATTTTTCTATATTATACTGCATCTGCCACACATCTGCCCACTCTCTCAACCTGTCCAGGTCACCCTGCAACCTCCTAACATCCTCTTCGTAGTTCACACTGTCACCCAGCTTTGTGTCAAACTTGCTAGTGTTGCTCCTAATTCCCTCTTCCAAATCATTAATATATATGGTAAACAGTTGTGGCCCCAACACCGAGTCTTGCGGCACTCCACTCACCACTGCCTGCCATTCTGAAAAGGACCCGTTCACTCCTATTCTTTGCTTTCTGTCTACCAACGAATTTTCTATCCACGTCAACACCCTACCCTCAATACCATGTGCTCTAATTTTAGTCACCAGTCTCCCGTGCGGGACCTTATCAAAGGCTTTCTGAAAGTCTAGATACACTACATCCACTGGCTCCCCACTGGCTCGCATTCTCAAAAAATTCCAAAAGATTAGGCAAGCATGATTTTCCTTTCATAAATCCATGCTGACTTGGACTAATCCTTTTACTGCTAACCAAATGCCCCATTATTACCTCTTTAATAATTGACTCCAGCATCTTTCCCACCACCGAAGTCAGGCTAACTGGTCTGTAATTCCCCGTTTTTTCTCTCGCTCCTTTCTTGAAAAGTGGGATAACATTAGCTATCCTCCAATCCACATGAACTGATCTTGAACCTATTGAACATTGGAAAATGATCACCAATGCGTCCACTATTTCGAGAGCCAGCTCCCTGAGGACCCTGGGATGCAGTCCAACAGGCACCGGGGGATTTATCATCCTTCAGTCCCATTAGCCTACCCAATACTGTTCCAGGCTTCAGTCAAATAGATTTGGCTACTGTCAGTGACTTGGGACAATGAGAGAAGGCTCTTTGAATGGGAATCAGTGATTCCAAACACTAATACCTTGGAGGTAGGTTATTTCAATGTAACAACTGAACCTGATGAGACAAATTTTCCACTGAGCAATTTCTTTCTATTTTACAAGAGCACGATGTCATTATAATATAAGTTCTCAACAGTGATGAAAATAAAACTATCCAATTCTCCATTATGTACCTATCTCAGGTCAATGGTCCCCATGGGCTTATAGAATATTCTCTTGCATTGATCCTGATGTTTTCTGCAGCCATTATAATTCGCTAAACAACAAAACAATGAACGGGAGTATCAATCACACTTTGGCTTATTCGTCTGCAAACTTTACAGGGTAAGAGGAACATTTACTATTGATGGTACTGCTTTTTCAGCATGCTTTGTCTAAAGTTTATAGTCACTCTTGGTGTATAGTGGTAGTTCAGTTGATGCCTGCAGAAGCACATGAATAGAAAAAGCATTAAAGGGATGATTGTAGCGTTGTAAACAGAGTGGTGCATTACTGACAGTGCTGCTGTGCAGGGTACCTGGGCCAAAGGGTCCACCACCCCCATTGCATTGGGCTGTATGCTGGCGAACTGGTGCATTTCCACTCTGTGGCTCAGTGTGGATGGGCTGGCACTGTGTAGGCCAGGCTGGGCGGTGAGAGTGCCCGGCACTGAGATATGGGGCTCAGGACCACACTCTGGATGGCAGGATGAGTACAGCCATGGATGGGGAACTGGCTGGAACACCTGTCCCAAGTGTGGGCAGACTGGCTTCAGTTCAGTTTAGTTTATTGTCACGTGTACCGAAGTACAGTGAAAAGCTTTTGTTGCGTGTTAACCAACCAGTGAAAAGGCAATGCATGATTACAATCGAGCCATTCGCAGTGTACAGAATTAAGGAATACTCAGGGAGTTCAGACAGGGTAATTGATGGCATTGTAAATTCTGGCTGAAAACAAGCAGTGTTGTGTTTGTTTCTTTGCTCTGCAGTGCATGGTACACTGGAGAGGTGAAGACCCACAGCAGTGACCAATATACGCTGGAACTTGGGAATAACTCGGAAGAAAGCAGTTCAATTTTGAAGGACTTGTACCAGGACGGCTGGATGGATGCAATGTGAGTGAAAGAAATAACTCGTACCTAGTGGGCAAAAGTAGATTGATATATCATGAGAGCATAGAAATGTGGGGCTGTGACTACACAAGCGGGTGCCAGGAGACAATTAGCAGATGACGGTGAGGGCTCTGGATGGAAGTTCTCTTGGTATAAGGAAGCAGCAGATTAGAAGATTCCAATTTTGGCTCGGGTGTATTGAGGATATGGACTCCTCATCAGAGAAATGCCTGCACTGGTGGAAATGCTGCAGGTTGCATCCCTGGAGTAGGGAAGGGTGGAATATGGAAATTAAAATCTTAGTGAATTGACTGGTAATTTGGAGGAAGGGATCCATGCTGAAGATTTGATGGTAAGGCATGAGGGACATCATAGTATTATCAGATTATTATCTAAATGGTGGCCGACTAGGAAAAGGGGAGATGCAGCGAGACCTGGGTGTCATGGTACACCAGTCATTGAAAGTAGGCATGCATGTGCAGCAGGCAGTGAAGAAAGCAAATGGTATATTAGCTTTCATAGCAAAAGGATTTGAGTATAGGAGCAGGGAGGTTCTACTGCAGTTGTACAGGGTCTTGGTGAGACCACACCTGGAGTATTGCGTACAGTTTTGGTCTCCAAATCTGAGGAAGGACATTATTGCCATAGAGGGAGTGCAGAGAAGGTTCACCAGACTGATTCCTGGGATGTCAGGACTGTCTTATGAAGAAAGACTGGATAGACTTGGTTTATACTCTCTAGAATTTAGGAGATTGAGAGGGGATCTTATAGAAACTTACAAAATTCTTAAGGGGTTGGACAGGCTAGATGCAGGAAGATTGCTCCCGATGTTGGGGAAGTCCAGGACAAGGGGTCACAGCTTAAGGATAAGGGGGAAATCCTTTAAAACCGAGATGAGAAGAACTTTTTTTCACACAGAGAGTGGTGAATCTCTGGAACTCTCTGCCACAGAGGGTAGTCGAGGCCAGTTCATTGGCTATATTTAAGAGGGAGTTAGATGTGGCCCTTGTGGCTAAGGGGATCAGAGGGTATCGAGAGAAGGCAGGTACGGGATACTGAGTTGGATGATCAGCCATGATCATATTGAATGGCGGTGCAGGCTCGAATGGCCTACTCCTGCACCTAATTTCTATGTTTCTATGTTTCTATAGTCAAAGATCTATCAGTGGGATATATAGTTTAGATCAGAGTCTGGGAAAGGTGTTGTTAATCCATTAGTTCACAGTTTTCTGCATGTCCATCCTCAGTAACCTTTGCCCTAGACAGAAGATTCCATTAATTCTGGTTTATTTGCGACGATGAAACATCTATTCTCTTCCAAGGTTCATGATGTCTCTTGAACTTACAATATGAATAGGATCAACATTAAGTTTCAGCATAGTCAGAAATAGAATCGTAGAGTTTTACTGCACAGAGACATGTAATTGATGGTCAGTGTGGACTCGGTGGGCCGAGTGGCCTGTTTCCGTGCTGTATCTCTAAATGAAACTAAACTGCACAAACTTGTCTGTGCTGATCAAGGAGCGTTCCTGAGCTAGTCCCATGTGCCTGCATTTGGACCAAACATTTCCTATCAATGTCCAAATATCTTTAAAACATTGTAATTGCAAATAAAAATGAGAAAATGTGAACATTCTGAGGATGTTAGCAGCCTCTGTGAAGCTAGAAACAATTAATGTTTCAGGTTCTGATGAAGATGAAGAGACTTCCAGGTTGAGATTAAAGAACATTGGCTTGAAACATATGCTTTCTCTCCCTCTCCGTAAATGCTGCCTGACTTGTTAACTTTCTCCAGCGGTTTCAGTTTTTGTTTTGGATTGTTTTGCTTCTCCAATTATTTATGTTATCTCAATATATTCAGACTGCACTTAAATTCTTAAGTAGCTCTGCACTTAAATACTGTCTCTGTGAACATCCTCAATATATCTGCAGTCATTGACTCATAGGGTTGTACAGTACAGACACAGAGGCTCTGGTCCTACCTCAGGGAGGTGAGAGACTGCTGTATGCTGTTTTACTGAGGCATGGCTCACACCTGCTTCAGGTGACTGCCATGCAATAGCAGGGCTTCTGAATTCACCTGATGGACCTTATGGCATCCTCTGGCAAGGTGAGAGAAAGTGCTCAGATGTGGTGGTCCTGGAATATCTAATGATAAAGTGCTGTCCCTATGACCTGCCGCAGGAATTCGCGTTGACTGTTCTGACTGTAATTTACATCCCACCTCATCCAACATGAAGCTTACACAGTATGTACTATCCACTGCTACCAAGAGCTCTGTAAAAAAGAATCCCAAAGCCTTGTCCATCATTGCCAGGAACTTCACAAGTTCATAAGTTATAGGAGTAGAATTAAGCCATTCGGCCCATCGAGTCTACTCTGCCATTCAATCTTGGCTGATCTCTGCCTCCTAATCCCATTTTCCTGCCTTCTCCCTAGAAGATTGAGGGGGGATCTTATAAAAACTTACAAAATTCTTAAGGGGTTGGACAGGCTAGATGCAGGAAGATTGTTCCCCATGTTGGGGAAGTCCAGAACAAGAGGTCGCAGTTTAAGGATAAGGGGGAAATCTTTTAGGACCGAGATGAGAAAAACATTTTTCACACAGAGAGTGGTGAATCTCTGGAAATCTCTGCCACAGAAGGTAGTTGAGGCCAGTTCATTGGCTATATTTAAGAGGGAGTTAGATGTGGCTCTTGTGGCTAAAGGGATCAGGGGGTATGGAGAGAAGGCAGGTACAGGATACTGAGTTGGATGATCAGCCATGA